>NC_050498.2:9007533-9313849 GCF_012460135.2 Molothrus ater | reverse complement strand
GTGTGGCTGAATCTCTATTTTCCATCTGCAGTTGTCCCCAGGCCTGTCAGGGTTTGGAAGCCAACTTGGGGTCACACAAATGCATCTTTTGGTTCTGAGAGCAGTTATTTGCAGAAGGGTTGGGAAAGCTCTCAGTATCTGGGCAGCACTGAGTTCTTCTAGCTGTGAAATCACAGTTGCAGGGGAGAGAAGAATTTTCAACCTCTGCGCATTGAGACTATTTACAGTGGGAAATAAGAAGCAAAGCTTGTGTTGGCTGTGTGTGTATATCCATGTGGATGATATGAATCTTCTGGATTTGATCTTATCTCTTTTCCTCTTGGAAAAGAGCAGTAAAACAAGGTAATTTAAAACTACCTGAACACATCCTTCCACCTTACTGCAGGGCCCTGGAGTGGTCACCTCCTGACCTCGGGGTTACAGGTCTAGTGCTTTTTATCCACCCTGATTTCCCAGTATCTGCCCACTTCCTCCTGACATTGGAGCCTTGTTATATAAGGAAATTGGAAACACCGAGCAGCCTGTGCAGCAATCTCCTCTGCAGATAAGGACACTGGTGCAAGAGGGCTGGTTTTAAATAGAAATGAGCACCCAGGGCATGGGGGAAGCTGAATTGGCTTTGCAGTGCCAGTTAGGAATGCATTTACTCAAGAAATTATTGTATATTTTTACACAGATCCAGTCATTTGACTTTTTAAAGTGAAAAACATACATTGAGACTTGTACAGCTCAAAAGAATGCACGTAAAAATCAGAATATAAAAATCAGTGTAGTTTGGAGAGGTTCTAATTCCATAAAGGATTGGCAGGAGGATTAATAGAAGTCTTAATAAGCTGCTTGATTTCTTTTGTGGCTGCTTTCTCTATTTTTTCTCTTAACTCTTGCCTTTCTGAAGTGGGGTTTGGAAGATGGGCTCAGGTACAAGGCTGTGAGTTCCATGGAAAGATTCAGCCTTGGAAGGGAAAAGAGAACAGGGTTCCATCAAAGCCAAGCAATGTTGTTTCTTCTAAGGACTTTTTGCTAGAATTCTGTCTTGACAGGGTTAATTTTATTTTTTTTTGGTTTAGTTTTTTGAAACAGAGCTCAGGAGTTGAGTGTGGAGTCTGAATGGGACAAGGGGTTTAAAGCAGTAGATGGTGATGGTGTATTCAAGTTAAAAACAGAGGCATGTGTTCTGTTGAAACCCAAAATTGCTCATTAAGACATCTGCATTGAAGGCTCTCTGTTTGCAAAATAATAATTCAGATGGACAACAAAAATTAAAGTATATAAAGCTGAGTAAGTTTAAGGCACTGTCTGAGGGTGGCAATTTCACTGCTGGAAACTCTCAGAAGTAACAATGGTTGGACCAACTGTGAGAAAATTATTGGAAATTTGTTTCTTTACACTGTTTGATGGAAGCAGAGAGCAAAGTGAGAAGAAATTTGAAGTATTTCAGGTATATTCCATGAAGTGTCTGGTAGGGTGTCCAGGACTGGTGACATCCACAGGATGTGCTTGAATAATTTCAATTCCAGAATCCAGGTCACATCAGCTTCCAGGGCACACAACCCACCTTAGGAAAACCTGAGCAAGTCTGATTGTTCCTCCCTGTAACAAATGTGGTGCTGGGAGCAGGGAGAGCAGGGAAATGTTCCTTGAGGCTGAGCCAAGGGAAAGGCAGAGCTGGGCTGAGAGCAGCAATGATCTGCAGCTCCTCCTCAAGGAGCAGCAGCACCTGGAACAACAGCGCTCCATGGGAATGTCTGAGCCCCAGCAGTCCCCTCCGAGGAGTATTTCAGGGCAGTTTTAGCCTCGTTGGTAACAAATAAACAAATTCCGGTTCCTGGGAGATGGGGAGGGTTGGGATAGTCCCTAAATATCCTGGAGACAGGAGAGGTACAAGAATATCCCAGATGAATATCCAAGATTATCCCAAATGCAGACGTGGAGGGAAGGGTTGTGTGCCGAACAGAATCATATCAGGCAGCCAGAGCTTTCCTCAGACATTGTGGCTGTTAAATAGGGCATTTATTGTCTGTTAATTAATATCTCTGGTTCTTGGAGCGCATTCTGAAGCACATAAGATGGATTAAGGGAGGTAAAATTTAACTTATGTACTGGCAGTTGAAAACATATTGTTGATTTAATCTCATTGAACTGCTCAACTGATCCATAGTACTGACCAAAACCTGCCCAGGAAGGACCAAAGAAGAAGAAAAGAATGAAAAATAAACTACACAGTAGCAGACATGCCCAAAGCTTCGTGGAATGAGTAAATAAGAAGATTTCATAAAATGAACCAGTAATTCCTTTCCAGAAGATTAACCAAATGGAAATGTTCAACATACAGGACTGGTTAATTAATAGTCAGGTCCATCAGTTCCCTGTAGGATTTTCCATTTAAGTCTCTCTTCTTAAAATAGAGCAGGTGAAATGATTGAAGTTGCACTACTGTGGCTTAATTATTTTAAGTCACTCTCAGGTTTATGGAGTACTGACCTAACCTCTGGTGTTCTCCTTTTCCTTGCCTTTAGGATAAATTTCCTCTTCCTAATGTTGCATTGATGGTAGAGTTTGTGTTAAATATGATCATATTCACATAGAAACTCCTGTTTCTCTGAATGTAGTGCCAGGAGAATGAGTGCTTTGCCATGTGCATTTATATAATGTTGGCCTCAGTTTTTTATTATTTGGTGTTAAGTTGATCCTTACAAGTCTCCTATAAATGTAACTTCACTCCTTAATTAGTCTTTAGCACTTCCCTGGATGAAATTTATGCTGTGAATATTTTTCCTTAGTAGTCATCTCTGGGTTTGAAGCAGCAAAACCAGTGAAAATAATAACCTGAGTATAGCTTAAAGTCATTTCCTTCCTTTTCCTTGACACTTCAAATGCACACCTGCACTGGAGCCCCCTGCCAAAGGGGGCAGTGGAACTCAGTGGTGGCTGCAGGACTGGAAGTGCCTTTAAGGGCAGTGTGAGTTTTATTGGCAAAGTTGAAATCTTTACCAACCCCCAAAAACACCAAAAAAAAATTCTTAAGGGTTTGGTTTGGTTGGGTTGGTGATAAGGAAAACCCTTTTAACCACACTGTGTTTGTCCCAAAGATGTAGAATTTGGATTCAGGAGTCATTTTAACTGAAACTTTTACCTTGTAAAAACAGTAGCAGGGTGAGAGCAAAAGGAAGAATTCATAGTGCAAAGCAGAAAGGGTAAAAGAAAAAACTGCCCCCCTCAAATGGAAAATTTCTATATTCCTTCTTCTTCCTCCAGTAGGAAGCAGGAGAACATTTAACTTTGTTATTGAACTTCACTGGCTTCATGGGGCCGTTCCTACCTATGGTTTAACAGGCACTGAGCAAATTATTTCTTATTTAATCTCTCCCCTACCAACAGTACTCCTTCCAACTGCAGTGTCCCTTTTCTGCCACCTAAAGGAAGGAGTAGTGCCCCATGGGTTCTTCTCAAAAAGCAAAAACTGCTTTCATCACTGCACGCCAACTTTTTTTCCCTAATTCCTGATAGTGTGATCTTACAGTGTGGTGAGGAGAGGAGCAGGACACTGACAAAATTCATCATAAACTGTCATTTAAACCCCAGCATTTTAACACAGATCAGAAATTTCTTATTACATATAAGAAATTTGGAAGGAATTTTTTTTTATCATGGTTGTTCAGCATATAGGCCCCAGTCCAGGAGAGCACTTAGGTCCATGCTTAACTTCAAACATGAGAGAGCTGAAGTCAAGTGTGTGCTCAAGTGTTTCCTCTGCATTCCCTGCCAGCACCAGGACAGGGTTTGGGTCCTACAGTAGCAGGTGAGTCATTCCATAAATCTCTCCATATTATGAAGTGACTGCATGACAACTTTTCAGCTCCAAATAACCATTCCTGGCTTTTTTGGCGCCAGATGAATTAAACTCATGCTGTTCATACGTGGGTTTGTAGTGTCTGTGTTTAAAGTCTGTGATTTCACCTTCTGCCTGTGCCAGTTCTCAGGTTTTTTGGGGTTGTTTCAGTGTGGGAATTTAGAGCAGGAACTCAGAGCTCCATCCCTGAGATAAAAGGTCAGGCAGCATCAACTTGCAGAGAATTTCTTGATGATTTCACAGCTCTGTTTGGTGAAACAGAACCAGGTGCTGAAATGATCCGGTTGATGAGTGTGTCATCCTGGCACAGCTCCCCAGTTGGAAACCCTGTAGGTTTTCCCTGCTTTCCAAGAGTTAGGGTTGATTTTGAAGTGAGGTTTGGGATGTGCAGAAGGAGCCGAGCGTCCCCGCCCTTCCCCAGCTGGGGTTTTGGCAGAGCGTGGCCCCCGCTGTTAAACACGGTGACCTCGCTGCCTGTGATTTACTAACTGTTTTACAAACATTTCCTCACTCTGTGAGGTTTGATATGTTCCCCATCCTCAACAGCTCAGCAGAGCCACTCAACCACCGAGCCAAACCTGCCTTTGTTTACAGCTTTGCCGGAAATTTTCGCAGAGGAAAAAAACTTTCTCCTTTTCCAATGTTTTATTTTTAAGTCAACACTTTCTATGGTTTATTTGTGCAAAGCAACATTTGGGTACAAGGTATTGCACCGTGTCCAAGTGGGAATTGCTGCCTTTCTAAAAATAAATTGGGGGTCATGTGAACCAGTGCAGAAAAATCTGAAGATACCAAATATTACAGGACCTTTACATTTGGTGGTTCTTTTTTCCATAATATTCTGGGCCTGGATTTTTCTGAACTTTTTTTCCCACATTAGTTTCTATAATAGAGCATAACGTAAAATGATGAAACACAGGAAGGAATCTTCTTTTAAACAAAATTATCAGTGTTAAAAATAACAGTCCTATTTTCCCTCAGTGTGCATTTTTTTTTTCTTATAAAGGCTTTATTTAGTACCCTCGCTATTAGATATACCCAAAGAGTCCAGTAATATTTAAGTGGCATTTTTATTTCATTAAAAGCTTAATTTTCCTAAATGCTAATTTGCCTCATGTGCCTTGAAGTCCCACAGATTTAATTTGATGTTTTGAGCAGGGAACTTGAAACTTGGGATGCTTTGGAGAAGGAAATCAGGCAGCTGTGCCTGGTCTTTGCGTTGAAACTTAGTGCAAATTAAAATTAGAATGGGATGGGAATGTTTTTATTAAATGTTTTCACAGTGGAGATATGTTTCATGGAAATGGCCTCGTTGTGATGACAGTTTCTCAGGGTCAGGGTGGAATTTCTAGGGAAAAAGGAGACGAGAATAACCTGGGCTGCCTGGGCAGGGCACACAGGGCTTCTCGTGCCCAGGTACCCAGATGCTCCCAGGAGTGGGAATTTCTCTCTGTTCCCTCTTTTCCTTTTCAAACCTGCATTTATTTTCCATTTTTATCGTTTCTATTGCAAATGCTGCTGGTTTCGCCAGCAGGACAGACAGACTGCCCTACAGAAAGTCCCTTTCAGTGTTCTTAGTTCTGAAATATCATTTCTCTCTGGGTTTCAGAGTAAGGAAATAAAAAAAGCTCTTTTATGGAATATATTTTTGTAAATTGGCAATTGATGGTGCAAAAGGTGAAGACATTAAGGGCAGGTCGTGTCCTCTGTACAGGTCACTCAGGACTGGGTATTAGATTTAAATCTCGTTCCAAATGAGAACTCGGTTTGGTTTTCAGTCCTGATCAGTTTGTTCTTTCAGCTTTATCCCACTGAATGCGTATTTTCAGGCCTAGCTGAAAAATCAATGTTTTCTTTACATTTTACTTATTGGTGAAGTAAAATTTAAATGACCTGGAGAGGTGTTGACATTGAGCTCCTGCACAACAGGAGTGGATATTGTTGAAATACCCCCTTGCTCTGGTTCTGTTTCTGTCCTCTGGCTATATTACATATATTGCATTTTTAATCCCGTGAAATACAAGTGAATTAGAATTCTAAATCTTCCTTTTAAATGCATTAGATTATTAATGCTGTTAAAGGAAATACCCACAAATGGAATTATTTCTGGAGGGTTTGTTTGCTTGTTTTAATCACGTCAGAATCACTCAGGCATTCAAAGGGAATTTTCTGTGCCAGGCTACCAAGTCAAAATAAGAGAAAGAACCTTCACCAAAAGAAAACAAGCTTTAGATCCTGATGAAAAATACTTTGGAAACACTTTTTGTCTAGAAATTATAATTATTAATGTAATGTCTGTTATTTAATGCCAGTGTTATGTTGAAAGCTAGGAGGAAATGGGTTTGAATACTGAAGTAAATGATTATTTACTTCATGCAAATTACATAAATTCAAGAAAGTGAACATTTACTTCAGTTCCCAGCCATATATGGGATGGGGAAAAAAAAAAAAAAAAAAGGAGGGAAATGAAAGTCATGTTGAGCGTGCTGCAGCAGTGCCAGTCCTGGCTGCCAGGGCAGGGCAGTCCTGCATTCCCTGCACTCTGGTTTCTGGAAAAACCGATTTCCTGGTCAGGCTCAGTGTGGGAAATCGAGGAGTGAGTGAGTGTCAGGCAGCCCACGCTGAGCAAGTGGTCAAAGGCAGGGAAGTGTGGAATGCAGAGTGCTGGGGGTGTGTGCCAGGACAGGCAGGGAGCCCCTGCTCACCCTGACCCCAGAGCTGCAGGGCCCTCACAGGAGCAGGGATTCACCCCAGTCCTCGACAAACTGCTCCTTTCCTGCTTTGTGCCTGCCCTCCCACCAGCAAGTATCTCTGAATTTTCATCTTGGATTGGCCTTTTCCTTCTTTTTTTTCCCTGCTTGTCGTGGTTAGCACAATGAATATTTGCTGATGGATTCACTGGTGTGAGCCCTCTCAGGATTTGTTGAGTTTTTTGTCCCTCTCTGAATATGCTTTTGAAATATTCCTGTGCAGTTTGGAGGCTGTGGGACCTGACACCAGGAGAAGCAGAGCAGACAAACCAGCACCATCCTGCTGGATGTGCTATATCTGGATTTAAATCCACAGTTCTGCTCATCTCCATCACCCCAGAAACGAAGAGAACCACCCAAGACAGGTGTTTAGCAAAAGAAATTTCTGATTAATGATCTCTTATCAAATAGATGTCCCCACATCAAGGAAGCAGGTACAAGTCCTGACCTCAGGTGTGTTCCAGAGGGAATTTGGGATGAATCCTGATGGCAGAGAGGTGCAGGAAGGAGAAAAGGAAAATGATCCAGTTGCTTGTCCCTTGTTGCTGAGAGCACTGCTCACACTGCTCTGCACATGCTTGTGGTTCCAGGGGATGATATAAGTAGTGTGGAGTGGTTTTGTTGCTAGGGGAAAAGCGCTAAAAAAGGCTGGATCTCTTGTAGAGCTCCCATCCTTTGGGCATTTAATGTACAATTTCTGCTAAGGACACTCAGAATTATACCTCTGATACTAAATTGCTTAAATGTTGAAACATATGGTCTTGTGTGCTGTTCACTAGGAAACAACTGGCTGTTTCCAGGCTGCCAAATTCAAATAAACTTGGGCTGTAGGAAGGGGGAATCTGCAGCAGCTCAGAGGATAAAAGAGAGGATTTTTAACTGAGGAGCCAACCTGATGTAAGGAAAAATGCTAATTAAACTTAGTGCCATATATCGGTAACAGATAATTAAATGTTAATAGCTGAGAAGTTTTTCAATTAAAAGTGAACTGTTTGTGTCCTCTTGATTTCTTCAGGGGGCCAGGGCCGTGTCGCTGTCGTTTGTGGTGTTCCCTGCTACAGTAATCATTTTAATAAAATGTAATTATCTGCATAATTAATTTCTTTGACTGCTCTGCTGTGTCCTTCACTTGCAGAGGCCAGAATGTCAAAGATCAAGTAGACTGCAGAAAATAAAAAATTCACATTGTGAAAGGATATAAAAAATACTTGGAATTGCAATGCATTGGCTTCTATTTATCTCAAATGTCAAGGGCAGTGTAAAATGTATTTTTAAAATGTGTTTTTGTATGGTTTGAGCCCATTCTTGGCGTAGTTGTGAATCTAGAGGGGCCATTGTTCTTTGAGAGAGTTTGAGGGGGTTTCTTTGTACAAAGTGACAAAAAGAAGACTTGGAGTACTGGGCTGCCATTGTTCCTGTGCGGCGCTGTAAAATTTGATTTGAAATTAGGACCTCAGGGCAAGCTCTTCAATAGCCAGTTTTTATTTTCTGCCAGCATTTTAATCACTCTTGGGCTTAAAGTGGATGACCAACATAATGCCTCTATGTTTAATAGAACAGTTCATATCTTGAAGGCCAGTTAACTGAATTCAGGGATCTGTCATCTGCCCAACATTAGTCTTTTCTGTTTCCTGTCTATTTATGAAGATAGCTCTGCACTCCAGCCAGCTCTCAAAGAAGAGCAACTCTTTCTTTCTTTCTCTTTCCTTTTTTTTTTTCCCTTTTTATTTTTTTTCCCCTCTGAATTTCTCCAGAGCTTTGCCATCTCTTTTAGTGATCCCTTAAAGGAGCCGGGCGGGTGCTGCAGCGTCAGGAGGGGAGGGACAGATGGGAGAGTCAGATTTCCCAGTGAAATGGGATGATGGAAGGGCAAAGTGGTACCCAAGCCTCGTGCACCTCCTTGGGATTCACATTCAGGGATGTGTGAGTAGGGAAAGCAGGAAAACAGGGAGGAAATGGAGGTTGGAAAGGGCTGATGTCCAGGTCAAGCTGCGCTCAGGAGAACAGGAGACTGCAGAACGTTTGGTCAGATTCCAGGGGTGGTTTGATGTTGGTTGGACACTCTGGATGGTTCATCCTGGCCATCCATGTCCATGTTTGCTGCTGGGGAGGTGCCAGGCTGGTGGCTGCGCGTGGAAGAGCTCAGTGCTGGATGTTCTGAGGGGACAGCACCAGGGGCGGGTGGCCCTGGTGTGCCCACAGGGAGATCCTCGTGCAAAGGAGGCCTAAAGCAGAGGTGGAGTTCAGGTTTAAAGCCATTTATTAAATGGCAGGGAGCACACAGGAGGTTTTGCTGGTTTAGAAGGAGTTGGAATTTGTAGTTGTACCCAGCAGTGTCCTGCCCTGCCCTCCCTGGGCATCACACACGAGCTTGGTGGGCTGGCAGGGTGGTGACAAGCCAAGGTGACATTTCAAACAGCAGCAGTGCAAACTGCACTTTTCTAACAAAGACACAAGGACTGGAACAGATGTTCCCTCAAAAACTTGGTTTAGGTTGCTCTATGAGTGCTAATTGTGACAGTGTGATTGGGAAAGGACTTCAACCACCAGGCTGCTTCACACTGGCCACTGGTCATTAAATGGTGATGGTTTCTGATTGAGTTAAAGCTGGGCAAAGCTGACACCAGCAGCCCAAAGTAGAAGGGAAAATGTTTCATATCCCATTACTCACTATGATGTGTTGCACATTAAAATTAATTCTTAGTAAGCCGAAATTCAGTTTGCCAGAAATGAAACAACTTGGGGCACAGATTAGGATATTTCAGTCATAATCATCTGATGCCTTTGTTGTCTTTATTTGTCTGAAATCAACAGAATCCAGCTTGTTTTCAGGCTGTTCCTTGTGCAGATGCAGGAGCAGAGTGGCTCAGCAGGGCTGGGGATCCAGGAGAGGTTAACATATTCAGCAGCATCAAGCAGAGCTTTTCATTCACGTTCAAATGGAGCTGTGTGGGTGGCTCCACAATGTGGGAAACGCTTTTCATTGAAGAATCTGAATATTTTGTAAGGAAGTGAATAGTTGCAAATAATCTTTTCTGTGACACTGAAATAAAGAACAAATGAGCTATTCTCAGAACATACTGAGGCGTTACTGTCCTCAGTGACTTAACAGAGCTATACAGAAAAAAATATTCCAAACTTGACAGATTCATATCCTAATCTTTTGCTCCTTCATCAGGAGACTGTGTGGTTTGTGTAGCTGATACTGGTTAAAGCAGGAGTTAAAAGAATACATTTGCTCCAGCACTGCATTTTGAGGAATACAACTCAACTCCTTAAATTATAAATGTCAGCTAGAACTCCCATAGTCAACATGGGGCCCTATGGGCTGAGTACATCCCCAAAACACCCAGCAGCTCGTGTGGGCCAGAATTTTGCCTCCTGCCAGGCCACTGAGGAGACTTTGGGGCTTCCTGTGAATGTGTCAGAGCACTGGCCCTGCTGCCCAGGGCAGTGGTGGAGTCCCCATCCCAGCAGGGATTGAAAGGATGTGTGGATGTGGCGCTTGGGGACGTGGGTTCCTGGTGGCTCTGGCAGTGGAGCAGTTGGGCTGGATGATCTTAGAGGGCTTTTCCAACCTCAGTGATTCCCTGCTAGAATGTAACAGTGAAATTCTGCTCTCACTGTTTTACTGAGGTGAGGTTTTCCCCTGAGTGCAGGGTTTGAAGGACGGGACCAGACTTTGGGAGCCCCCAGATGAGAATCCACAGCCCTGCTTTCCTGCATTCCCAGCAGTGATGCTGCAGGGCTGAGGTGGGATTTCCCTGCACACAGAAAGCACTGCAGCAATTCAGGGCAGCTGCCACAGCCCCCTGTGCTCTGTGTTCTCAAATAATGAAACTTCAGCAAGCGCAGGGGATCTCCAAGGCAGGGCTGAGTAGGTCAGCATCAGCCTCCACTAAACGTGATTAACTTTATCCATCTCCTGGTGCATTTCTTTCCAATCCACTCCAGTGCTTGATTTAATTTTCCTTTTATGTAAACTCCCAAGATTTAGCTTCATCAGAATGATTGCAGGGATTCCCTGCTCGTGGCTGGCTGCTCCCTGATCCCTCTGGGGCTTTCCTACCGACCCCTCCAGGCTGCTGCTGTGGGGGCAAAACTGCAGGGCATGGAAGAGCTGGGCTGGAAGAGTTGCTCAGAGGGGAAATCTGGTTGGAATCCTGCTTGGGAAAATGAGCAGCAGGTTAAACCTGCTGGGGAGGAGAGGAGCAAGCCCTGGGACTGGGGTCAGGATCTGTGCTGGGATCCCGGGGCAGGTTTGTGCCTGTTTTCCTGAGCATCCTGTGGATTTGTGATCAGTAGATACTCTTCTTCTTTTTATTTTCATTAATTAAAGATTGGCTTTGAAATAATTTTTAACAGATTTTGTAAAAGCTGCAGTGCCCTTATTGTGAATTACCCACTTTGCCTGTGCCCAGAAATGGATCATGTGCTACACAAGCCTTTAGTTGTTTTTACCTTTTCTAACAAGTTCAAAACCCAGCAACAATTGTTTTCAAGCTTTAGGAGGTTACTATTGTATAGACCATTTTAAACACCATTTTAAACTTATTTCATCACCAAAAAAAAAAAAAAAAGAAAAGAAAAAATAAAAAAGACTTCTGGCTTTTTCCACAATATTAGATCTATCATATCAGAGTCCTTTATTGAATATTTTATTGACCGTCTGCTTGCCCTGTGCTAACCTGCCTGACATCCAAAGTTTCTCCCTCTCTGGAGAGGCCACGTCAGTTCCCATTAAGCAGCTGAGCATGAATTTTCCCTTCTTATTTCCTGTGGATAAACTGCATCCCAGCAGGAGAACCTGGGCCCTGGTGCATCCCAGGGACAGGCAGAGCCAGCAGCAGCTCAGGGTGTGTTTGAGGTGGCCTTGGCAGGGGTGGGCTGCACACAAAATCTTCCCTTTGGGGCTGGCAGCAGCGTTTTCTATCATTTTCCACAAATGTAAAGGTATTGAAGAGGAAAATTTCTTCCCCTGGCAAGTTAATTACTTGACTTCTCATGGAAGCAAAGCTTGAAGCAGAAGGGAAGAGGAAAATGCACCTTGTGCTTAAATTAGGCAGCCTGTCCAGGAACAGGGGTGTGATGTCCTGAACTGTTGCAGTTTTAATTGCCTCAGTTAATTTCCCAACAATTTTTTAATGCTATTAATATTTAATTTTACTTACTGCACACCTTCCTTTTTAAATGACATAATATTTAAATTCTGAGTTTTCTGTTTTCCTAAAAAAAGCAGAAAAAGGTGTCACTGAGGGGTTTTATGGCCACACAAACCCTTTGCTTGCAGTGTTTGCTGTGGTTGGGCATCCTGCAGAGCTCTGTGCTGAGCCTGCTGCCCCCTCAATAACGTGCCCGTGGTTTTTTGCTGTGCTGTGTGACATTTACTAAATAGTTTTAATATGAAATAGGTATAAATCTTTCATAAGTCCTCAGCTGACATGGTTGAAATAATGACAGTGGCATTAGGTGCCTTCCTTCGCGTGCAACAATTGTTTGACAGACATTGTGGCGTCTCTGAGCAAAGCATCCAGGGCAGGGGAAAAGAAAACTTTCCTCCAAGCCATAAAGTCTTTTAGGCCACCTTTCATGGTGTATTATTTAATTTATTTTTTTTAACAGAATCTCAAAAAATTTAGAGAATTTGTTTTCCTTTAAGGAATAAGAATGTGCACAGGAACTCACAACAGGACAACTCTACCTGAGTTTTATTATTCTTGAAAAGCTCTCAGAAAAAAAAAAAAAACACACACAAAAAAAAAAAAAAAAAAAAAAAAAACACAAAAAACCCCCACAAATTGGGAAGAAAAGATTGTTAGATTGTGTTTCTAAGTGTATTTTCACTGTGGTGGAGTTGGAGGGGTGAACAAAGTTGGTCCAGATTTTGTCTCTGGGACTGCAGTGTGTTGGCAGCAACGTGTGTCAAACTCAAAATGCAACAAGAAATGGAGGAAATTTAATTTTTTTTTGTGATTATGGAGGTCTGTGGGGAAGTGTGCTATTCTTGGGACATGTAAGGCAGCTTTGGGTTTTTAGTGCCTTTCTTTTCCAAACTTGGTGTCAGATGTTGTAACTTAATTTATTTTCCCATTAGCTTTTGCTAATGATACTAAAACTTCCTTTAAAAGCTTTCCTAATTAATGATCTTCTTGCTCCCAAACAAAAACTATATTGTCTTTGAGAAGTGCCTGAGTATTTTAAAAACAACAGGCTGTTGGTAGGTTTTATTGCCTCATGAATTTAGGGTCAGCACACCTATTATCTGCCAGAGTTAATTTGTGCTGGGTTATTGACTGTCGGCTTGTTGGGGATATCTGACTCTTGTAAAAGTTACACTCATCTCAAATGGTTGTAATTTTATTCTTGGTGCTCTGGTGCCACAATATTTAGCTCATAAAAGGAGGGGAACACTTGTACAAAGGCAGGTATTTAACTTCAGGCTGGTGAGAGAGGTTGTCATTACTCTTTGTATTCCTTCTCTAACACTGAGTGGTTTTAATTTTATTTTAGATAAGGAAAGGGGAAAAGACAACTTTGTTAAAATCATAAGACATGTAAAAAGTACAAGATACTTAGTGTTAGGATTTGTAGGTTTTTAATCTGCTTTTCAGGCGGCTCTGTCTGAGCTCAGGGTTTGTCTAAGAGGAATTTTGGCCACTTGCAAAGGGCTCAGTGGCACTAAAATAACCAACTCCCTGCCAAAATGATGGGAGAGCTCAGTTTGATGTATAACTCATGTGTCAGGGTGAAAATAACCCCCTTGGACACTCCAAACTGGAAGCCCAGCAGATCACAAAGCTGGCAGTTGCTTTAAAAATCCCCTAAGAAACCATCCCTTTTGTGTTTACAATTCAGAATCAAACTGGGGAATTGTTCCTTCTGGTTTTCCAAGTGTCTGCTTCCATCCCAAATCTGAGCCATGGGTCCTTGTGGGGTGAAAACCAGAGTTTTCTGTAGGGCAGCCCTCAAGTGCACAGTGCCCAGCCCAAAGCCTCTGCTGTGCCTTGCTCTCCAACCTGCAGTCCATCAAAAGTTCCTCAGCAGAATCCAAATTAGCACCAGGAAGTCATGACCTGTAATGTGGGAGTTGGAAAATATCCATTTATTCTGCAGGGTGCACTGGGAAATCACATGTTCCTGTGTAGGAAATCCAGGAGTGCTGAGCTTGATCCTGTTATCCCAGTGTTTTCCCAATCCTTTTTTTTTCTTTAATGCCCAACTATGTTACTATTCCTTTGCTTCATTCTGGGCTGACAGAAACAATTCAGAAATATTCCTGGGCTTGCTGGATGTGTGCAGATGCAGGAGTTGGTTCTGAGACCCTCGGCGCAGTCACTTCCTATTAAAAAGTGGATGATTATTGTGGCCCCTAACCCCAGCACTGCTGAGCAGGTGACACTCTGAGTCTTTGCTTGATCTCCAGCAAGTTCTGACTTTTGGCTCTCTGCAGTGGAAATTTATTGCATAAAACCATCTGAGGCTGGTTTAAGTCAAGTCTAGGAGTTTCCCTGTCTGCCACAGCCGCCCTGAGGAAGCACCTAAGGAACTGAAGCATCCCTGCTTGTCCTACATCCCCCTGATCCCTGCTATGGCTGCTTTAGAAATAACCACCCCAATCCTTCCTGAGTAATTTTTGCTAGTTTACAGCGTGTGTATAACTTTTAAAAGTGGAAAACCAGAAGCTGGCTCTGTTTGTTTTCTCACGAAATTGTAGCCAGAGCAGTGAATTCATAGCTGAGCTCTTACTCAGTGGCTACTGCATTATAAATAACTCTTCACCTTGGCCCTGCTTCTCCAGCCATTACTCACTGTGAGTAGCCCTTACCAGCACAGAGCAGCAGAGAAGGAGATGATCCTGCTGTCATTACTCACAGTTTTAGCACCCTGGCACATCAGGAGCTCTGCTTTCAAACAAGGAGCTTTCCTCAAGAAGTGGCAAGTTTTCCTACCTGGTAAAACTACACTTGCAGAAATTATCCCAAGGAATAAGTGCTGAAGATAAATCAAAAATTAAACCAGGGAAAAGTGGGAGAAACTCCAGCCTGGGATATTTGGAAGGGTGATGCCTAAAAGTGGTGCTGTGTTTTTTCCTTGGGCTCTGTCAGGAGTGGGAGCTGAGGAGCAGCTCAGGAGCGCTGCTGGGAGAGGCATCACCTCACCCCTTCCCCTCAGCATCACCCTGCTTGGCTTTCAAAGTGTAAATTAACTTAAAGCTTCAAAGCTTTTGGGAAAGATTCCAGACCTGAGGTCATCTTTCCTGGGTGGTTTATTCGGCTGGCCTGTGTTTGCCCACATCTCCAGTGTTTGCCAGCTGAGGGAGTTTATGAAATTTTGATGCAGGAATTAGGTTGTTGCTCATCTTGTACCTTCTTGCTCATATTATTGACAGTACCACTGAACTGCTTGAGGCAGATAGTATCTCAGTGATCACTGTGCTATTTCAGCTCTCCACTGCTGACAACATCAGAAGTGTTTTAACAGGGTTTTAATGGGCAGCCTCTGCAGCTCCTTGGAGGGTTGCAAATAGCTGCTGTGAAAAACCTTTTCTGCAGCTCTGAGCTGACATGCCCTCCTTTCCTTCCCTTCCTTTCCCTTCCCCATGCAGCTGCTGCCTGTCCCTGTGGCTGCAGCACTGCTGACAAGCGCTCCTGAGCAAGTTCCTGCATCTTTCAGGGCAGCTGTGAAGAGGAACAGCAGAGCTGTGAAACCTCTGGGCAGGGCAGGGAACCCAAATCCCTCTGCATCCCCCAAACAGCAGCGCACAATCTGCACAATGACAACACGCAGCTTCCCCTGGATTTGTTACTCACAACGTGTTTTTCGTGATACCCCAGAGCAAGATTTAACAATTCTGAAGCAAACAACTTTTAATTTTCAGCAGAAAACAGGATAGGATGGAATAAATCCCCCCCTTTGCTTAGGACAAAGCCTTGGTTTGATGGCAGCAGTTTCTAGCTGAGTGGTTGCCTTGCTCTGCTTGTTACCAGAAATGAGGCTTGGAGAACAGCTTTCTTTGCACTATGGAAAAGCTTTCTCCTCCCTATTTTGCTTAATATAACTATAATGTGCCCTTTATCACACTTCAACTTGAGTAATCCCCGTTTGGAAATAGTGCAGAAACACCCATGGGAAAAAGCACGAGAAATGTACATTATAAAAAACACACGGGCCAAGCTCAAAAGATCCACTGACATGTAAATTTAATTAAAAAATTATAGGTTTTCAATGAGGGCTTGTGTCTTCAATTTACCAGTTTCCATGACTTCTCCAGCAAAAGTGTTTCTTTTTTGCATTCTTGGTGGAAAACACGCTGAGGGCTATTACAGTCTCCAAGAAAAGTCTCTATTCTGTGTCACAGGGAAAAAATAAAATTACCCAAAATATGTACACTTGAAATAAGTAAGAAAAATACCCACTTTCCTGTTTTGTTTTATTTCTATCCTCTAACAAAAGTTAAACTTTCCAGTAACCAGCAGTGCATGAAAAAAGCATGTCCTAACTGTGTGAATAACCTTCCTTTTGATTGCATGTGCAAATTTTAGGGTATTTTTGTTCTTTCCATGAGAGATGTGTGAGATTGGATGAAATAGTGGTGAGTGGGTGAGCAGAAGAAGAGCAGATGGCCAAAGGTAAAGGCTCATGATATAAAATGTCACTATTCAAAGAGGAGTCTAGCTTAAAGAAGGGAATCCCAAAGTTTTATTATTAAAAATTATTAATTTCTCCACTAGCTGCATGTTTAAGGGAAGAAATCCCAGCAAGACAACTCCACCTTCCTTGGTGTGATGTCCCAGGACCAAGGGGTGTCCAAAACCCAGAGATTCTCCTCAACGTCCTCAGCCTCTGAGGGAAAATAAAACTTGAATCTCTTGGCTGCTAAAAACTTAAAAGGAAAATCCAAAGGTCTTTGGAAGTCAGCAGGATTAAATGCTTTTCTTAACTCTATTCTTCCATCCACTCTTCCCTAGCAAAGCCCTGTGCAGGCTGAACCTCTCAAATATCAGGGTATATAAAAGCCACTTCTGCCTAATGCCCATTATTTCAGCTTTTAATGCAGTAAAGGCAGCGGCTTTTGTGGTGCTTTCTTAAGTCCAAAGCTGCTGCTCAAAGGACCAAATCTTTAGGTTGAGAGAGGAAAAAACCCTTGTCTCAGGAATTTCAGCCCCTCAGTAAAGAAATGGAGATGTTCAGAGCAGAGCTGTGATTTTCACACTTTCTGCCTCCAAGCTTGTGGGTTCTGCTGCAAGTTGCAGCACTGAAAGCCACTGTGGTTTTTGTTTCTCTAACTTAATTAATAAAAACAATTCATCAGTAGCTGATGCCTTTCAGAGTGGTTTTTCCCTGAGTCAGCTTACTGTGGAAGAGGTTCATTATAAATTACAATGAGCAAAGCAAAAAGAAATAGGCAGAGCGAAGCTTTGGACGTGGTGGGCTTCTCTTAGCCGAGTTTATTTGAGGAAACCTGTAGCCAAAATGCTGCATTCTCATTTATATACATTGTTCCATGCCTAAAATGAAAAAAAAAAAGAGTTGAAATGAGCAAGAGCAGAAGGGACTAAGGGAAGGAAAGGAGCCAGTGCTGCTTTAGAGTAATTTTTATGCAGATTGTTTGTCACCTGTGCTGGTTCAGTGGCTGCTTTGAAGTCAGTCTGGCATTAGTGTTGTGCCTTAGGCAAGGTTGTTTGCTGCCTCTCTGTCCATGTTATTTCACTTGCTTTTATGTTCCCTTCTAGCTCACAGATTGGCTCTGCCAATTTGGATGTAATTGTACGAAACTTGGCTTTTGGTTTTATCCTGGAGCTTTTGCTCACAGCAGCCATCCTTTACCCTGCAGAGAGGGTGAATGAAAAGCACTGGTTTGGCCTGATCATTCCTCAATTTCCCATGAACAAAAAATAATGTTTATAATCTTGTTTGTTAACACATTCTGAACATGATCAAAACAAATTAGAAGTCAGAGGGTTAGAGGCACATTCATTCAGCAGGGGGAATCTGTTGTAATGATGCCTCTGATGTTGGATTCCCTGGCCCTAGAGGTCTTTCCCAACCTAAATGATCCCAAGGCTCATCTGGATGCACAAAGAGGTTCCAGAACATGTGTGAGGATCTGCCTGTCCTGTAGGTTTGGTCTGTGCAGGATCAATACAGAGATCTAAGGGATGAATTCATCACTGCAGCTGTTTCTTGAACATCATGGAACAGAAACCAGCCTGCATTTGCACAGGTTATGTCACTGCTTGAATCCTCCCTGTCTCCTTCCCTTTATTCCCAAATAAGTTTTTATCCCACCTGTCTGGGGACAGGCCAGGTCCTGCATAGCCAAAGGGCACTTCCTTCCTTCAGGGTTGAAGAGTTCCCTTAAAAAATACCCTGTGTGTAACTCTGGGTTCAATCACCCAAAATAATGGCTGAAATTTCCTTATGTTGCCCATAGAGAAGATGTAAACTGCAAATTAAAAAAGGAGGGAAAATAAAATGTGTCTTGTGCTTCCCTGAGGTTCCCAGGTGCAGGGCACAGCACCCATCACCCCAGGTGCCCAGGCCAGGACCACAGTGACAGACTGAGGCTCTGGGTCATGCTTTGTAACGTCCATCTGTATTCATGGCCAGATTCTGAAGGGTGTTAAATGTATAAAATATCTGTTTAAGCGATGTATTTGCATCTCCAAGTCACTCCTGTTTGTGTTTTCATGATGATGTGCTTAGGTGGGAACAAATTGAGCTTGTAGGGAAGATTAGGGAAGATAAAATTTAGGATGCCTTGAGCTTTTTCAGATGGATTTGGCAGCAGGAGAGGCAGGACTGGAGTGGGGTTTTCCTTACCTGTTATTTTATCTGCAGCGTGGGCCAGGCAGGTATCAAAGGGAGATGTCAGTGAGCAGCTGGTGGCTGTGGCAGAGGTGAGGGTGTCCCTGTGGTGGCTGTGACCATCCCAAACCTCTGCCATGGCTCTGTGTTCTCCAGGGGCAGAGATGAGGCCGCTCATCCTGCAGACAGTTCCAGTCACATGCTGCAGAGCGTTTTAGGCAAATTTGGTTTAAGCAGCTGTCGGATGGGAGCTATCAAAG
The DNA here is from genome assembly GCF_012460135.2 of Molothrus ater. Lineage (NCBI taxonomy): Eukaryota > Metazoa > Chordata > Aves > Passeriformes > Icteridae > Molothrus > Molothrus ater. The sequence continues at coordinate 9,295,181 of NC_050498.2, read as the reverse complement.
CTCAGTTTTGTTCCTAGAGCTCTCAGAATATTCCTCATGGGTTCCTGGGGCTGAAAGCAGTCATGTGTGGCAAAGCCACACTGCCAGGCCCTTGTGCTCTGGAATTGAGAGGGAAATGAGGATCCTGTCCCTTCATTTACTTCCATTGCTGCCTCTTTCTTTATTTCCATGTGCTGAGGTCTCGCAGTTGTGGAACTGGGCAGCTCCTTCCAAAAATACAGAAAAAAATATTTACCCTGTGCCACTTCTGAGCCTGCACCCTCAGTGACAGAATTGATTCAGTTGGTGCTGCTGCACTTTTAATGTTCCCTTTTATGTTCATGTTTGTTCCAACAGAGTGACCACTAGCACAGACGACTTGAACTTGTATCACCCGCAAACTGACAACGCTGGAGCCACCAGTTTGTCATTATCCCTCCTAGTGTATCTGATTTAATTTTGCAACACTGGATTAATTCTTAAAATTGCAGTGCTTTTTGCTCGTTAATGGTCAGTAAATGATTCGGGGTGGGGGGGAGGGTTGGTGGGGGAATGGAATTCATCAGTTTTGCAGTCGTTTTAATTCTTCTCGTTTTAAGTTGTTCTATAAATATGTCTTTATGGATGTAGTTTTACTAGCTTAAAAACATCTAATTGAAAACAGTTGCTTAAATCTCTTTGGATCAAGGAGGCAGTAATAAGCAAAGAGAGTATCTTATCCCTGCAATCCAGGAACGCTTAGTGACTGGTATACTCAGTGCATGTGTAATCAGCTTCTTGTTCCATCTAAAAACCTTAGCTCTTCTGGTGTGATTTAGTACTTCCCCAGCAGCATGGTTTCCCTTGTCTGTAAGATTATCAACGAGTGAAACAAAATATATAAACCAAAAATGGCCTAAGAGACAGAAGTGTTCCGAGACCTCTCTGGTTCATCCGTGCCCTCTCGTCGTGGGGCTGCTGCCTTGCAGCACGTCCCGGCCTCCATTTGAGTCTTGTAAATTAACATTTTGTTGTACATTATGTAATGTTATTCTTATCACTTAACCTTTGCATCAGGCAGGACTGATCTCTGCTATTTTGTAATGCCCCCCAGCAGATGAAGCCTCTCTTAGAGGAGATCAGCCTGGGCATTTCCCACCGGGGAGTCCCAAACCACGGAGCTCCCAGGGATGAGAGCTGGGATGTGCCTCTGCTCCCTGACTGCTGTGGGACTGCCTGGGGCAAAGGGGTTATTGCTGACATTTGGGGTTGGGACCTTGTCTACTGTTTGTTTGATGTCAGAAATGTGGGTCCTTTCTGGCTGATGAGATGTAATGGCTGCAGATCCCCGTGCACAGGGGGGGGATGCTTGGATGATGTGAATGCTCTAAATTATGTTGTTAATACATTTAAACAAAAATTGCTGATGACCACTCTGGCTGCTGGCCTGTTCTTTCAAGGCTCCTACCTGCGTCCCTCTGGTTTGAAATGTGGTCCCATTTTCCAAAGGGATCCTCAGAAAGTGCCCCAGCAAACCTCAGAAGTCTGTAAATGATCCCTGGCTCATTTCCAGGTGGGGAAGGCAGGGAAAAAAAACCAGTCTGTGCTGGGGGACAGGGAAGGAGAAACCACAAGTGTTTCTTCATGCAAGTGGGAAGTAAAACAGGTTAAATTACGTGAGATTTAGTGATTTTTTTTAAACATCTGTGTTATTCATCTGAATTTGACTGTCCACATGGTTCATTGTAATGTCTCATTAGGAGTGGTAATCAATGGAGGTGGTAATTTCATAAATTGCAAGCCCACATTTAATTAAGATTTCATGTATCTTATTCCTTAAACAGGCAAAACTGTGCCATGGACTTTACTCAGAAGGTTGTGTCATTTTCCTTTTTTATTTATTATCTTTTCAAATGTCAAATAATTTCACACAAATTTATCAATCCGAAGGATTCAAGATCAGCAGTGTGGCAGCACCACAGGACTAAGGAGAACACACTTGTGCAGCATCTGATTCTTTGTCCAGGGTTAAAACTCAGAGTTCAACCCCTGAAAATTCTTTTTCCAAGTCTTTGTGATAAGCAAGCAGCACTTCACACAAGGCCTTTGTTGGAAATCACCCGTGGTTTGGGGCTTTAAGAAATGCCTAAGTGTGTTCTGCCCATCTAAAAGCCATCCATTACAAAAAATAATCAGACATCCTTTTTTTTTTTCTTGTACATTTGTGTCATTCTGCGAATCAGAAGCATTTTGTGTGCTAAGGGCAATGTGCTTTGCTTTTGGAATTCCTGAGTTTCACTAAAACCCTGGGGCATAGTTTGTTCAGGAGACCTGAGGTGACCTGTAAATGGGAGCTGCTGGGTCCCTTTGCTGCTTAGCAAGATCATTTTAAAGAGAAAGTGAAATGCAGTGTCCAGATTTAATGTGATAACATCATCATCCAAAGAGAAAAGCAGTATTTTTATATGAGCTGACCCATTGAAAGCACATTCCTCTAAGATGGACAGTTTCCTCATTTGTAAGTGACAAATCTCAGGTGGAAAAAAAAAAAAAATTGGTGACTTTCCTGAGCTTCTGCAAGCAGGGCTGGGGCTGAAGAGTTCCTGTGGAGGTTTGGATCCTGTGTTGCTGCTTTGGCTGCTGAGCTCTCTGCAGGCAGGGAAAGGTGTAGGAGGAAGGAATTTCTGGTTTGGTTATAGGCTAATGTGCTGTCCTGTTTGGGAACCAGCCTTTCCATTCTTCTGGACTCAAAACCCGCGTTTTTCCCTGACATCTCAGTGACCAACTGTCTGTAAACACACTGACAGTCTAAAAAATAATGGGGAGGAACTGCTCATTATTATTGTCCTCATTTCCCACGGAAAGCAGGAAATGTTGTGTTTGAGCTCCTGAGCTGCTGTCCTGCACTTTAATTCACCTTAAAATTAATTAAGAATCTTTATTGCTATTGTCTTGGAGTTGGATATTTGAGGTTCCCTCAGGGGAAGGGTGAATCTGTCTCCCTGTGGATGGGGCGTGCTGAGAACCCTCTGCATCCCAAAATTCTGCCCATCCAGGGCAGCACATCCCATTCTGAGGTGCAAAACAAAGTTCTTGGGAATTTCTGGGGTTTGCTTCCATGTGAAGCGTTTCCAGATGGGAAGGAGCAGCTCCCTGTTCCTGACTGGGGCCATTCCCAGTTCCCTCCCTGGATTTGGGGTGGGGAGGGGGCTTGGCCACTCTGTTTTCATAGCCTGAGCACAGATGGAATTTCACTGCTCTATCTGGAAGCTTCTCCTCCTCCTCCTCCTCCCCCAGCCCTGCCATAGGTGCTTGTCTTTTGAACCAAGACAAATTCCACTGGAAGCGTTGGAAAGTTCAGTTCCATTTCCAGGGGTTTTTAATGGTTCCTCCCTTTTCTTGCACGGGGGGTTAGGAACGTGTTAAAGCTGGTGGTAAAGTAATTTATGAAGGGCAGCTGGAGTTCAAAAGGTTCAAATATACAAGTTCAGTTCCAGCATCGTTTGGATCTTCACACCTCAGTGTCCCAACAGAGAAACTGGATACTGAGTTTTTACAGGTTTTACTGTAAAAACTGAGCCCTCCAGAACTTTTAGTAACTAATGGATTTTGCAGGAGTGATTTGACTACCCTGGATGTCCATTAGCTGGTTTGCTTTGATGTCTTTGCTGGAAACCTAAATGGCTTTTACTTGCACTTTTCTTTTTGTTACCAGTTCTATGTTTGCAGGAGATGTCTTTTGTATCACAGTAGCCGGTAGGGGAAAAAAGTGATGTACTCAAAAATTGGAGGAGCATTTAATCACAGAATATCCTAACTAGAATTTAAACTGTGTGTTCTCAAGAAAGTTCCCATCTGCAGCTCACCAGTCCTGAGCTGAGTACATTCTGATTCTTGAATTCATTCTTTTCTGGGTGGCTTTGGTGGTGTTAAAATTGAATCCTCATTATACATTGTATTCAATACAATACATTGTATTGAATCTATATTTCTCTATTTTCCTTGCTTGTCCTATTTTATTAGTGGCAGTTAGGTTTGAAATACCCTGAAAAATCTGTGTTTTCTAATATGGGGATAATTGATAAAAATACCTTTCTACTTCATGAGAAGTTTAAGAAAGTTTCTTTTTGTATTTATTGGGCTGCCAGACACTTGGCATCATTAATTTCATGTATTATGCTGTTGCTATTAGAGGTGCACACCTTTGATGGGCAACTCTTAAAAATACCTTGCTGATTTAAAAGAATTTTTCATCATTATGTTCTTCACGTGCCCCTTACACTGAGTTTCTCTATTTTCCACCACCAGTCAGAATTCACTTTGTACTCTTAATATTAAGAGCAAACTTACTCCGTGTTGCAAAATAATAGAGAATAAGGAAAAAAAACCTAGAAAAATCCTGATTTTCAGGGATATGTAACAATTCTGGCTGGATTACACATGGAAAAACTGGCCCAAGAGCAGAGGAATGATCCAACCACTTCCATGTGGAGGAGGGGGCATGGGATGGGCCGGGGGTGTTCTCCCTGTCAGACAAGAGCTCGGGAGGAAGGAGGTGTTGGAGTGGTGTGGTTCCCCACACAAGGGTTTTATTTTGTGGTGGAAAATCTAATCTTTCCGAGCCCATTTCTCTGGGGTCTGAGTCTGAAGTCTGCTTTATATTGGGAGATTGGCATGAAATCCACAGCACTTAAGAGGATAAAGGCCTTTGTCTCCAAAATGTACATTTTTTTTGGAACTGTAAAGGCAGTGGAACAAGAAATGGTTTTAAGTATATAATGTTAAGATTCAACCTTGTAATCCTTTCTCAAGTAAAAATATGTTATAGATCAATTTTATCAATTCCTGTATTTTTTCCATGTGTTTGAGAGCATTCACTTAAAAAAAAAAAAAAAAAAAGGAACCTTCCACATTTAACTAAAAATTGTAGAATTAAATAAGTTAATTACAACCTATAAGGACCTACTGTCACTAACCAGAGTGGCATCTTCTGGTTCCCCTGTAGGCACCATTTGATTTTTGGCAGAAGCATGGGAGACTTTAAAAGTCAATTCAATAAAATACCATTTCTCTTATTGCCTTTCTTATTTGTGTGGCCACTTCAAAGGACCCCAAAGCCTCTTTGTGCATGAGGACATTGGGCAGCTCCTCAAGGTGAATTAAATAATATTTTGAGAGCTGTTGTGCTGTAAATAACCTGCAGTGTTTGGAGCCTTCCTCTGCTTCCTTGAAATATTCCAGGAATATAAGAAATAGAAGAAATCATGGGAAGAAAACTGGGCAGGCTGAGGAGGGAAGAGCTGAGAGTGAAGAAGGCGGGAGGAGGTGGCTCTGTCTGGGTGTGGGTGCAGCAACCAAAGGGGCAGAAGGGACAAAATCAAGAGAAGGGGTTTGAAAGGAATAAAAGGAGAATACTCATTCAGTAAGTACATTAGAAATGATCTCAGGTAAATAGATGGAAACGAGAGCAGACCCCTGACTAATGTCAGTTCTTGTGGCACCACTGACTTAAATCAGTTTACACGAGCTCAGGGTCAGGGCAGACTGGCTCAGATAAAGTTTTTAATCTGAATTTCCAGCTTCCTTGCTTAGTATACTTATATTTTATTTCTTCAACTTCATAGATTAGTGTGCAATAAAATAGAATTGCCACAGGTGCTCACATGGAGAGAGAAGTGATAAAACAGATCAGATGTCTGATGAGCTTTGATGTCAGACTGGATCCCGTGGGTGGGATGGGATATTGGGAAGAATTCTCGGCCCTGGCCCAGGGTGCCCAGAGAAGCTGTGGCTGTTCCATCCCTGGCAGTGGCCTGGACAGGCCTTGGAGCTCCCTGGGACAGTGGGAGGTGTCCCTGCCATGGCAGGGGTGGCACTGGATGAGCTTTAAGGTCCCTTCCAACCCAAATTATTCCGGGATTCTCCATTTCTGTTTTTCCGAAAAAGCCGCACTCGTGGCTTCACAAGAAGAACCACAGCCTGTGACATTTTACAAGGGAGTTTGCTCCCAAAATTCCTCACACACACAGACACACACACACACACTCACAAGTGTTTTCTTCTGTTTGCACTCAGCTCTGGGGAAGGCAGCCCCAGCTTTGTGCCTGGCCCTTGTGCTTTGTGCAGCTCAGGTCCTTCATCAAGAAACTGAATTAAGAATTTTCTCTTCTTGAATGCCTCATTTTGACAGTTGGTTTGCTGGCCACTGTTTCAGTTCCATTCAGATGTCAGATTCAGAGCAAAGCATGGGCAGCGTGGGATGCATTTTTGGGCAGGGAGCAGCAAAGGCCTCTGGCCATCCCTCCTGCAGCACTTTTAAGGCACCTCCTGGAGTCAGGCTGGAGTGCTTTTAAAGTGAGCCAGCATCACTTGGATGTGGCTGAGGTGCAGCAATTTGGGAATTGCTCCCAGCTGGTGGAGAAATGATTTCCAAGCAGTCTGGGTGGCTCTTTAACCATTCTTCCCAGTAGAAGTAAGCTAAAATATATAGAAATTGTTGCTTTGACAAATAATCTAACGAGCCACTCAACTTGCTTTATGTATTGAATGTAGTTGCTTGACAGTTATTATTATTTTCTAATGATATTAAGTTATAAATTATTAACAAGTGTTTAATTTCAGTCCAAACAGACCCAACAAAAGGGATTTGTGCAGTTATGAATTGCAGCAAAATACAAAATTGTTGAGCTTTTAGTAAACGCAAACTTGGAGACCCTGGTTATTTCTCCCTCTTTCAACAGCCAGTCATGAAACTTTCTTGCCCTTTTCACCTTTAAACTTCATTTGAACTTGGAAAGAAGACTTGTGAATTGTGGAGGGGGGAGGAAAAAAAAAAAAAAGAAAGAAAAGAAGAAGGGTGGGGGCTCGGGGGAGAGAAGCTCTGATTCTGTGTTACCGTAACAGTAATTCTGGCACAATAATCCTCCTCTTGTGCATGAGTGTCTGCTACTGCTGCAGGGTAATCAGCTCACATGACATGCCTGGAGGCTAATGCTGGCCTGGGCTTCCTTTCTTTCTTTTTATTTTTTTTTAATTTTTTTTCTTTTTTTTTTTGAAAGTCCATATTTAAACAAAGGCTGATTATCCAAACAAGAATTTGGACTGCATCAGCTGGACCAGTTAAATTATAGTTAGTAAAACTTGGCACCTCCAGAGCTTGGAATGTTACAATTACAGCTGGATCCTCGTTTGGTAGGAGCCCTACAAAGTAATAAAAGTGGAGATTTTTATCTTTACAGGACACAGCTTAACTCTTTGAATGCACAGTGCCAGATATTGCAGCCAGTGCTGACACAGAGCTGCTGGCCAGGACATGGATGAGCAGTTGTGTCCCTGCTTGTGTCCCCCTGCCAGCAGCACAGGGTGGGTGCTGTGGCACTTGCAGGGATGTTCATTATCCAGGATTCCTCTGAGATAAGGAACAAGAACAGCAGCAGCAGCTTGTTCAACTCCCTTGTCTTCCTGTTGTCTTTTTGACAGCGTTGTTGTGGTTTTGTTTGAATTTCTCTTCTTTTTTTTGTGTTTCCTGTTGCTGTGAAAGAGGTTTGTGTCCTTGAAGGATCTGGGTGATCCCTGGAATTGCTGTGATTTTCATCCCTCTGGAAAACTGCCTTCAATACTGGCTTGAAATCCTGGTGGAGCTGCTCCAGGGTGGGCAGAGGCTGAGAGGCAGAAGTTGGATTTTGTTTTAGCAAACTGCTGTTGACCATTCCAGACTTGTTTTCCCTCCTTTCCTATGGGGAGGGCTTGGCTTTGATTAGTCACTTGCAAAGCTGAACTTTGGCTTTCTGGTTGTGTAATAAATAGCTCTGGTTGCCAGTCAGAAAATGAAAGTTCTTCTCCTAAAATTAAACCAAGAGCTGCCCTTATCATTAGCCTAGAACAAATCAATGCCTCTGCATTAATTCCCATGGAGTGGGGCCAGTTGACAGCTTCCCCTGCTGGAGCTCTGTGCATGGATTTATCTCAGCTTCTTTTTTAAGAAAGTGTTTGTTGTTTGCATTTTCTGAAAACCTTCGTGAGGAATAAGGATTGAAATTCAAGCAGTCAGGACTCTCCAGAGTGTTTGCAACAGCCCACCTGCTAGATAATGTTTAGCAGGCTGTATCTGGAGTTTTATCTTTGGTCTTCTTCGCACAGAATAAAAGTTCCCATTTATTAAAGTTGAAGAAGAGAAGGAGAAGTTGATTTCCTTTCTTATGGCAGTTTTACCATGTCCCAAGGTACTTTTGTCAGGGATAAATAATATGGATAACAGGATTGCTGCAGCCATGATGCCATGGCAGCTGGGAGAGCAGGGAGCAGGATTTCTCTCAATGGAAGGACAGGGCTTTTCTTGCCTTGAACACCAAGAAGTTAAAGATTTTTCATCAAGATAAACGTGCAGATCCATAAGGCACAGCTCGCTCTGGGAGGAATGATACCAACTGCAAGTAAGAAAGTCCTAAGGAAAAATTGCTGGTTAATGTTTACTCTTTAATTACTGTTTTAATGGAGGGCCTTTACAACGTGACCTTCCCAGTGGTGGCTGCTTTGGAAGGGGGGATTTGGGCACCCTGGGCTCCAGCAGCTCTTGGCTTTGGATCCAACACTCAGCACTTCCCATGCTCATGGCTCAAGGGAGAATTTCTCCCCCTGGCACCAGAACATTGGGCAACTCTGGGCCACTTCCCCTGAAACTCCTGACTTTGTGTTGGGTGCCATGGGGCCTGCAGGAGGAGGAACCCAAACCTGCAGTCTGAGGGCAAATATTTGGATTTTTTGAGGTGTCCTGCTGTGTGCCTGGGAGGCCATCAAGAGCTTCTTTCCCAGTCTTGGGGAGGAATTTGGTTCTTGCTCTGTGTCCCCAGTCCTTTGCTCTCTGCTCAGTTCTCAGCCAGCACTGAGGAGCGGCAGGGATGCCCCCATGAGTCTTTTCCATGACAATATTTCATTTCAAGCACCAGCATTTGCTTTCTGGCTAGAAGAAACCTCTCTTTATTCCATCTGCTCTCCTTGCTTGCTGTCTGTGCTGAGCAGACTCATCTGAAGCCACAGTGAGATGGCTGAAGTGGTGCTTTGCTGGCTGCTCCAGGTTTCCAACCTGGATCCAAGTGCAGGCCTGTGTATCCAGCAAGGAAATTTCTTTGGATTTAAACAGAAAAGGAGTCCACAGGATTGGGATTGATCAAAGAGGTGCTGACAGAGGGAATCTCACATTTTAGACTCTCTCAGACAGTTGGAATATACTCCCAGCTGCCAAGGAGGAATCCACAGGAATGATCCATGGATAAACGTGAGCAAGGAGCTCTGTGTGCAGGACACAGTTCAGCAGCTTTGCTCTTCAAATATTTCCTGTAATGCTAATTAGGAAACAATCTTGGATTGTAGGTAGCCAATATTGTATTCAGAGATTATTCCCAATCTTAATTTTTCTCATCTGTGGCCTGAATTCATCTCCTCCTCCTCCCTCCTCCTCTGTTTGGTACATTTACTCCCGGATCAGCAGGGAGGCAAGGAGAGGAAGCAGGGCAGGACTTGGGTGCCATTCCAGAGCTCTCTGGGAATTACAGTTCTCACCCTTTTATTATTTCATGGACTTATTGGGAATTAATATTCACCTTAACCTTAAACCAGTTCAGATTAAATCACAGAGGAAAAAAAGAAGAAAGTTCAGGGTGAAGGAGTCAAAGTGAGAAGGGTCCCCAGTAAAATTTCACCAGGCAGTCAGAGCTGTGCTTGGGAAAGAAAATGTATCTCATGTAAAGAGATATGTAAAGGGAAAGGAACTGTATTCTCATGACAAAGGAAATGTATTTCTCTGTATTCAAAATGCCCCCTGTGTTAGGAAACAGAAAGAAAAGATTTTTAACTGTTTTCTCACCTAAATTATTGCTACAGGAGCTACTCTTGGTGCTCCAGATGTGTTGTTATAGCAAGAAAAATTATTTTAAACTTATTTATTCTTAATTAATATTAGATGTAAAATATTTTCTGTGCAAACACAAAAAAACAGTTCAAAATTTGCATTTTTATCTGTGTTTTGATTTCTCAGACTGGTAGAACTGAAATATTTTTAGCCTTCTGAGCGTAGCAAGGCTGCAAATGGTTTGGGAGTTGTTTAAATCAGATTTGTCAGTACAGTCAGAGTTTTTGATGAATGGAACAGGAGCCAAATTTGTTGGTTCTTGTGGGTTGATTGTTTGTTGTTTAAAGCTTAATTAAAGTAACTTCTGCTTAAAAAGGAGGAGGAAAACTCAAATTAAATGTAGATATCTGTGATAATTCTGTAATGCAGCTTTTTTCTCACAAATTGTTCTTGGAATGAGGGTTTAGATAGATGGCCATAGCTGAAAATAATAATAAGGAAATTCTATTTATGCCACAAGTTAAGAATTCCCATCACCAGCAAATCCTAATTTACTACTTCATCTGATTTCTGATGGGAAAAATCTGATTGCTTTTGTACTGGAAATAAAGTTGATTGAACTCTGAGTTTTTCCAGTGCCTCTAAAGGTTATTTCCCAAGCAGTGTTCTTTTACAAACTGCAGTGCTTTTTAATTTATCTGCTTTTTTCAGCAGATGAACATTCACTATTATTATATGTAGGGGAAGGGAGACTCTGAATTCTGATCTCTGTTAATGCATTGGTAGGTGGGACATCACTTGACTTCCAGAACTTCCCACGAAATCTCCTTTTAGAGATGTGATGGCAGAAACTCCCTAGAGATAAAGCTGTGTGATATAGGGAGCAGCTCAATATCATTTTTGTGGGTTTTTTGGTTTCATATCAAGCTCTGCAATTTCTTTCTAGAAGGAAATACTTGAAACTCCTGCTGCCTATAGGAACTGTTCAATCAGTATTAACAGGGCCCTTGTCAGGAGCACAGCCCTTGGAAATACTGACTCTGGAGCTCCCTGGGCTTTAGATTGCAAATGTCAGTCATGAAAAACAGAGATTTATTTGTGCTTTTTAATTTTGTAAAGAATTACAGAAATTTCTATTTCATTTAGGAAAAAATAAAAAAAACAAAATTGGTTTTGTCTTTTGTTTTCATAGAATCAGAAACAATTTACTCACATTTGTTCCTTTTAGTAATTTCAGTTGACCTGGGTAGTACCTGCTGGTGAGAGGAGAACTGATCACAGGCCAGCAGCTTTATCACTCACCACAATCTGCCTTGACAAACTATTTAACATGATCAGTAAAACCCAGCTTTTCTTGTGAGATATCCAGCTCTCTCTGGTTTTGGCAAATCCCAAACTATTTGGAGCCTTGTGCTGCTGCAGGAAAGTTTTGCTTTGTAGCAAAGCCCAGGGAGAAAGGCTCAAAGCAAGGGCGGTGGTATCCCTCAAACTGGGATCAAACCTTCCAAACCTCAAAGATTTCTACCAAAAGCTGCACTTGAAAGCTTAGGTGGCTTTTCCTTCTCACAGAACTTGCTTTCCCATCACTGTGGCAAATTCCATGGAGTCCTTTCCCCCTGCAGGAATGGATCTGCCCTTGGAAAGGATTGCCATGAGGAATGCTGCTGGATTTTGTAGGCATCAGCACTGGGAAGGAGCACGTCGCTGAAAATTGAGGCAAAACTGCCCAAATGGCTTTGGTTGGGTTTGCTTTACATGTGGAGGAATTACTTAATTGGCAGCATTATGTAACTGGAGAAACCAGTTGTTTTTGTAATTATGGGGATGTTTGTGTCTGCCAAGAGACTTCCAATGCAGCAGGTTTAAACTGATCCAATTAGTAACAAAATTGGGGTAATTAACCTATCAGTTAATGAAATATGTGCACGCACGCTGCCCGCAGCCCCTGCTTTGGGCTTGGGTTCTTGTCATTACCCTGCTACAGAAAGCAGATTTAGCTCCATATAATCTATATTTAAAGTATTTAGAACAATAGAATAATTTAAATTGGAAAACACTCTAAGATCATGGAGTTCAAGCATTCCCCAGCACTGCCAAGGCCACCACTAACCCATGTCCCCAAGTGCCACATTCACAAAGTGTTTCAATCCCTCCAGGGCTGGGGACTCCACCACTGCCATGTGCAGCTGTGCCAAGGCTGGACAACCCTTGGTGTGAAGGAATTTCCCCAACTTTCCAACCCTGAGGTGCAACTTGAGGCCATTTCCTCCCATCCCTTTGCTTGTTCCCTGGGAGGTGAACCCCACCTTGCTCCAAACCTCCTCACACTGAGCTGGAGAGTGAAAAGGTCCCCCCTGAGCATCCTTTTCTCCAGGCTGAGCCCCCCCCCAGCTCCCTCAGCCTCTCCTGGTGCTCCAGCCCCTTCCCCAGCTCCTTTTCCCTCTGGGATGAGCTCTCAGTGCCAGGTGATGGGCTGGGGTCTCCTCTTGAGGAGAGCTTTGCTGGTTCCAGGGCTCTTGTGGCTCTGCACCCTGAGGTCGTGTGCAGCTGCATTTTTGGAGGGATGATCCTCCGGGGAGGGATGGTTCCCATCACAGAGCCCAAGGATGAACTGGCACATGGAAGAAATCAGCTATTTTTGATAACAGGGACTGTGATAAACACTGGGCAGGGTTCCCCACAGTGTGGCTTGTTCAGTGCTCAGGGAACAATTCAGGAAGAGTCACCCAAGGCTGGTCCCAGTGCAGAACTCACAGAAGGCTCCTCCAAGACAAGGAGCTCTCTGGATAAACTCCTGTGTGCAGCACAATGGAAAATTTTACTCAGCAGTTGCCTTCCCTTGAAGTTGATTAATACAAGATTTCAGTGTTCCCAGTCCATTAATCTTCACAAGCACATCTGCATACTGAAAAATGTTTTTAAAAACAACATTAAAAAAAAAAAAAGAAATTACAGGCGCTGATAATTTTGAAGATAAAAAGAACTTTAAAGAGTGACAATAAACTGCAGTTCACTTGCATGATGTGAATCCCAACCCAACGTGAGAGAGGGGCTTTGTCACTTGAAATATTTTAATTGAATAAGAGGAAAACATTGAAAAGTGGTTGTTCTCCAAGCAGTTCCCACTGTGAAATACTGTGGCCTGTGTTGCATCAAGTAATAGTATCTTACAAGTCAAAAAGGTATTAGGGAAGTGTTAGAGACATCACAGGAGGAGCTGGAGGTGAAGTTTGGGCTGTTGAGAAATTTAATTACCCTGAAAAGAAATTAATAGTGGAGGTGTGTAAGAGCCAAGTGCCAGGAGAGCGGGATTTGGGATTTAGGAGTGCACAGCTAAAGCTGGATAGCTGAGCCTGTTTTTCCTGGCACATTTGTTGGTACAAACAGGGTAACAGTGATGTCCACATGCCTGATATTTCCTGAAATGCAGGGTTTGAAGGGTTCCCTCCACCTTCTGGAACTGCAGCTTCATGAACAACAAACCCCACAGTTACTTTTATGACCCTGGATTTCTATTTATTTTCCCAAGTACTTCTCTAGTAAGGAGATACCTGGAAAGGCTGCCAGGTAACTTTGTGATCATTTCCCATTTATCCCAGAAGCACTGAAAGCCCTTTTTGTGTGAGGCAGTGTCTGCTTCGAGGGGAGACAGCAAAACAAACCCTCCTGAACTCTGCTCAGCACTTCCAGGGGGGAATTGCTTTGGGAGGAATTTGGGGCCTACAGCTGAGGCAGGATCTTACCATGAACCAGCCTTCATCTGATGGGCTGGGACCCTGCCAGGCACCTTCTGCCAGCCCTGGGGACAGCTGTGACATCTCCAGGGCTGAATTCCTGTATCTCCTCCCAAGCCAAACTCTTCCAGCAAGGCACAGGGGCAAACCAAGCATGAAAGAGCTCAAAGTCTGGAAAATTCAGTTTAGCCCTTATTTAGTTCAGATTTTTACTGAAAGTAACTGGATCCTAAGTTCATTTAAAGAACTAATTTTCTAGATCTGAGTGTTTTTATAGTGAGGGGATGTTGTAAAGGAGTTGTTTATAATGGAGTTTATCTCAGGCATGGAACTTTTTGCCAGCCCAGTATCAGGAACAGTCTGGAAAAGCCTTCCAGTGGTGGTAGCTTAAGGAAGGGGACCAGGATGGGGGAGAAAACCTAATAAAAATAGCTGAGATCATTCAACAGTTATCAAGAAACAGATACTGCAATTTTATAACAGAGAGCACTAAAAGTATATGCACTCTTAAAAGGCAATTAAAATGTATACTCCAAAACTATAAAACATTTTCTTTTCATCTGGAACATTGAGGGCAGATTACAACACATTAATAACGTTTTGTTTACAGTTCAGTTTCTGATGGCTTCCAAATGCAGTCTGTGTAGATTAACCAGAAGGAGTCCAGTTCTCTTTTAAGAGAGCTTGTAAAGGAAAGCAATGTGGTAAGATTGTTATGAAAAGCTGGTGTATTTAGGAAATAGCACTTAGCAGGGTCTCTCTGAATGGCTGCCAGGTCAGGAAGCTGAAGTGCAAGGCTTGGCCCTGGTTCAGGCCCCCCAGTCCCGGCTCCTTGACCACACAGTACGTCAGGAGCAGGAGCCCCACCACGCCCCCGCCCTTGGCACCAGCATTTTCACATAACCCAGGGCTCCAGGGGGAGGGAGGCAGCTTATTAAAATAGAAATGGATAAATAAAACAGGCCTGGGAATGGAGCAGGCCCTCGGTCCCGCTGCTGAGGGCCCTTGTCCCGCTGCTCCTCCTCATCCTCATCCTCTGCCCTCCCCGGGCCTGTGCCAGCTGTGCCTCTCTCTGCAGGGCTGCAGGAGCACCAGGACGCTGTCCCCCAGATCTGTGTGAAAGGACAGCAGGACAGGACGAGGGGGAATGGCCTGGAGGCTGAGGGAGGGTGGATTTGTGTGGGATACAGGGCAGGAATTGTTCCCTGTGAGGCCCTGGCCCAGGTGCCCAGAGGAGCTGTGGCTGCCCTGGAGCCCTGGCAATGCCCAAGGCCGGGCTGGAGCCTTGCAGCCACCACTGGAATCAAGCCCTGCTTTTTGCTCTCCCAGCTGCAAGCCTGTCTGGATGTTCAGCTGTAAAAAAACATTCAAACTTGGGTGCTCGATGGTGAACCCACAACTTCACACTTCACCTCTGGTGTCCTTCCCTCTGTCTGAATTATCCCTCTGGGATAGAGGAAGGTGTGGAGAGGGTGAGCAGGTGCCTGAGCTCCTCTCCCACCCTCAGCCTGGTTTATCCACACAAGAACTTCTCCACATAATCCTACAAATTCCCATTCTCATCCCAAGTGTTGCTGTCTTCCTGATTTTTGTAGTCACAGGAATGGGGGAAAGCAGCATTGGCCTGGAGTTAGTTTAGTTCGTGGTATCATGACTTCTGCCACTCCTGGGGACTTTATCATTGCTGTTCTCTATTGGGAAAAGGCCAAAATGGGACACACTGCTGACCTAGCACAGGGTGTCCTTCTTCAGGATCTCTGCTGTCCACATTTCCCTTTTTCCCTAGCAGCCAGCTCTGTGTTAAGAAGGGTAATACAACAGAGAAACTTTATTTTTCTTCAATCCTGCAATGGTATAGTTTATATTAAATGCAGAGGGAACACAACTGCTCTCCAGTCACTCCTTCCTGAGAGTTGTCCTTTGGCTGTGCTTCATTTCCCTGTGGAAGTAAATGC
Source organism: Molothrus ater (assembly GCF_012460135.2). Classification (NCBI taxonomy): domain Eukaryota; kingdom Metazoa; phylum Chordata; class Aves; order Passeriformes; family Icteridae; genus Molothrus; species Molothrus ater. Next base: position 9,279,687 of record NC_050498.2, on the reverse strand, counting down.
TGATCATTTGTACAGGCTGTTTTCAGGGCTCTCAAACCACTCTTCTGCCCTTAGAAATTGATCCCCTGGTTAGAAAAATCTGCTTTTCACAGCCACTGAGTTCACCTCAAAAACGTTTTTATAGAGAAGTGGGGTGGATAAAGTGTGTGGTTCTATTCAGTGCTTGGGTTCCTAAAAACTCCTGCCCTGGGTATTTGTAAGATGTTGTACATTAGCAACTCATCCATTTGGTGGGAAAATCTAATAAATTGCTGTTACTCAGAACACAGTAATTATACACAAAATTCAATGTGCATGTGAGGGAGGAACTTCAGCTTGGTCTTGGTCTCAGACAGTGCCTCATTAAGCCACCCTAATGCCTGGGGTGTGCAGCAGAAGACTGGGAACGTTAACACTTCCATTCTCATCTCCATAAATGAGGATTTGAACACATAATTCCCTGAGATGAGTCTATACCTCTTGATTTTTATTTCTAAATCTATGCTGGACTGGCAGATGTTGGGGAATAGCTTTTAGCATTTTTTCATTTAGATTCTGATTAAAAGATACGCTCAGTGGTTTTTTTTTTTTTTCCCTTAAAACCAGCAAAACTAATTATTCATGAGCGCAAAAATCATCATCCCCGACTAAGAGATGTCTCAATTGAGGGTCAGCAGCAGATAACGTGAGGTCTGTAACAACTGTGTCCCAGAATGGTGTTTCTGGATTTCATTATCTGCAGGAATGGAGGGGAGGAGAAAGTTCAGGAGCTGCTCCTGCCTCTGCTCCCACCCAGCCACACTCAGAGCCCGAGTGCCAGGAGCCAGGGAATGTGGCTTTGCTCAGGGCATCATTCCCAGCAGCTGAAAAGCTGAGGAATGGGAAGGAACAGGGAAATTCTGGTTTTTCAGCTGCTCCAGGGTGACTGGATTCCCTCAGCTGCCCGTACTCCAAGACCTGCTCCTGGAATAGCAGTTTTCCCGTAGTTATTATTCATATCCTGCCCAGTTCCTGGTTATTTGTCACCACACCTTCATTACCACCAGGATGAAAACGTTTTCAGTTTCTTTGCTGTACTCCTGCTTTGCTTCCTGATGTTGTGCAGCACCTGAAAGCCTGAGCCTTTGGGCAGGGGGGAAGGATCCAGACCTGTACCACTGTGCATTGTCTAAAACCCCTGACTCGGAGAAAAACAGTAGATCTGATTTCATTAGCTGAGAGATCATAATCCAATTATTTTATTTTTAATTTCTCTTTCCTGAGCTCTTTTGCAGATGCTGCTTTCTGGCCCTTTGACAGAAGCCTTTCAGCCTTCCTTATGAAAATCCCAGATTGCAGCCTTCCGTGGGGGTATTTCTTGAGTTATAGAGTTAACCTGAGAAGGCAGAAAAAGAGCCTTATTACATTGCTACAAGCTGCCAGCTCCTCACTAATATTTTAAAGGTGTGGGTGCATGTGTTGCTCTTGTGTAGTATCAGTTCTCTCTGATTTTGTAAACAGAGCCCTGTGAACCTTGAGTACCCGAACTGCGGTGTAAAGGCAAAACTAAAATTACTCATTTAAGGTCATCTGTTTTTACTGACACACCAAAGGTCTAGGAGAAGGAGTGAGCAAGCATCATATTTCTCAAATACAGAATTTTTACAGTGGGAACGTGTTATAAAACATTCTGCCAGTGTTGTTTCCCTTGGGATTTAGAGTGAGAGACATGAAGGCTGACAACTCTCTTCCTGTTGTAGGTCAGAGCTTCAAGGAACTCTGTAATCTTCCCACCAGCTTTACTCTCTCCTGGAACTCACGGTTAAAATTAGATGCTGGCTGAACTTTAGCAGTTCAATTTGAAAGCTTTTTCAGAGGCAAAAGTAAAACAACTGCAGAGGGGAGTTTTCTCACAGTGCCATTTTGAGAACCGCTCTGTGCACAGGAACGTCCTCCGTGAACCGACGGCTCTCTTGCCTCAATGTTTTCATAAATCATGATCAGCAACAGAGGCAACTGGGCAGCATGGAAATCATCTCTGTGGGTGCCTTCTCTTGCAGTGAGGTGTCTTTCTTCAGGGTGTTATGTTGCATTTTGGGTTGATTTCTGTGTTTCTCATGGTTTCCCCTCCTGCCCCGCAGCTTGTGAAGCAGTTTCTGCCCCAGCAGAAAGTCAAAAATCAAACAAACAAGGGGGAAGGAGTGGGTGACAAGGCCTTACAGTAAGTGCTGTGAGTTATGGGCTGCAAAGGCAGGAATTGGGCAGGAATTGGAGCTGTGGCAGCGTGGGCACACAGGCCAGGAGGGTGAGGTGCTCTGCTTAGTCTCTGCTGCAGGATGCTGTGCCCATCCCGCTCCGAGCCCAGCCTGCCTTGATTACCGCTTTTATTCAGGACTCAAAACAGCTTGTAAATATTTTTATCATTCCTTCCCAGATTGCGTGGAGTGTATTGTAGCCTTGCCTTGCCTTTTCCCACATCTGCTTTCCAAACTCATTACTTCCATGTTATTAGGTTCATTGAAAGAGCTGTCTTTATTTCCATGCCGAGAGTTTATTTTTTATCTTTTGAATTAATGCAACAACTCCATCAAACCATGATTTGAGAGAAACCACCATCTATCAATTTTTCCTGTATATTAGTCGTTGCTAGCACTGACTTTGTCCACAGATTGATACCACCAACAGCCCTGAGAAGCTGCTGTTGAGGTCAGGGATGCTGTGCTGGGAATACTGTTTATAATTTCAATTTCTTGTCATAATAATACAAATACTGTCATTTAGGAGGATGCTTTCCTAAGAGAAGAGCTTTTGTCCCTTGCCTGCTTGCACAGAACCTCACACAACATTTGTCTAATCCCAATTGAACCAAAGAGCTTTTCTGTAATACAAATATTAACCTGAGCCTGTGGCCAGTCTAACAACTGTCTGAGGATGCTGAAATGTCTGTGATTTTCACTTTCCAGGCTGATCACTGGCCTATCTCACTCTTACCTCATGGTTTTGCAGGTCTGTGGGTTATTTTTGCCACCTGCAGTTCCTGCTCCCAGTTTCATAGCAGGGTGTTTGGGGTCTGGCTGATTTTTGGTCTGTATTAATAAAATACCTAAAATATTTGCTTGGGCTGGGACCGTCAGGTGTCTGTGCCATGGGAATAGTCAGTGTGATCCCAAATTCCACACAGTGACACGAGGTGGGGTTAGCAGAGCTCTCCTGTATTTAATCCAGCTTGGAATTTAGGATAAGAAATCCACAAACACACCATGTGCTAATTATCATTAATTTCCCCTTTTTCTCATTGCAACAGTGGACATTTCCTACAGATGAGAAAATTATGTGTATGTGGCGAATCAACCTGAAAAATTCAAGTGGTATCTGTTGCAGAATCTGTGGAGGAGAGTTTTTTCCTGGAAAAATCATGGGAGGAGAAATGCTGTCCCCTGTGACAGTGGCTGTGCTGCCAGCCTTGGTGCTGACGTGGCTTTAGCAGAACCAAGCACGAATTCCTTTGGACTTTGGGGACAGATCCTGACCCCACAGGTGATTCTGGGTTCTGTGCATCAGAACTGCATCGGTCACTGCAGGTTTGTAGCTGTTTGTGCACAAACTGTCCATCCCAAAGGCACCCTGAAGTCATTCACAGCAAACTTCTGGTTCTCCTCCCTCACCATGTCCTACATAGACAGCTCAAAGGGGTATAAAATTGCATTTTATTGTGTTGTGTTTTATCAAAATTTGCAGTTTTCTCCTTGTTGTCCTCAGGTGCTTTATTTATTTATTTTATTCAAGATGAAGGCACTGCACATTCTGCCTTAGAAACATTTGCTCTCCATTAGTATCCAGTAACCTCTGCTGGAAGGGCAGGAGAGGCCTTTGGCAACTGTAAGCAATTGCTGGTTATTAATGCCAAAGCTGTAAAAATGAAAATAGGAAGTCACTGCGTGGGCTCTGAGTGTTAGTGTTGTGTACATTCCTAATTTAAATCACATATTAACCACAATTAACCTGCTCTCTAGATTTCAAGCATATGTTTCTTCTATCACAGAATGGGTTTCTTTTTTTTCCCTCTGGTGCTTTTCTTCAGATTGTTCCTAGTTGGAAAAGCTGTGAACAAATTGAGGCAATGGGGAGGAATTGTGATTTGCATTATTTTAGGGAATCTATTTGTTGGAATGGGGTGGGGATGTTCTGCTGTGCAGTGACACATTCAGCTGTGGTTGGGGGGTGGGGGAATTTTTTTAAATTCACCTTTTTTCTCTCTCAGTCACTCCCAGATGGAGATGATGTTCTTGACTATAAGGGGAATAATAGTAACAGTAATAATAATAATAATAATAATAATAATAATAATAATAATAATAATAATAATAATAATAATAGTAATAATTCCCTGAAGTCACACCACTGCTTGACTCCTGCTCCTTCCCTACCCCTGGCAATAACCCCTCCTTTCTCCCCCCACCCCCCTGATCTGATCTCCCTCATCCCCCCGTTTTCTTTCCTAGCCCTGTGGGCTATGGAGGGATTAATTGTACCAATAAACACAACTTTATTTTATAGTTTTATAGCACGATTAGCTATCAAATACTCTGGGCTAAAATAACATTTGCTAGGCTGTTTCAAGACAAAGTTTTGTTAGGCACAGTGGGCCTTTAATCCCCGGAGGAGTTCAGCTAACTAAATATAATATTAGTTAACATACTTTACTGATGTTAAGAAAATACTTCTGTGCTACTAAGAGCTCCTTAGCCATGGTATTCCACTGGCAGCAATGGCTCTTTTCCTTTGCTTGGAGTTTGTAAACTGGAGAACAATTTGGTTGATTAATTCTGTCCCTTCTTTTAATGGTGATAGATTTCTTCTATTGGAAATTCCCATCAGAGTTACAGACAGCCCTTGATTCTGTCATTGTGCTATTAATTAAGATATTAGAGGAAATTGCTGTTTACATAAGCTTTTGAGGGCTCACAGTTAGGAGCAGCACTTCATCCCTCTTGTGCCATTTTTCCACTGATCTAATTCCCCTGCCTCCTTTGGGCTCTTTGAGATTTATTTCTGATACAATTCCCTTTACTCCATGCCAAATCACAGGATCCCAGAATGGTTTGGGCTGGAAGGGACCTTCAAGATCACCCAGTGCCACCCCTGCCATGCACAGGGACACCTCCCACTGCCCCAGGCTGCTCCCAGCCCTGTCCAGCCTGGCCTTGGGCACTGCCAGGGATCCAGGGCCTGCCCACCCTCCCAGGGAGGAAATTCTTCTATATATTGGCAGTTAATATTATTTATCCAATATTCAGAATATATTTTCCCAAGAACATGAGGGTAAACTACAGAATAATCTCCCAAGAGGTGACAACCTCGCTGTGTGAAACATTTGAAGTGAGACAGATGTGTTTGTTTGGAGCAATGTTGTGAGCGAGGGAGGAGGAGATGAGATGGCTTTGCAAATTCTGAATGTACTTGGGGTTTACATGTGAGACCAAATGAGGAAGGCTGAGCCCAAAGCCAAGTAAAGATTGAGAAATATTCCAGTGGAATATTCAGGGAGCTCCTGTCATGTGTGAGGAGCAGGTGGGTGTCCCTAGGATGGATTGTCTGTGATCTCAAGGGCTGCTCACTGCTGAGAGTGGCTCTGAGTTTCTTGCATGTTAAGGACTCTGAGAGTAAAACCCTCCAAAGTCTTTCAAGTGACCAGATTGTTATAAAATCCATGAGTCAGTGGCGCCTTTCCTCCTGTCCCCATAGTGTCGAGCCCTTTATGCTACGTTAGAAACTCAGATGTTTTGATCCAGTGTAATCCAAATGTATTTAGTCTGTATTTTATTCCACTTTGTAAACACGTTTTTTCCATAGCTGCAAATGTCTCCACAATTATTTGTTTCAATTTGTAAATTGAACAAAAGGCTTTAATAAACAATGTCCTCAGGCAGCCTCTCGTCTTCTTCTCATGAAGAAAGATGATTTCTAAACCCAGCAGCCTGTAAACTCCTTAGAAATTCAAAGGGAAAACTCCCACCATTTTGTCCAGCTTGGCCATTTAGAAGTCCAGAGCACTTCTTGCCATGAATAAACTCTATGGCTGAGTTTGTAAATAAATTTTGGGATGACAAGTTGGTGCTTTGGAGCCTGCTGCTGGTGGCACTGCTCTCATCAGTGGCACCGCGTGTGACAGTAAGAACTTGTTGGAGGAGACTCTAAGGCACTTTATTGCTTGATTCAGTGCTCAGCTCCGCTTTGTAGCTGACCAGAATGTTTGATTTTATACTCTGGGTTCCTGCTTATGGCTGCTGAGCTGTAATTAGACACGTTTGAGCTCATCAAGCAGCTCCTGGCTATGGATCCATAACCGCGGCAGCTCAGGCTGCGATCACCAGGAGAAGCAAGGCTGCAAACTTTGCTGAAAATTCAGACTTCTCATAGCATCCCAATCCACAGCTGTTTCCCTGCATTTTAACAGTGGCTGAGACAGCCTTTAGCTCCCCTAGATGCTGAGGAATCTGAGCTGGAGAATTCCTGATTCATGTTGTTTAAATCACTTATATAAAAGTGTACGATGCACTTACTCATGTGTGTTGATAACATACACACACCCATTCATAGGCAGGAATTCAATCTCCAAACACTGGAGTGCTTACAAAAGAAAGTAAATCTTGTGCTGGTTCAGCTCATCTCAGGATGAGGATGAAGGATTTTGGGAGGGAGAAAACAAGAACAGCCAAAGCCCAACTAGAACTTAATGTGGCTGCTGCCATAAAAGACACAAAAAATGCTTCTACAAATCCTTACCATCAAAAGGAGGTTTTGGGGAAGAATCTCCTTCCTTTATTCCCTTCAAAACTGATTTTCAGGAGAAGGGTGCTGGGGTTTTGCTGACAGATCATGAGCTGGTTTTCCAACTTCTATTAAATCTCTCTCCTTGGTACCTGTTGCAGACACTGAGTTTCAGTGCATTTATCTGCCCATGTTGGTTTTTCTGGCATCAGGAGGGGTGGGATTGTTTATTCTCTTGCATTTATTTTTTTTAATCCTTTTTTATTGTCCTTTCCTCGGGGATGGAACTGGTAATATATAATATTACATCTGTGGTTCCCTGCTAGGTGATACTGTCTTTCTCACAAGTCTTCTGCTCATTTTGTGCAAAATAATGGCGTGTGAGGTTTTTGTTTTGGCTTTGGCCAGATTCTTCTCCCATTGACTTCATTGTTAGTGCTAATAAAACCATGGGAAATGTTTTGATGGCTAGGAGATTGCAGGGACTTGAGGTTTAAGCTTTGATACTGTATTGGCTGCTGCGCATAATCTTTGGTAAACCAAAGATAAAAAGCAAAGCTTGTTTTAGAAAGCCATGGGCTTTGCAGAATGACGCTTGGCAAATTTTGCTCCTCACTTTGTCAAGTATTTGTCCACATATCAGTCGTTTTGTGCCTGTGTTTACACTCATTTTGCCTCCGGGCTTGTTTTAGTAAGTTGGATAAAGTGTTTATTATGTGGCTTGCAAAATATGTTCCTAATGGTGACCTAACCCGTGGTGCCACAGAGACTGGGGGCTGTTGGGATCTCCTGTTGTGCAACAGAGAGTGGGGCAGGTAACCACAAGGCAGCCTTGGCCACCCTTGGGGAGCTGTGGCAGGGCAGGGCTTGGCTTTGCTTCCCCTGCTCGCTTGGCTGGGCTGGAGGCTCCTGGCGGGCTCTGGGGGCTCCTGGCAGGCTCTGGGGGCTCCTGGCAGGCTCTGCTCCAGCCTCCTCCAGTGCCCAGAGCCTCCCCTGCTCAGAAATGAGAGCAAATTGCAGCAGCTCCAGGGACTGAGCCACAGCAGCGCCAGGGCAGCTCGTGGTGCTCCTGCTCCTGGCAGATGGTTTGGGGGAGCTGGTGGGGAAGGGTTTGGGAAGTTCTCCTCACCCTTTAAGCTCTGCTTGCCTTGGAGCTGCTCTGTAGCCTGGTCAGAGCAGTTGGGTGAGCACCCACCAGAATTTCAGCTGATTCTCAGATGGATTTTGGGAGTCTGTTCCCATCCCCTGTGTGGTTTCAGGGTATCTCCCACGTGTCATCTCCCACATTGTTCAGGAACTTTCTCACTTGCAAAAAACTCTAACTAAAGCTCATTTAACAGCTCTTAACCTAATTCAGGCTAAAGAATTTACTCTAAAATGTAACTTAGGCCACAATCCTTCCAGAGCCAGAGTGCCTCCTGAAAATTCTCCTGGAAATAAATAACAATGAAAAAGTTTGCTCTCTTTAATGCAATAATATGTAGGAAGGTAGGACTTGTATTAAATTACTTTATATGTGATAAGATGTGATTATAATAAGGAAAGAGATTTATGATTGCTATAAAAAGAAATGTGATTTTATTATAGTTTAAATAAGTTATTTGCATTTCAGATTTATTTTGGAGTGGTGTCTTTAGGCACCAGCTGTACGCTGGGTTCACATGTGCCAGGAGCTGTACAGAGAAAACAAGATTATTGCTGCTTCAGGAGCCTTGAGGAAAGTTGTGGCTTCCCAAGTTATATCTGGGAATAAAAGTGTATTTCATGTGAGACCTTGTCCCTTCACTGCTGGCCAGTAAAAACTACTTTGAGAATGGACTTGGAAGGTGTGTCATGATCAAAACCTGGTGGGTCTCCCTAAAAGGCATCTTAGGAAATTGTTTCTTCCTCTCACTTCAATTTTTTAAAAAATTTTACACTTTTGTTAAGTACAGACATTCATCCCCCAGCAGGTACAGCTGAGATCCGAGGCTGTGCACATAATGTGGGGTGGATGAGGTGCAAATTGGGATCACACGTTCTGGAGTGGAGTGATTTACACCCCCTGGTTACAGCAGTTAATTGTGGGTGCCCTGATAAGACTTGTTTACTGCCACATCAGCTTGTCCCAGGCCTGCTGAGCATCAGCACGGCCTGATTGAGGGCTTGATTACCTATTCTGCTTACTGCTGCAAGGGTTCGTGCAGGAGAAATCAAAATGCCCTCATCTGCAGCCTGCTCAGGACTGAAATTCCCATTTCAGGCTCTTCTCTGCAGACACCCTCAGGGAGCCAAAGTGTTAAAGGGTTAACTCACCTGAAAATGCATGTTTGGGAGAATTCTTAACTATAAACAGCATTTTTGAGCCTAATGAGGGGCTGAAGCTGGTGCCTGCATGGAGTGGCCGTGCCCGTCCCAGGGAATTTGGGCATTTTAGGGCCATGCTCAGCCCCGGAGCTGGGCTGTGGGGCCCATCCCTGTGAATATGCCACTGCTGCCTGTCCAGCTGTCAGGGGTGCTGCTGGAGGCTCCAAGGAAAAGCCAAGCCCATTCCCCATGCCCCGGTACCTTTCTGGTGTGATTCCCACGGGAGCAGCTCCCACCCTGGACTGCGCTCCTCGCTCCCAGCCTGCCAAGTTTCCACTCCTTTTGTAGGCACATGCTGGTGCCTGGGGATGGGAGGGAAAGGGCAGCATCCAGGGCAGCTCCAGCACCCTTCCTTCCCTGGAAGGTTCACACAGGAGGGGAAAGATGAGCCTCCACAAATATATGTTGTGCAGGGGGTGTGGGGCACAGCCTGGGAGTGCATCCCCTTCCCCTTGTCCCCACAGGGGTTTTTCTTTCCTTTGTGTTTTTCTCTTCCGTCTTCCTCAGCTTGTCACTGCCCTGGTGCTGTCTGCAGCAACACCAAGAAACCTTAAGATAAATTCTCATGAAACACCATTGCAGAGGGTGAGGGATGCTCCTAAACCCTTCCTTGTGTGAAAACAAAACTTAACCAAAGCTTTAAACCCCTCTCATACATGTATGGGAAGAGTTGGTGGCTGTACCCAGCAGGCTCAGATTGCTGGTTTTTTCCCTAAATTGGAAGAAAAGCAGCATCGTGTCATGGGTTTTTGAACATTCTGGGTGTTCTTTCACACCCTTGAACAGCCCCACTTGAGCATCCATGGATACATCAAAAATACAACATACAGAGTTGTGAAACAGCTGCAGAAAACCTTGGTGATAAAGAAATATCAGAAAACCTTGGTGATAAAGAAATATCCTGTGGTGGTCTGAAATCCAAGCTGGAGACACAGGAAAAGTGCCCTGTGAGCAGAGCATCCATTTAGGAGTAATTTTATTCCCCAAGGTTGTCCCCAAGACAACTCCACAGAGGAATTTCAGCCTCACTGAGAAGAGGAGGGGTGAGGAATGAGCTCAGTCACTCAAAAGAAAATCCAGCAAACTTTTCAGATAATGCATCTTGAATGCCAATATGTTGTATAGGTTGCAAGATGCTGGTTAATGAATGTTGAATTAGGATGTCGATATTCCCATTCTCCAACCTTTTAGGGTAATTTCACATGAATATTGAAAAAAAAAAAAAAAGCCCTAAAACATTCAGCAGATGTTTGTACAGGATTCAGTTTTCAAGGGCAGCTTGATCTGGCCGGAAAGTTTCAGTCCAAGCAGTGGCAGCTGAAAGATGCCACTGTCACCTCTGTGGGCCTGGGAAAGTGCAGGGCGGTTCTGCACGTGTTTTGTGGCTTCTCTGTGTGTTCCTGCAAATGGGAACATCAAATCCTATCAGCATTGTGGTGAATTTCAGTTTGATTTTTGTGTTCTTGTGTGGAGTCCTGCTGTGCTGGGATTGCTGGGATTCTGGGGGAGAGGGGAGTTTAAAGAGATACGGGCACGGAGACAGGGAGGGGCATTGCTGGGCTTTGTGGGCACCTGGCCGTGAGCTCCCCTGCTCTCAGAGGGGTCACCTGTGCAGGGAAAGGGGCCTGAGCTCCCAGGCATGGCTTCAGCAGTGCCTAAAGTTTTATTCTTTGCACATCTGATCCTCTTGACCCAATGGAATTCCCTCTGGTGATGCAAATCTCCCAGCACTGAGTTCATGTTAGACCCGGGCTTAATTTTTGGATGAGCAGCAGAGGCTTCTGTGGTTTTACAGTGCAGAAGGAACTGGTCATTTCCCTAAAAAATGATGGATTTGAAATCCATTCAAATGAGATATTTCTGTCTTGTGACAAGAGCTTAATAGCTTCTTGCATTTGTGTTTGGAAACGTATTCTTTGAACTTTTGTGTAACATTCAGCCACTATAAGGCAAACATTCTTCTTCAGCTGGTAATAGGCTGTCTGGTGTCTGTAATTCGGTTATTTAGCTTTAAAATTAACTGTATATATTTGTAAGTTTTTAATTAAGATGTGTTTCTACTCGGAGCTTTTCAGAGCTTACTCAGAGTAGCATCAAACACTCCACAGTTTTGCTCTTTCCTCTCTGCCTATTAGCTTCTCCCCCTCTGCTTATAAATTTCTGATGACAGACATAAACATTTACCTCCGTGGGCATTACTTAACTCTGAGATCACTTTGTTCTATAAATACAAATAAATAAAAGGCCCTTTAATGGGTGAGGGGAAGCCAGCAGTGAAGTGGTTAAAGGTTTGTGCCGGCAGCCTGGCCAGCAGGAGCTGGCGGTGTGGAGCAGGGGGGACGCCAGCCTGTCTCTAAACTTTTTGGCCCTCCCTGAGTGCAGAGATGAAGGAAGAGCCCTCTATAAATCACTGGAGATTAGAGACCCTGTTCTTGCCGACTCTGCAGGGTTGCACTGCTTAATGTCAAAGCCTCACGTATTACTTTAACAGCACTCCTTTTCTTTATTAAATCCACTTTGAAATAAAAAAATGATGATCTTTCCAGTGAGGGGGAGAAGGTCTAAAAGGATTTAGAAAGTATCTGTTATGTTACATTACGGAGACTAATAACTGCACAGGGAGTAGGTAACATTTTTGCACCATTTCAGAAAGTAAAACGAATAGACTTTACAGAGTTTTCCTCCTTCAAAATATTTATTGCTGTTGATTTTGAGGAGCTTTTGTGGGCTCCTCAGTAAAGGTGGACTGAGCGTGAACGCCGGCGGGGATTTCCCTCCAGGTCTGCAAAATTAAATTTGCATCTTCATTTTTGCACGTCCTGCAGCATCTGGTTTTAGATTACTTCTTTTTTAACCTCTGGATTTATTCTGGAGGAATTTTATTCTGTCTCTATCTCCATCTGAGTATGATGAAGACATATTTTAAACAGCTGTATCTGTGTCAAATGTCAGTGTTTGCCCGTAGCCTCGCTGTCTTGAGGACATTGAGAGGCTTCCAGGCACTGCATATTTATCTACTATTATGACCTGATTTCTTCTGATTTGTGAAAGTCACATTAGGCAGGATATGATTTTTTTTTTCAAGTGTGAGGTTAATGGGATTGTTTTTATGTAAAACACTGTTGTTTTTCCACATGTATTTAGTTACCTCCTTTAGTGCTTTGCATCCCACCTAACAAATCTCCTGGGCCAGTGGAATTGCACATATGTATTTTTTCTGCACATAAGTGTTTCAGATCCTCCAGGTCATTTAGTATCCATTAGGACACTAAAGCTTCTTACTGTTTTCTCATTAATAGTCGAGTCTCTTACCACGACAAAAACAATTTCTGAGAGACAGGATTCTTTGAGAAACATCCCTGATGAAAGTCCTGGAAATCCTAACAACAAATGTTGTCAAGTTAGATTTCAGCGAAGCATTTCTGTTTCACTGTGCAGCATTATGCCCCAGGAATGTAGTTTTTCTTTTAGTCTCATGACTTTAAACACAACATTGGCATGAAACCCATTAAGAATAACAGATTTATAAGCTCTTGTTGATGGATTCTGTTCAAATGCAGTATGATGGAAGGTGAAAATATTTTTAGTCTTTAAACGTATTAAAAATAAACTGTGATTATTTTAATTCTCTACATTTGAAGTCATTTGCTTCCTTGCCACCGTACCCGGCGTGTTTTTCTACCCGTTCACAGTTCATTTACGATACAGTTTTGAAGTTTGGAAATAGTTCACACCTATAAAACGCGGTTTTGCCTTTGCCAGGGAAAATGAATATTGTTTTGCAATGCATCTTATCCAAAAGTTGACAAGTAACAGCTTTTTTTTGCTGCTCCACTCTGACAAACAGCTTGAAGGTATCACCTTTGTAGGCGGCTGCCGCAATGAACTGCAGATATTCATTTATAGCTGTTTGTACTCCGTGTGTTCTTTCATGTGCTCAGGAATATTGCCCAGTTCCAAAGTATGAGCTCTTAAAATAACTGGAAATGGGGGTGGGGTCAGGATTTTGTATAAACAGGGCGAGTTTCTGGGGCTGGCTGGATGCACTGGAGGATGCCAGGAGCACGGTGGAGCAGAGCAGGAGGTTATCACATCCCAGAGCAGCGATGCCGACGCTCCGACCGGCAGTTGGTGTTTTATTAGGAGAGAACAACTCTATAAAAGGAACAGGAGATTCAATCATAATATAGCGGGGTGACATGAAGGCAGCTGACAGCATGGCTTCAAAACCCATTTAAGATCCAAGAAAAGTTGCCACAAGTAATGTGCTGCAGCTGGGGAGAGCGTTTTGGAAAAAAGCAGAACCTGCCACAGCCCTGCGGATTCGCGTTCCCGAGCGGAGCCGTCGCCTCGCACGGAAAGGCTGGGCTGGGCTGGGCCCTCCTTACCACCCACAGGCAGGGCTGGGAAAGATCTCTCACCCCGTGTTTGTGTGTGTTTTTCCTGCTGAAAGTGGTTTGGGGAGAAGAGGGAAGCAATGACCAGTCTGGTGGTTTGGGTTGGAAAGAGAGGGAGCGAAGCGCTGGCTGCGAGGTGGCGGAGCGTGTTCTTCTGGAGGGCTTTGCTGGTGGAAGCAGATGCTTCCAAGAAGGGCCATTTTGGAAAGGGAAAGTGCTTCAATTAGGGAATTTTTAATGATACGTGAAGAAGTGAAATGCAATTTAAAATAAAATTTCAAAAAATATTATTTTCTTCCCCTTAATTCTTTCTGCTGTCTGGCAGTTCAGTAAGTGACTGTTCTTTGGGTCACCTCTGCTGGATGGAACATTCCCCAGGGAAGTGGTGGAGTCACTGTCCTTGGAAGTGTCCAAAAAAATCAGTAGATGTGGTACTTCCAAGTGTGGTTTAGTGGGCATGGGGGTGTTAGGCCAAAGGTTGGACTTGATGATCTTGGAGGTCTTTTCCAACCTCAATAATTCTGTGATTCTGTGACCAGCACTGACTGTCTTTCATCTCTCTTCCTCTGAAACCCGTGAGCCAAGTCCTGAGAGGTGCAAAGCCCTTCTAAATCTAAGGCAAAGACTGGAACATTTAAAAGTATAAACTTTGCTGTGCCAGAACTGGTTTGGTTTGGGACTGCTGAAACCCAAGTAATTGGTGAACTGGAATACTTTGGAAATAGGATACTCTAGTGTGTCCAGCCTAAGAATGTACTTCTAAAGATTGTTGAATTTGCATTTTTTAAAAGAAATCCGCTCTCATGTGGCCGTGGCTTTACTGGGAAGTGACTGACAGCTGGATGGACTTCCCAAGGATGGATTTTTCCAAAGGCAGCAAAATCAGCAAGGGTGGTGTCTGTATCTAGAGAGAAGTTGGCCAAATTTCTACTCAGCTATGATCCAAATCAAAATTATCTGATATTTTGGCTGGAAGTAGCATGTCAATTTATGTAAGAAAAGGTCATCTTCTCCCTGGTAGAAGGTAATGCTAATTTAGGAATAAACAGCTTTTTTGTTTTGTTTTGTTTTAGTTGTTCTTATAGAAGGTTCTGTCACACAAAAATGCATTGCGTGGAAAGGAGCTCTAAGAGAAGCACAATTAAAACAAATATCACTGGGCTTTCTGAGTAATTACAAGGAATTTCTGCGTGTTCTCTTCTACAAGGGCAACACAAATACTGTGTAAAGAAAATTTCATAATTAACACATAGGTTTGTGCTGCTTCCATACATGGGGAAAAAGTAGCCAGCACTGAAAAAAAATCCCTCAAACAAGTGAATGTTTCATTTTTAATTTACCTGTATTAGAAGCAGAATCAAAATAGTTACAGTAAGTGTTTGGGATTCCTTTTTTTATTAAAAAATTCCATCCCGATTGTATTTGTTGAAAAAACCAGAGGCACAGGTAGAATTAGGAAATCCAGGCTACCCCATCAGCCTCAGCATTGCATGGAATTGACTTTAAATTGGGCACCTGGTGACACTGACACAGAGAGGTGAAAAATGAGCTCTGGGGTGGGGAAAGGTTTCCTGCCCTCTGTGGCATCTTCTGAGCACTGGAGTTTGGCATGGTTTGACCACAGAGTGCAAGGACAGCTTGATGAAAAAACATGTTCTGTGCTCTTTGTGCCACTTGATTCCTTCATTTCCCTCCTTTTGGAATTCCTTAATTTCTCTAAGGTGCTGCATCCCACGCCAAAGATAGATTGAGTAGATTGATCTAAAACAACCATTTTTTGTGGGGTGTGAAAAGTTGGGGGTTGTTTGCTGCTGTTGTCTCCCCTCCATATTTATGCCTGGCAAGGTAATGTAAAATTCCATGTGCTGCTCTGCCCAGGGAATGCAGCTCTGCAAGGAGGTTGGGGTTGTTAGCAAAGCAAGTATCTGTCATCCAGAAAACAAGGGGCTTAAAGATTATGGACTAATTTCACACTTCCCATGGCATAGCATTACTGGTGCAGAAAATGATGGAGAATAAGCTGAGCACTCATTTGCCTGTAAACCTACAGGGGGGTAATGTCCTAAAAAGCCACTGAAATTGGATCTGTGGAAAATGAACTCATTTTTTAAATGGGTCACAACATCTGTGATTATCTCGTCGGGATTACGAGCGTGATCCTGCTGGGGTAGCACCGACTGCTCCCCATGGGCTTCTCCCCTCTGTGCCCAGCCTGGCAGGGACTCCTGGTGTGCCCTGCACATCCCCTCGTGGGTGGCTGGCTAGAAAAGCATGGCAGGATGGGCCAGGAATGCTCAAAACTTCACCCCTGCCTTAAAAACACAGATTTGAAATCAGGGATGTGTTTTGACCGCTGTTAAAACGACACCGTGCTCTTCTGTGCTTTTGTCCTCTGCTTTCTTGGAGGTAATTGAAATAGTCCCAAGGCTTGAAAATAATTTAGAAAATAATTTGTTTTAGAAGCCACATAGAGCTTTGAGTCATGGTGTGGTGGGCATGGACCCTCCTGCTCTTCCCTTCTGCTGAAGGGGATCCAGTTTGGATCAGGGAGATCCAGTGTGTTTGTGCAGGGGCAGAATATTTTTTTTTGTGTGTTTGTGCAGGGGGCAGAATATTTTCTCTGTGAGCAGTGTAGATAGCAGGCCTGGTGTCAAAATTTAAAACAAATTCATAAAAAAACCTCTTCTTCTACCGAGCCCCCTTGGTTGTGAGGGAAAGGACATGCTCTTTCTAGCTCATTTGGGTCCTTCTTTCACCCCACCTCAGAGCTGGCTCTCGTTTCTGCTCTTGCAATCCCTTTGTGAATGTCTTTGAGGCAAACACAAAGGATTTTAACCTCTTAGCAGTTCTTCCTACACAGCCTTCCAAAAATGGGGCCTTGCTCTAGACCTCGAGGCACTTCAGCTGTACATGTGGTGATTTAATCCTTGGAAGATGTGGGAATCCTCAAAACTGCCTGCTGGGATTTGGGGTGGAATCTCAATTTCCTTCCTCTCAGGTGGAGCACCCTGAGAAGGGGCTGTGGTGGTGGCATCTGTTCCAAAGGAGCCCCCAGTGCTCTCCCTGCTCAGCAGAGGCTGCTCCCTGCTCCCTCTCCTCTGCCAGGACATCAGGTGGGATGGGGGACAGCTCAGTCTTGACTCCTGAAGCCATGAAACTGGGGGGTTTTTCACACCCTAATGGTAACAGCGTTTTAACCATAAAACAGAGTTTTATGGCAAAGAATCCTCCTTGCAGAGGCAACCTGTGCTCCCAGAATGGTGATATTGAGAGGATTTAGAAACAAAATTGACTGAAACTTGAAAAATGTGAAACACTCAGAGGAAAAGCTGCCTTCTGTTAGACTAGTTCTGTAGAAAAGAAAAAAAAAAAAACCCCACAGGACAAAAGCCAAAACTGGTGATCACACTTCTGCTGAAGGCTCTGAGCAGAGGTTGCCTGACCTCACCAGAGCCCTGAGCTCCGTGTTGGGGCAAATCATTGCAAAAAGCTGGTTTTACCAGGTTGTTTTTCTCTGTGGCAGCAGTGGGGTCACAGGCTCCCAGAGGTTATTTCCTGCCCCACAGGCACCCAGCCAAACTGCATTGTTCTTGAGAGTGCCAACCCCAAACAACACTGGACCCCCGTGCCTTGTTTACCTGACATCCATTTGTGCTTTATTTTTCTTCTGGTGGCACTTGGTGTCTGTTCAGGCTCTCCCAAATAAAATAGGAAATGGTAAAACACAAAGAAGCAGAGGGCAAAGCAGAGCAGGGAGAAGATTGATGCTGCTGTGGGGACAGAGGTGACGCCTGCAAGGGACCCTGAAACCTGAAAACTGCAGTTTTTATGTATTTCAGCTTTGCATATAATTAGTTTAGAAGCACTTGATTGTTTTTTTCCATGCCTCAAACAGAGCAGGAAGCTGCAGAGAACTGAGATCTGAGGGGAGATTTATGAGAGAAGGGCCCACAGAGCTTTCGGATGCTGTTTATAAATGTCAGCCCTGTCCCAACCCACAGTGGGCTCGCACAGGAACCCAGGAGCACAGAGGTCTTGTCCTGAAGCATGACAAAGCAATTATTGATCTCCCAGACAGGGAAAGCAGCACTAAAAAAGCACCAGGGACAGCAGAGAGAGGGTGGAACGTGCCACGGAGACGGAAGGAGAGGCCAAGGACAGGTTAGCAGAAGAGTGGGCCTGAATCCAAATACCCCAGATGCAAAATCCCTGAGTTTTGGTAAACTTGGATTAGCATGTAAGAACAAACAGAAGAACACAGCTGGCCTTGCAGCTCTCTCATTGATTAAACAATATCTGCAGGGCTTTGAAGTCTGGAGAAGTTTGGGGAGCTCAGCCTCGCCATTTATCTGCCAGGGCTGAAGTATTCCATCCTGCTTTTCTGTTCTAGCACCTCTGCAGAGGGGATTTCTAATGAGCTAAATATATAGAAAGGTGTAGGGAGAAACTTGGGATTCCTGCATGGGAAAAGATCTATTTAGAGAAGGCCTGTAGGAGCTGCTCTGGAGGCAGATTTCAGAGGCTGTGTCCAGTCCCTGGGCAGATTTCCTCTTGGCATTGCTTCCATCTTCCCACTCAGGATGTTGAGAGAGAGAATTTCTTCTGACTGCAAAACTACCTCCCCAAGCCTGTATACAAACACAGGGATTTTTCACTACTGGGAGGAGGGAGATGGACAAAAATCTGGATTTTGAGGCTGTTCATTGGTGTGTGGATATTTAAAATTCAAAGATGTGGGGGAAGAAGTGGGAACTAGAGGGCAGAAGGGAGATGCAGAAGACAGGAGAGTTTTGTTTGTGATTATTCCACTATTTCTCATGGTACAGGGTTGAATTCCCTCTCCCCTTAAAAACTGAGAGCAAGACTATTTCCATTCAGTGGTTTTTAATGACCATATGGGAGGCAATAAGTGTGAACTGTTATTATATCTGGAAAAAATTGTGGGTGTTTATGAATGCCCCAAGGCTGGGATCCATCCCAGCTGGGATTCAGCACCTGAGAAAAAGAGCTTGAATTGATTTATCTCCTCCACTGACTTTTTAAGAGGAACTTACAGGAACTGTGTCCATAATTTGGTCACCAGTTCTGTGCCTCAAACAAGCCAAAGTTCTATTTTCTTGTCTGTTAGCAGTGGGCATTTTATTTTCAGAAAAGTTGGTGTGTAATTCCAGTGTCCAAAATGCCAGCTTCCTCCAGTAGCCAAACTCTTCCCTGCTTTTGGAGCACCTGGATGCAGCTCAGTAGAGGAGATCAAAAACTTCTGGCTGAAATTCAGGGCACAGAGCAATTCTGACAGCTTCATAAGCAGGAATATCTTCAGTATCTTGAAGGAGATGCTGTTTTGCAGTGGCCACTGAAATCTTTATGGCTCATCTGAGCAGGATGTTATAATGCAGCTGATACCCCTGGTGACTCTGTCCAGATGCTGTATAGAGACATTTTCTTTATCAGGAAAAAAAGAAAAGAAAGTTAAAAAGGAGTTCTCTGAAGCCAGTGCTTTTAGAAGCAGTCTGAAACAGTTCCAGCATGCAAAGAGTTCTGATTTTTTTTTTATGGAAGTTATAACCCACCTGCACATAAGTATTTGGGCTTGATTTGGTCTGAATTTGCCTTCAGGTAGACTCACAGAGGGAGCTTTGCACCCCAAGTTCATGGAAAATGGCTTTTTTTGACTGAGGAGTTCAGCAAAACCCCTTCATTACTGCAACCACTGGGCTCAGTATTTCAGCCCTCCCCTTTCTCCAGGGCAGGCTGCAGGAAATTCTGGATATCATGGCAATCCCTTATTAGAGAGGGGCCTGAGTCCCACAGAACTGGAGCTCATTTGTCATGTCCTGGTGTCTGTTCCCAGACTGATTTCCATGCCTGGTTTTATTTCCAAATCTCTCTTCATTTGTGTTCTCCTTGGCACTCCTTACTCACCCTCAGGTATCATTTCCTTAGGTTTGCAGGTCTCCCACCACTTTTCCAGCAGTTGTCTGTTCATTCAAATCCCTCCTTAAAACTAACATCTTCCAGGAAATTCATCCTCCTCCACTGTCACTTATAATCTCTCCTGCTTCCTTCTTTATCATTTCTCCTCTGTCCTGTTCTCTGTTTTCCTGTCAGACTTTTTGTGAGTGTGCCTGTTCAGATTGTTCTTTATCGTATATATATTTTAAATACATGCTATGAAATATTGTTCACATAATACATTAAAAAAAGATAATATTCTGCCTTTATAAATATTCACCAATACACCTCTGGTGCTTTATGCCATCCTAATTCAAAGGGTAGAAGTAAAACACCAGTTCCTGCATAGCAGTGGGGTCCTTATTAAATATTATAACAGTAATTATAAAATAATTGATATAACTATTATATTAATATTATACTATTAATAATATGAAATTATTATAATATACTATTAGTCATATTAATATAGTATGATCAATATAAATATTATAATAGTAATTTTAATAGTACTGTTTAGGAAATTAGGTGAAGTAGAATCAAATCACATTTGATTCTGTAATTCTCAGCTATGGACACGTTTAATTGACAAGCTGAGTGTGTATTTGGGATTGGAAACATGTTCTGTCTGACTGTAGCTGTATTTTTTATTTGTTCATATATGCACAGTGTGTCCATGTGCACGTGCTGTGCATTAAAATACAAAAACAACGTCACCAGATTTTTATTTTGCCTGAGTGTGCCATGAAGTAAGAGCTCTCTCGTGTTAGACTACAGTAAAAGTGGTAATAAAGGCTGGATTTTAGGCCTGTAGCTAAATGCTTGGTTACACATAAACATGCACACGTAGCTGAGAGCAAAGCAGAGATATGTGGGAGATAAAAGAGAACAAATGGGCAACTTATAATTACACGAATTTTAGTTCATCTGGTGTCCAGATGATCATCCTCGCTTCTGATGGCTTTGACAAATCAGTTTATTAGGACTGTAAGTGTAACCCAGGGCTGTGCAGTAGGCAAGGGAACACTGTTTTGGTTTGTTTTGGTTTTTTTTTTTATTTTTTTCATATTATATTCAGTCATTTCATTATTGGAGGTAAATACTGCTTGTACTTAGAAACACAACAGCTGGTCTCATGTGAGAAGGCAATCCACAGATTAACTTGCCAAATGTATTACCAGTTCATTTCACTAGACTGAGAACCTAAGGGTATTTTAATAGTTTTGACCTTGATCAGACAAGAAAACAAATGCCCTCATTCTCAAGTTGAACCTGTGACTTAAGCACTGCTCTGCTGCAGGGTGAGGAGTGCCTGGCAGCCCTGGCAGGCTGAGGACAGGCTGGTTTGTGAGATAAATGGGTGAATTCAGAGCTGGAATCGTGGTGGTGCTGCTCAGGTGGCTCACAGAGGAGGTGCTGTGATCTCATTGCTGCTGCTCAGAGCTGTTTGCAGAGCCTTGTTCTCTGCAAATTGCCTCTCCAGTCAGGAGGGGTTTTTAGTCAGATGTTTACATGTCTGATTTGGCTTTAATGTAGATTTTTACATTAAAGAAAATCAATTTGATTCCAACTGAAAAGGCCAGATGTGTGCAGCCTCTTCACTGGAGCCCAGAGCCTCCCTGCTGCCGTTCACAGAGCGGGGCTGGATTTCACACACCCCTGGATGTGCCACAGAGACCTGCCCAGGGACAGCTGTGTGTCCAGCCCTGGGGAAGGGCCTTTAGCAGGAGTTAAATTGCAGCAGGTCTTCCAAGAGAGACTGGTTTTTAAAGACTTTTCCCTGTAACTTTTTGTTCCATAGGTTCCTTCTCCAGGGAAGGCAGAGGACTGGAGCCTGCACCCTGAAAGGGCTGAAGGACCCTTACCCAGCTCTGTTGGACATTGCTCTCCCTGAGCAGCCCCTCCTAATGGGTTTCTCTGTTTCCAGGTTCTTCTCATGCTCTAAACCTGATCAGTATTAAAAATTGAGCAAGATTAAGTTTATTCAGAGGGTAAATTCACGTGTGGGGCTCACCCAGGTCCAGCCGCGTTACTGACGGCTCCGGTACCTGTCTGCACACACGGCCCCGACTCTGCTTTCCCTCAGGAAGAGTTATGAGCACAAAGGATTTAAGGATGAGTCTTTGGAAAGCTCCTGACATTGGCCTCATTCATTCCCTTTGAAGTCAGGGAGCTTTGCTGTTGGTTTGTTGGAAGCCAGGCACAGCAGACACCGGCGCTGCCCGAGCACCGTGCTCAGCTCCCGGAGCCCAGCAAAAGGGACTGAGCCTCTGTCAGGAGTGGGTGCTCTCATTTCAGGGGCCACTTGGTAAAACCAGTTCTGCCTTTCCATTTTTGAATCTCTCCTTTCCTCTCTTTCCTTCTCCCTCGCTTCCTTCTGTGCCCCAAGCAGAGGTGAGTGTGAGGGGGTGAGTGACAAACCCTGGGGTCACCAGCCAGTCCTGACAGTGGATGAAGCCCCAACACCCACTTTGTGCCAAACTCTTCTGTCTCATTTCCTAATCAGATCCTGGTCAAAGTCTTGTGGTCACTTCTCATTAATTCTCCTTAAGAATTCTTTGAAATAATCAAGTCTGGAGATGCAGGGCGGCCAAGAACTCTGTAACTCTTTTTCCATGAAATCTACATCTTATTTCACAGTCCTGTGACTGCTTTTAAAAATAGCTTCTCCTTACATCTCCAAAATCCCTTCTCCTGCTCCATGATCTTAGAAGTGAGATAAACCAGACAAATATCTGGATTTTTTTCCTTTTTTTTTTTTGCCTTTTTACAACATTTACCAGATTAGCAAATGGGGATTTATTTCATGCTTCCCTTCTACTGTGCTGTTCCTGGAAGAGATAAGTAAAACTCTGTGTTGTACACAGCTCCAGAGCCTTGAACTTGAATCTCAGCAACAAAACTCCTTCCATTTGATCTCTAAACCCATTTGTAATTGCCAAACCCACGTGCCTTTTCCATTCAGACTGGGTCCTGCCATCACTGATCCTGCAAATAGTCCTTCTTTTACCCAAAGCTCAATGGTTCAGTTTGGATTCAGAAAAAGCATTTATTATTTGGGCTTTTTGAGGGGATTTTTTTAGTAAATAATTCGAATATGCTGAAAATCCTAGATTTTCATTTCCTACCTTTTCAAATTAAAATAGAGGCTTTTCAGTCATAGAATCATAGGATGTTTTAGCTTGAAAGGGACCTTAAAGATCATCGAATTCCAACAGGAATGGGCAGGGACAGCTCCCACTGGACCAAGTTATTCAGAGCCATTATTTCCATTCTGTTATTTCCTTGGGTTTAGAATAATTCAGTATCTAATTTTACTGAATATTTAGGCTTCATCTAATAGTAGGAAACCAAGAATAGTTTCCTTACTGCTTTATTCTCCAAGCGCGTTTACATTTTCATGGTAACACAGATTTGTATTTCTTTAAGAATTTCAGGGTGATTTAAGCATCCATTAATATCCACTTCAACATGTTTTTCACTGGTTTTGACAGTAGTTTCCTGAATACACTGGCACTTCCCACTTTGCCTCACATTCTTAAGGCAAACCTTGCTCCACCAGCACCAATTTTTTTCCTTGTTCACTGAATTTTCCCTTTGATTTTGGTCGCTGGTGATGGAAAAACAGTTGAGTTGCCATTATCGGCTCTGATCAATAAATCTGAAGGAAAAATAAAAAGAGGAAATCCCAACTCAGGGGAGTCCCAGCCAGCAAACATTTCCTGAGAAAGAAAACACTCATAAATCTGTCACGTCAGCAGCTCCCAGGGTTTGCTCACACCCCAGGATTTGTCACTGCAAGGAGGAGCTGCCAGAGCTGGGTTTGCATGGGTCCTCCAAGAGCTGCCTTGGGAAGGACAGTGGGAACTGCTGTTTTCTAGGAATCTTCCTCAGAAGATGGGTGGTTTGAAGGGATGCTTTCAGCAACCCACCCAGAGCTGATGGTGGGGATGGAAGAGCTCCTGGGCTCTTACCCAGGTGGGGGTGAGCTTTGCTGTCATGGTTTTCTGGCCCTGATGCTGCAGCTGGATTGATATTTATTGTTGCCATTGGAATTTGAGGTTAATTTAAAAAGAAAATTTGAGGATGGAATGATGCTGGTAAGGGCAGGGAGTAGTGCAGGTGAAGGATTAAGCTCACAGCCAGGGAGTGGTGCAGAAATGCTTTGGTGAGCCCTGTCCTGGTTGGATTCCTGACAGGCTCTTAGTCTCATCAGCTGGAAAATCTTGAAACAAATACAGCAGATTCAGTGCTGGTGTCTCTGCTGAGGAGCATTATCCACACAAGGACTCCTAAGGGGATGCACTAAGTTGCTCAAGTGCCTTGGTTTAGGATTTAAACTATCTTGCACTGCAAGTATCTGGAAAGGAATGAAAACTTTGTTTATTTTGCAGTGTGTTACTTCCTTTAATTATTCAGCAGACCTCTGGCAACACCTGATTTATCTTCTCTTTGCCTTGCTGCTGTAGCAGCTGTGATCATCAGTTGCTGGAGTGACACCTATGCAGATTAGTTCCTTTTTCCCTAGAAATATCTGTTCTTTATGGCTTTGGTGTCACACAAGTGTGGCTCTTGTTTCCTGTTAGTGCCTTAAACTCGTACTAAATCTATGGCTTGGTGTCTGTGTGAAGGAGTTCTTTGCAGCAGGGCTTAGACCCATTTCAGTGTCTCTTGGGACTGAAGGAAGTTTAATGCTGTTATTTTAGAGAGAGCCTGAGCATGTCATAGGCAGCCTGACCAATAATGTTCTACCCTAAGTAGGGGTTCAAGCTATAAATCTATTTTATACAGCACGAAGAAACACTTAGGCCAGGCAGAGGGATGAAGTGCCACGCCAGGAGCACAAGGTTTGCAAACAGCTCTCTGAAATGAAGACTAGCACAGCTATGAATCTTAGCAGAGCTGCTCTGAAAGGTTTCCCTACCTCAATTTCCCTGATTTTAATTAGATTTTGCAACTTCTAGTAGATTAGAGTGTCACTGTACAAATTGGGTGAAAGTTGAGACCTTCCCTCAGAAGATTGAGGACCTCCAATGCACTGATAGCCCTAATGTTTGCTCATTATTTTTGCAGGCAAATGGAGATTTAGCTTTGTTTATCTGTGGGATTAGTGGTTGGGATTGGCTTTGAAGCCCTGAGGATTATATTCTGATGTTTGTGCACAACACTTGAGGAAATCTCTGCATTCCTGGGAGTATTACCACCAGTGCTCATCGGCACAGGGACAGCGGCTCGGTGGCAGCTGTGACAGGGGCACCTGGGGCACCCTGAGGTCTCTGTGCCCCCTTGGGGCACTGGGGGAGGGTGAAAGGAGCTGTCCACCCTTGCTGGGGCTTTGGGATCAGCCCCTGATCCAGCCCTGCCCCCTTCCATCCGTGCCAGCCCTGCCCTGGGGCGGGGATGCCAGGGTGGCCCAGTGGCCACAGGGGGTGGCTGCTCCCAGCCACAGCCACCTGGGCTGGTTTAAAGCAGTGATTTAGAGCTGCACTCTCTGTGTCCTGGTCCCTGAGCCTGCCAGCTTGTGCTCAGGCACAGCTCATTGGTTATATGGGCAGAGATGGGTTTGGTCCCTGGTGTTTGCTGATTTCTGCTCTTTTTATCAAGGTTGGTTCCTCCCAGGGCTCCCTCTGATCAATCTCATCCCATTAGAGGTCAAGTTCATTGGGAAAGGGTTTATTCCAGTTCTTAAACCTGTTTCTCACTGGGCCCCAGTGGGGTGTGTGTCCCCACAGGGTGTGAGGATGCTGCTGGGGAGGTGCTGGGGGCATCCCTGGATGTGATGCTCAGGGAACCCTGGGTGTGCCAGGGGTTCCAGAAAGCTCCATTTCAGCCTGGATCTGATGCTCAGGGAATCCTCAGTGTGCCAGGGGTTCCAGAAAGCTCCATTTCAGCCTGGATATGATGCTCAGGGAATCCTCAGTGTGTCAGGGGTTCCAGAAAGCTCCATTTCAGCCTGGATCTGATGCTCAGGCCAGGAATCCTCAGCCTGATGTTGCCAGGGAACCCTGGATTGTCAGGGTTTCTGAAAGCTCCATTTCAGCCTGGATCTGTTGCTCAGGGAACCCTGGATGTGCCAGGGGTTCCAGGAAGCTCCATTTCAGCCTGGATGTGATGCTCAGGGAACCCTGGATGTGCCAGGGGTTCCAGGGAGTGGCTGCACAGGCAGAGGCTCTCCTGCCCTCAGTTCAGCTGAGTTTTCACCACTGGGAGCTAATCTACTCCCCATAAATTCAGGTAATGATCACATCCTGGCTGAATTTCTATTTCTGATGATACAATTTCTGTTTCTGATGTTTCTGTTTCTGTTTCTGGTGATGTAATTTCTCCTTTAATTTCATTTTCTCTGTAATTTCTCTGATGTACTCCAAGAATGGGCTCTCAGCTGGAGTCCTCAGTGTCTTCCTGAGCAGCACTTGGTGAATCACTGGGTGAAGTTCCCAAAGCTGAGGAGCCAGGGCAACTGGAGCTGTTTGGGCTGTATTCCCTCAGATCAGGGTCAGAACCTGAAATGATTATGAGAATATTGAGAGCTGCACACTTGAACCACCTGTTCTAGAAGTTGAGGCAGCAATAAAGAAATGTAAAGCAGAAATAAGGATATCTGTGGATAATAATACACAAAAGCCTGTCTTGGATTTTAACATTTTAATGTGGGTGATTTTTTTAAGTTCAGCAATTTATTAACCAATAACATCCTTAAAGGTTCTTCTTTTTTTCACTGTTATTATCGCCTTCCTTTTTGCATTTGAGTGTTTATTCTTTTCCTAGTTACAGCATCTCGTTTTTTTTCTGTCCTTTCCTGGAGGAGTAATGAAAACCAAAAATACCCCACAGTAATGAGAACCAATAGTGTACAAAGATTAACGTCACAAACCCATCACTGACCTCAATAACATTTCACAACATTTAGTTTTCATTACAGTGCAATGTTACTGCAGGCTTTTTTACATGAACTTCTGAAGAAAAATATATGATAGGGCTTTCCAAAAATACACACATGTTGGGAAATAAGACTTTTAAATCAAGAGTTTTACACATCCACTGATCACATTTGACGAATCAGATGTATGGAATTAATTACTCTGAATCACAGCAGAGCAGACTTAAACACTTAGAAAACAAAGATTTTCTGCTTTGCTGGTACAGACACGTGTCATGCCTTCTTCAAAAGGTACATTCTGACTTTTAGTGCTATTTGCTCCCTTTGGATGATGAAAGAAAATTCAATTTTTAAATTGTATTTGTAAAAAGTATTGCTTGGCGTGGAGCGTAGGAAAGAACATTTAGAACAGGTTGATCTGTAACACCACGAGCAGTCTGTTTTCTATCAATGATTCCTAGCCAGCTTATTAAACAGATTTATACAATGAAAGAATCTAATAACAAAAACATTCACCTCCTTTATTACTTGGCATTATTTATGGCCCTTACTTTTTTTTAGCTACCTTTTTATATATAGGAATCTGCCAACATTGTATTTATAAAGTTTATGTACTAGCAGCATTTGTTGGGCAGGGATTTGGGTTATTTTATGTTTCTTTCCTCCTACACTTCTTATTACTAAATCTATATACAAATGCTTGTAAAGATTTAAAAAAGACACCAAATATAATACCCTGGAGAAGATGGAATGCTTGAAAAATTAATTAATTCTGGAGAAACAGAGTTTTTAACGTGCATACATTTTAGATATTCTCTCAATAATAATAAAAAATAATGGTGCTTAAGACTGAGGCTATTCCAAGGCTTAACTGTGTTCCCCAGAATCCTCAGTGTTGAATCATGGATGGGGAAGTGTTTACACACTGTGAAATCAAAAGTTCATCCTATGACTGTCCATTCAAAGCTCTAAATATCCATAATTGCTGTCCAAAGAACAACTTTTGTCTTGCAGAGCTCCTTCCTTCCTTCCCTCCTTCCTCCCTGCTGTCTGTGCCTCTGTCTCAAGGCGATGGAGCCACAATGGCACATTTGTAACCATGGGTGGGGGCTCATGGCAGCCCCTGAGCCTTGCCCTGCCTGGCCTCCAGTGCCAGCTCTTGGCTCTGGCACCCAGGCTGGCTTGGGCCTGGCACAGACATAAATAACAGGGAATAAAATGGAATAAATGGAATAAAATGGTCTCCTTTCCCTATGGATTGGTGTGTCGTGGCAGACCAGTTCAGCCTCTCTGTGGCTCTGCTCAGAGCAGCCCAGCATGGACATGTCTGTTTTTCTAGAAAGCTCCTCTGTGTGCACAGGAAAATCCTTTTGCTGGTGTTGGAAACACCTTGAGGTGCCCCTTCTGTGTTTGGGGAGAGAAATAAGGGATTGCATGGGCAAAGAAGGGAAATGGGGATGGTGGAATTCTCGTGGCAGCAAAGTCAGGACAGAGTGTGGGGCTTGTCCAGGGCTGCAGCAGGGGGGAACAGGGAATCCCTGGGAGATCCAAGCTGCAGGCACAGGGAGCTGCTGCTTTCCCCAGGCACAACAGTGGAGAACTGTTCAAATAAATAAAAAGTGAGAGGCAGAAAGAGGGCAGGTTTTGTACTGAACTCCCTGGGTTGGAAATGCAGCTGTTGGGAGCTCCAGTGGCTGCTGTGTCCCCACGAGGGGTCAGGCAGTCCTTGGTGCCCCCTCCCACCTGAAGCTGGGCTGGTTTATAAATGATCTGTCTGATGCTGGCTCTTGGTTTGCCTTTTGTCTCACCCTCCCAGGAACGTTCCCCCTGAATGCCCAGGCTCCAGCTATTTCAGAAGAAAACCTTTCTTTTTTTTTCCCACTGAGGTTAACCAAGCCTCCTTCTGTTTTGCTGTGCTCAGCAGTTCAGGCCAAAGTTTACAAGAAAGGTAATTACAGTCTTACTTCTAATTGTAATTAACTAGGAGTAAAGAATCAAAATAATCCAGCTACTCTTTTGCTGAACCAGAGCATTATATATAATGTGACAAGGAGAATGCCTTGCCCTTCAGCCATTCATTTTAGCAGCTCTGTTATTCCTAAATTAACTAAACCTCTGGTGTCAGAGGGGAGGGAAAATGAATCAGCTCTGAGATTTCATTGGAATACCTTGCCCATGGTTGTGTCAGAATGTGCAAGGCTTTTGAAGCACTTCAGCTTATGATAAATTAGGAACACATAATGAAGAAAATCAGGAACTCCAAATAAAGAGGTCAGAAGTGAAAAATGTTGGCAGTGAATTACAGGCATTTCTGGTCTCATGAAGACCAAAACTTGAGCTTTTGAAGGGAGCCTTTCCCTTTTATTTCCAAAGGTGTTGGAGCAGTGTGAGTGTGGCAGGGGGTTCAGGGGTTTAGGGGCTGCAGTGCCCCAAGGATGTCACTGTCATCACTGTCAGTGATGGGGGGAGAGACACTTGGAGGAACAAATGGATTCATGCTCAACATAGGGTGAAGATGGGAAACACTTTAGCTCTTTAATTTCTAATTCTATTCACTGATTATGACCCTGGACTCAATTCTGAACATCTGACAAACGCTGCTCTTTCCGAACTCTTTATTTAGCAGGGATTAGTGTCCTGGTTTCTTACCTGGCATCACCTGTGCCATGGTCACTGTCCCTGGTGGCAGCAGCCAGGCCCAAAGGATCTGGGGGGGCACAAGGCTCAATGGTGCCATTGGTGACAAAGAGAGGACTTGACCCAAGCCTTGAAAAGGCAGTGAAATGTCAGATATCCACATTTAAAGCCCCGACCAGGGCGGATTTTCCTCGTGCTGCAGCACTTCCACAGCCAAAAGCCGAGTGCCAGGGACCTTGGCAGCATCACTGGGGGATCTTCCTTTAGAGATGAGCTATTCTGGAACAATTTCCCCACTGTATGTGACACAGACAGGCTTTTCTTTGACACCAGACGTGCATGTCTTCTTGCTCCAGCTATTTCTTTCTTGGACAAACATATGTATTGTAGCCAAGGCAAGGAAAATCCCACTCACTATTTATGTTTGAGTTCCCTGTGTCCCATCAACAATATCCCAGTGTACTCCTGGCACCAGAGCATCTTGATCCACATCCAGCACTGTTTTCCTGGATTCCCCTTTGGTCACTTAAGTGCCACAAGCTAATCAGTCTTATTTAGTGCTCTTCCATCCCAGAGGCTCTGTTTTTTGGGCACTGGAGTTGTTTCCTGTCCTTTTTTCCAATTTTTTACTCAGTAGGGAGCTCCTCTTACAGTGAGTCTGAACTAAGGATAATTATCAGGAGTAGGAACAGATTTTATCTGCTGTCCTGTGACTCTTCCACACTTCCAGGAGCTCACATTTTGATGGGGCTCTGACCACCAGGCAGAGATTTATTATATGTGCACTCTTTGAATATACTGGGAACTTTATGTGGCTCTCAAAGGGCAAAAGCTTTTCACAGGGGAAAAGAATCATGGTGTTGGTGCCTTTCCTTCAAGGCTGCTCTCCTTTGTAGCAATATATAGATGGAGATTAGATTTTCTTTCTCACTTCTTTTTCTGTTTTTCCCTTCCTTTTTCTTTTCCCTTTCCTTTTTTCTTATTGTTCCTTTTTCTTTTCCTTTTTCTCTTATTTTCCTTTTTTCCTTTTTTTTTCCTTATTTTCCTTTTTTTCTTTTCCTTTTCTTCCTATTTTCCCCTTAATTTCCTTTTTCTTTCCCTTCGTTTTCCTCTTTAATTTATTGGCATAAAAGGTGGCCAGGCACACTCTCCTTCCATATAAATAAATACAGCATTTGCATCAATTAAAAAAAAAAAAAGCAATGCTATGGGCTCATATTGCATACATTTATTATAGAATACATGAATGCAGATTTATTTTGAGCTGGAATCTGAGTGTTTTTCTTAGCAGAGCTTTGGAGAGCTGCATTTCAAAGGCTCTCTCAGCTCCATAAGTTTTGTGTCCCATCGATGTCAGCCATTGATTTATCTGAGGAATTGTGTTGTTTACAGCACAGACATTAAATCAGAAAAACAACTCCCATTGTATCCTGGGCCCAGATAGGCAAAAGCACTTCCTAACTGTGAAACCAGCTGCTCTAATCTTTAATGACTTGGGTTCAGTGGCCAAATCTACTTCTGTGTGCTCTCCTAATGCACCATTAGATTAGTTACTGTCGCTGGAATTGCTGTCGTTCGGCCCCAGTTAGGGAGGATCATGGTATTTTTCATAAATCATTTTTTTTCCCCCCTTCTTCTTTTACTGTTTATAGGATAATGGTGCTGCAGCTTTGCAATTGTTTTATGAGGCAGTAATCTTGTTGCTGTGAGGATAAAGCGTGAGGCCAAAGGCAGTGCTTATCTCTGGAGAAGCCAGTTATTGCCCAGGAAATCTCTACAAAACATCAATTATCACAGGTTCCACCCCTCTGAAACAGCAGCAATGAGGTTTTTGTGTCCAAAATGGTCCAAAATGAAACCCAAATGCAGTATTTGGGGGATGCTTTTGCAATCAGTTCCCAGGCTTCTGAAATCAGTGTGTTTGATTAGCAAAGGCCAAAATCCTGGGCTGTTCCTCAGGGCTGCACGTGCAGCTCTGCTCACAGAGCATCCTCAGGCACCAGCACCACCAAAACCAACCAGAACAAGGACCACCCATCCTCCTGAAATCCAGCAGAGAATTCCTGGTTTCTCATCTCCTTCCAGGTGTCTTTAACTCAGGCTGCAGGAGGAGGATTTCCTGCCTGATGCAGCAGGAATTTACCGCTCATTGCCTTTACCTAAACATTAATAACGATTTTAGGCCTTTCTGCATTTAAAAGCAAGTGGAGGGAGGCAGCTCACAGTGCTAATTATGGTGCTGAGCCTGATTTTTGGGCAGGGAGAGTGATCCAGGCAGTCTCCATCCCCAGGAATCCCGCAGCACCTCCCAGGGAAGCGGTGAAACAACACGCGCTGATGCACTCTGTCTGTAAGAGGTTTATTCAATTAACAGTTTAAACTTTCCTTCTATTTTGCCATTTGGTGAAGAGGATCCTTATGCATTTAATAGTTTTATGCATTTACCCATTAGCCCTTTGCAGTGGGCTGGCTGTGCCATTTGGGCAGGGCAGACAGTGATCCATGGCACGTGGCGCGGCCGTTTGCAGCTCCCTGACCTCCCCAATCCATCTCCCTGAAGGTTGCTGTCCATTAATCCCACAGCAGCTGCTGCTGCTGCTGCTGCTGCAGCCTCTCGAGGTGGTACCAAGGCAGGTAGCCAAGGATTCAGGTAGCTCCCTGCCCAAGGAGCCCAGATTGGCAGGATATTTTCATCAAAAAAAGAAAATGACATATGTTTGTTAACCTAAGGACTGCTGATCACTTTAAATACTTTAAATTAATCCAGCTTCATTTGTTAAAACTAGCATCATCTGCTTAGGGACTAAGGGAGCACTGGGAACACTTCAAAACAGGAACTGCAGCAAATCTTGCCCTGCTGCCTCGTGCAGGGTTGTCTAAAACTCACTTTGCAGCAATATTAGTTCTTCATATTCCTTATTCATATTCCATGTTAAATTCCTGCCGCACAGCACTGTGGCACTTTCCTTCCCTTACCTTGCAGATATTTCTGGCCCTGCTGTGTCCATGCATCAGGTCAAGGATTTATTTATCTGCATCCCAGCTCTTTGAAGGGAGCTGAGGGCAGGATTGGCTCACAATGCACAGGTAAATTCAGGTACTCAATGTGCAGGTTCTTCCCACTATCAGGAGCTTCTGTAAGCCAATATTTTAGATCTGTTTGGCTTCTGATACAGGCTGAGAATGAAATCTTCCCTCGGGGACTGGTGCCACCCTGTATTTGCCTTCTGTCCCTTGTATTCAGGCTGAAGTTGAAGAAGAGAAACAAAATCATTAAAATTTTATGAGTTTTTATACTATAAATGGGCAGCAAGTAGTTACTTTTATCCCAGTTTTACAGGTGTTATTTGTTTATAAATTCTCTGGTAAGCTCAATATGAACAGAGATACCAGAACATTCAGCTGCCTTTAAAAGCAGTGAAAAATCCAGCAAAACTCACTTGAGAGGATGATTTCTACATAATCTCACTGCTTCTGGCACTTTCTCCTGGTAATAATCGTATCATTATAATACCTGTGTTAAATTGAGCAGAATTAATTGATGTAATTTGTGGCAATGTGGGGTTTTGTCTAAAATGCTTTTGTGTATGAAGCAGAGGCTGACAGGGAAAGGAGGTGGCACATCCATGGTTTTAGAAAGGATCTCTGGGGTAGTTCAGCTTCAGAAATAAACCCAGAGGAACCAGCTCCAGCTTTTTCCAAGTTAAAAGGGTCAGGCCTTCTTCCAAATCTGATGCTATGCAGAGAGTTGGATTTGGGATGTGGTCCATGAGGAAGGTGTGGTTCTGCAGGAGTTAGTGGGAAATTTTGTGGAAATATTGATTATCTGCAGGTCTTGCAGCAGCCTGCTCTAGTGCAAGGTATCCCTGCCCACGGACCAGCCGACCTCTAAGGTCTTCCCAAGCCAAACCATTCCATGTGCTGGGATCCCAAGCCTCATGTCCCAGCCCAGAGCAGCTCCCCAGAGCCCTGTGTTCTGCTCTGCTCCTCTCTCCTCTGCAGCAGGGTTCTCTCAGGGTTGCTCCATCAGGCTCCTCGGTGGCGGATGTGTTCTCTCCAGCCAAACACGACCACCTGCGAGTTTGTGCTGGTGTTAGCATTTTCATCTGCCATTATTCAAATCCAGCTGGCTCTCCCTTTGAAGTCCTTTCCCTCATGTTAAATGTTAACTCTAATTTCTCTTGGCCAAGGGAACAGATAGTGCATTCTTTCCTGTCTGTGTGATAATGGCCACACTTGTGCTGGCTGCCCTCGGCCCTTCCTGCCGCTCTGGATCCTCGCTCTCCTCCAGAAGGAATTTCCAGGCCCAGCTCTGCTGCAGGGAGTGGGTTTGTCCTGCAGAAAAACTCAGCTTAGCCCTGAGAACTGTCCTTACACATCCCTGATCTCGTATGGCCAAAACTCTTTTCCAAGACTGGGCTTAAGGTAGAGTAAAATTACCAAAATATCGTATTTAGGGGTAAATTTGGAGCAAGCCCAGGGTGGTTTGGGTTTTTCTCAGATTCATGCAGGCTAATGTTTGGCTTTTTCCAGCTGCACTAGCGTTTTTCTAAACATATTTCAGTGCTTATCCTTGCATTAGGCACAATAGGAATGGAGGGGGGAGACTTGTGACCATTTGAACTTGAAATCCCCAGAGAGCTTTTTATTCTAATAAAACAGCAAAATATTGGATACATGACACCCCTTACATCAAACTCTATCATATTAGGGAAACCTTAGAACTCTGGGCTGCAGTCTGGCCTGATACATTACAATTCATCAGGGATCAGTATGAGAAATAATTACATCTATTTATTTATTCCACTGTCAGAATGTTGACACTAGTTTTTCATATTGTCTCTGTCACGAAGAATCCTAATTAA
This sequence comes from Molothrus ater, assembly GCF_012460135.2. Classification (NCBI taxonomy): domain Eukaryota; kingdom Metazoa; phylum Chordata; class Aves; order Passeriformes; family Icteridae; genus Molothrus; species Molothrus ater. The sequence goes on along the minus strand of NC_050498.2, from coordinate 9,245,881 downwards.
ATAACATGTCAAAGGCATTGATCATACATTTATAAATTTGTTTGATATATCATGGAGGCCCTTTGTTATTAGGAGATATCACAAGATTAAAATTAAAGTTTGCCAAGCCATCTAGCTCGTTCTACACGGGGCTTTTTCCTCCTAATTAACCACAGAATTTTGATGGCTTGTCATTCTGATACTGCACAAAGTGATCTCTTCCTTTTTATTTCAATTTCAGGATACCATTTCTCTTCGACCAAAATCTGGCCAGATAAGTACAATTTTATTAAGCTATGAAATGACAGGCTCCTCCTGTATTGTTTTTTCCATTTTTCTGTCCTAATTCCTCTACTTAAGAGGCACTGTCTTATCACAAAGAAGATCAGGAAGAGCTCACCTTCAGTTCTTGTGCTTTCTGCACAAAACAGAGCAGGAGCTTTGACCACCCTCATTCTTTCCCTTCTTTTTGTGGCTGAGTTTGGACCCAACCCCAGTTAGGATCCAATTAGGTGGCCATAGATCCATTAACATCTTTCCAGCTCCTCCACATTCACTCCTTTAGGAAAAACAGATTTTTAGGAAGGTGACAGGACCGGAAAAATCAGTACTTTAATAGTACAGGTCCTTCCCAAACAAATACAATTTGCAAAGAGTCACATTCTCTGCACATTCTACTTGAAAGGATAAAAATGTCAATAAATAGGCATTTGTTGTCCCTTTTTTGATGTGTTTCCTCCCATTTTCCATAAGAACATAAGCTAGGAGGGTTTTACACAGATTTGGTGGCAGAACACATGCATTAAGATTAAGTTTCTTTTTAAAATTTGCATTCTTTGCTTTGTGTGGTTTCCTAAATGGGGCAAGAGGGTTTCTTAGCGTGTCTTAGTATTAAAATCTAAAGTAACAGACCTTCATTCTAATGAGCTTTGTAAATCTGACCTAAAAAGTGTCGCCTGGAGTCTTTGAAATGAGTTTCCTGCAACTTCCTCTGATCTGATTGTGTGTTTTAGGGGAGGTTAAATGGGTTAAGATTCTTAGCTGTCCTAAAGCCATTGGAGTGATTCCTTATTAATCTTTTTCACCCCCTAAGACATCATCTACAGATCTAGGCGGATTTAGTACATAAGATAACATAGGCAGCCCTGCCATAACCATCCACACAGCTTCTGAAAGGACAAAAGGGTGACAAAAAAATGCAGAAAGCCTTCCAAAGGTTCATGTTAACAATACTTCCCCAGTCTTTGCCCTGCCTTTATTCAGGCCTGGCTTGTCACAGAAGGGGAGTTTTATCGTCACAGGATGATATCTCTGTAACTTGTGATCTAAATTACAAAGAAGTTTGTTGTGCTCTGTGTCCTATGGCAAAACTTGTGAGCATAAGATGGGCTCTGCAGTTAGCCCTGTCCCTGCTGATAACCAAGAGCTCCTTGTTCCTGCAGGAAGGGGCTTGGCCCCCCTGCCAGCGGCTCCTCCTCCCCACCACCTCCCAAAGGGATTTTCCTCCCAGTCTCCTCTGCCCTGCTCCCTGTCCAGGCTGGTGGAGAACTTTTCCAGAGCTTTTACTGAGGGAGAAAAGCTTTAATTGAGTGAGAAAAACGGCCTTTTCACCAAGAAATTGGTGAAAAATTGGTGCCGTTCCTGAAAGTGTTTGAGGCCGGGTTGGACGGAGCTTGGGGCAGCCTGGTCTAGTGCAAGGTGTCCCTGCCCTGATCTGGATTAAATCACCTTTCAATGTTCCTTCCAGCCCAAGCTATTCTGTGATTCTAAATAACAGGAAAAAAAGTGAAAACACAGAGATAGTTTCATTTATCTGAGTGATTGATGCTTCTGTCTTAGGCATCCTTTGACATCCCAGGGCAGTTCAGGGCCTTTGCCTCTGGTGGGAAGGTCATACAGTAGCATTGTAATACTTTTGCCATAAATATGCCTTTATTTTTGAAGAAAAAAAATCAAGTTGTCCTTTGACACAGACCATATATTTTATATGATTCTCTTTTACCCCATTCACATGTTATATCTGCATGGCAGCAACAGCATTTTCAGTTCCATGCTCTTCTGCCTGAACTTATTTTTTCCTAATCATTTTCTGTGCTAGAAAATATGAGTGAGGCCCATGGCCAGAAGATTTTTATAGGTCTTGCCCAGGGCTAACAGCATTTGGGAACCTTAGGTGTTGTACAAACAGTGGTAATACAATTTGAGGGATCAGCTGCCATTTAATCAACGTCAGGAGGTTGTCAATTCCTTCCATGATTTATGGCTGGGGAAGTACAGAATCGTTTGTAAAATACCAAGGAGCATCTCCCCCCCCCAAATGGGGTGTTTTGAAAACAAAGCAAACTGAAACACTGAAATTCTGGAAGAATTTTCTCAGGATTTTGAAGTGCTTGCCTTAGCCTTGAACTCCCTGTTGACATAAGTGTTCCTTAGTCCTTTGCAGGTGCTACTGTAGTGTCACAGAGCTCTCAGGAGCCCATTACAGTCTTTTGGCTTGGAAAAAAAAAAAAAGAAAAGAAAAAACACTTTAAAATGGTGAGTGGCTTCTTCAAAGCTGGAGCTCCCTGATAAGGAGCCCAAGTGTGTGGTTTCCATGTGTTCTAACGCTCTCTGCAGTGTAACACACACCCCATGGGGCAGGCTCCCCACAGCCCCCATCCCACGGGGTCATGGCTCTGCCCCACATCCAGAGCGTCCTTAAGTGCCTGCTCGGCTTCTTCCAGGCTGAGGAAAGCATCTAAACACAGTTCTTAAAACAAATATTGTGTAGCTGAAGCAGGGAGGTGGAGCGCTACAGGAGCTTTCCCAGCTCATCCACAAACTCACCTGGATGTGGCATTCAGACTTTCCGCTCTGCTTTTCCTATCTCTAAAAGGAGACTCATGATTTTATTTTCTCCCTGTGCTGCAGATATCGTAGGTCTTTATAATAATAAATGGATTCATGTCACCAGGCCATCAGCAACTTGGAAGCCCATGTTTAGCTGGATCTGGGAGGGACAGCAGGAGAAGGAGTGAGACAGAGATGTTTAACAATATTCACACGAGAAATTGTTAAATTATTAAATTACCCGTTATTTGGAAAGCTGTTTGACCCATTGGTGGCAGAGGATGAACAGCTCCCCCTTTTCCAGCAGCTGGGCAGCAAAAGCCATGGCTGGTGGTGAGCTGTGCCTAGTAAAGACACCTGCATCCAAAATTCCCCTCCTGCTCCTTCTGGCCCCAGCACACCAGGGATTTTTGTCTGCATGGAGACCGGCTTTGGAGTCTTCAGAGATCTTCCAAGCAGAATCTGGGAGAGCTCAGGAATGCATGCTTTATTTAAAAAAAAAAAAAAAACCAAACAACACTGGAGGCAGTTTAGGTATTTAGCTCCTGAAGCGTTTTTTGTATCTCTTAATTACTTATAATCTGACTTTTCTTTCTAATTGAGGCTCCCAGCATCTGTCTAGCTACCAATACTCTTAACTACTAATTTACATTGCAGTTGGCACCTGACCTTACATGACACATATAAGACTCTTAGACAGATAATCCTGGCTTCTTCTTGAGACTTATGTCGCCATGGAGGGGTCAGGGGTGTGAGACAGCACAGCTTGAGGTGCGAAGTGCCACAGCAGCTCACACACTTTACCTTGCTGAGTCTGGCAATCCCTTAACAGGCTGATCTGGGCTTTTGCACAGCCAGCCCTCCTGCTTTTGTCCCAGGCAGGCATTTTTCTGCCTGTCACTTGCTGGCCTTAAAGCAGCAGGTCTGTGTTGGTTCATTTGCAGACATCAGTAGGCACATTTCACACTGAATTCCACCCTGTGGGGCCGTGTCTAATTGGACAAATTTGAGCAGCAGGCAGGAAAGCCACCACAGCATGGAGCAGTGATATATGGGCACAGGGAAAAGGGTTGGGATCTTAAAGTCACAGCTCCTCTGCTCGCCTGCCTGGCTCCCAAATTTGGAGCAGGATGGATCTGAAAAGTGAGATTTAACATCCTGTGCTGTCTCCCCTTAGTGCTTTTCCAGAGTGGCTCTCTGTGCATTCATTCATCATTCATTCATTCATTCAGCTCTGAATCCCTGAATTATTGAGGCTGGGAAAGCCCTCCAAGATTTTTGAACCCAAGCTGTGACTGATCATCACCATGTCACAGCCCTGAGTGCCACATCCTGCCACTCCTTGGACACCTCCAGGGATGGAGACTCCACCACCTTCCAATGTCTGACCACCTTTTCCATGCAGAAAACTCCGTGAGGGGCAGGAAAAGTGTCAGCACCTTTGGAAGGGGGACAGGAACAGTCCAGCTCAACCCTCTGAAATGAAAGCAACTTTAAACTGCACAGCTGCCATCCGCATTAGGGGTTTTGGGGGGAATTTCCTGCAATATTGCAGCACCAAGGTGGAGCAGGGAGGCTGTTATTAGCAGAGAGAAAAGGGGAAAAAAAGAATTTCAGAACCTTGGCAATAAAAGGGAGTTGAAGGGTTGTTTCTGGTCATAGATTTTTCTTTTCTATTTTATGTTGCTTAAGCATAATAAATGTCAGATGGCTGGAGTAGCATGTTTTATTAAAATAAGTGAATTTGGAGGTCAGGAGAGCACTGTGTTGGTAGCCCTGTGCACAGGATGGCTTTGGCTGGGTGAGGGGCAAGGGGAGGGCTCCATCCCACTGCACAGGGACCAGTTTTAGAGGGAGAAATAGCCTGAAATCCTATTTCTGTGTAATTGCTTTGGGTTTTGGTATCTCTGCTCAGCCAACAAACAAAAGTGCCATCTAATGACAACTGTGAAAAACATTTTGGAATGAAAAACCAAAGAATATTATGTGACCCCAGTAAAATTGTTCCTTACAGTACATTTGTATTAGTGACATTTTGATCTGTTGAATTTTGCTTTTTTAAAGATCTCTGAGAAACACTGCCCCATATGCTGATTTTTCACAGATAATGGTAGGTCTGAAAAGGATCTTAATAGGCACAAAAGCCAAGTGTTGAAAGACTTCCCAGAGGATGGCTGTGGTGACAAGTCCTTATATTTTGCATCAGTCAGATTGAAACTCTCTCCCTGACTCTTGAGCGTGCTGAGAACTCGCTGGGTGCAGCTGCTCCAGAGAGAAAGGGGGAAAAAAAAGAAGTGGCTTGGTGGCTTTCAAAGCATCTGGCTGGAGTTTTATGCTTTTACTACACTCTACTGATGCTCAGGGGTTTAAAGAAATAGATGCCTTTTGGCTCTTCCTGTGAGTGGAGTGAGTTGCCACAGCAGCAGAGTCGAGCAGTGTCTCTCACTGCCCTAAGATGCCAAATTATGGGGATGTCATGGAAAGGTCTCTGCCAAATGGCACGGAAGTGATGGCTTCAACAGATAGTAATTATTGGGTTTTTTTCTCTGTGATGGATGTCTGTTTATATTTAATGTAGTCACTAGATGAAAATGGAGGTCTTTGGTTAATCAGATATGGGTTTAGAAACCAAAATTAAGTCATTCATGTGGATATGGTTGAATTTCCTCACTTCCTTGTGACCTGTTCCTTCAGTCCTGTAGCTTAGATCTGAGGGTTTGCTTTACTTAACTTTCCCCAAATTGAAATAAAAAGCAGCTTACTTTAACATATATCATGGGAACACTGTGGATTTTTCCCCCTCTGGGCTACTCCAAACAAGCCCCAGGCCCAGCAGTCCTGAAAACTTGTGTGAAGCTGGAAGTGCAAGATTTAATGCCTTGTAACTTTAGCCTGCCTCCCCAGTAAATTATTGATGCAGAACACGTCAAAAAGGCAGATGTGGCAGAGCAGGGGTTGCTGCTGTGGTGGGTGAAGGCAGGGAGGCCGTGGTGCTGCCCAGGAGGGTGGCACAGAGCCCAGCAGGGATCCAGGCTCCCCTCTCTGGTCACATTCCTGTGGGAATGCTGCTGCTTCCCTTGGCAGCTGATGGGAGTGTCCCAGTGGAACTCAATCCCTCAGAAGTACCAGAACACCTATAAATACTAGAATGGCTTTAAAAACCTGTGGAGTGTTAGAGCAGCAGCTACCAGGGTATGAACAAGAAGGTCAGGGAAAAACAAGGGTCATAAATATTTAAGGAGCAGTTTTCACCTTGATGGGGAAGGGAGGGTCCTGCTGAGCATCCCTGGATCCTGGCTCCATAATCCACTTGCCAGCCATCCTACAGGAGTGACAGGACATTTTCTGCCCTCCCCATCCCCTTTTCCTCCTCCTGTGCAGCAGAAAGTTCCTGGGAAACTGTTGAGGGTCCCAGCCCCATGCAAACCCCATTGGAGCCACGTGCATCCCCCAGCAGCAGCAGCACCAGTCACTTCCACAGAGACTTGTAAATATGAATCCTTGCTCAAGTGCCAAAATTATAATTAAAAAGGTTTTGTCTTTTGGCTTTTGTCTACATAGTTTCCTAGCACTGTCACTTGGCAGGGCCGGGGTGTCTCTCGCGGTGTAATTGCCGCAGAACATTTCCTTGAAAGAGCAGCAGCACCCCTCCTCCTCCTCACACTTGCATGTGGAAAGCACCAACTGTTTTATAGGCATTACTGAGTCCTGCTCTGCACTGCAAGGAGGGATTGACTGTCTGTGCAGCTGGGACAGCTGGGGAACAGCTTCAGAGCTGCAGTGACCTGCCCCAGGCTGCGCTCGCGATGCTGCGGCGAGGAGGGAGCGGTGCTTGTGCCTCTTCCAGGGAGCAAACACAGAGGCTTTGACAGGACAGTCTGGCTGGGTGGGTTGTTTTTCTTCTCTTCCCCCTCTGCAGGGGTCTGTGTGTAGGAAGGGACCTGTCTGGTCCCACAGCAGCAATGCCCTGGCTGTGTGGTCGCGCTGAGCCTTGCAGCACACAGCTCCAGCTCCCTTCCTTCTGCCTCCCTGCCCGTGTCCAGTGGGAAGCTGGGACTGCAGGGATGCCAGGACTTCTTCTCAGGCACTGAGGTACTTAAAAAGCCAAAGGGCTCTTGTCCACCCCATTAAAGAGTGCCAGGTAATCCCTTTATGTAGTTAGGGGCATTTCCCTGCCAGCACATCACCACCTGCATGAGGATGAGGAGTACAGGTGCCTCCCTGTCAGGGGCTGAATGGCAAGGAATCCCTTGGGATTCTTCTTTTTTTTTTTTTTTAAAGAGCAGTTGTGGTATTATTAGAATAAGTAAATAAACAGAACAGATCTTTAAAATCAGTTGCAGAATATGCTTTCTATTTTTGGTCAAAACTTTGAAGATCTGGAAATTGTCCAAGTATTTCGAAACAAAACCTTAAATTAAATCGATGGCTTGGAGGGGTGGTTTAATTTTTTTTTTTTTTTTTTTTAATATTTAGTACCAAGAACATTATCTTCCAGACAGGGGTTACATTTGAAGGGAAGAGCAGTGCATGGGCAATTAGGACTTTTCCCCCCTTCAGAGTGGTGAAGCAAAAGTTTGGGGTAGTGCAGGCTCAGGTCTTCAGCTGGGCTAAATTAGCCCAGCTCTGCTCAGGCTCCAGCTGTAGGCACATATTACTGCTCCATTGCAGCAGATCTCATTTATGACATGTTTTTAAAGCAGATCTGTGAAATGATCCAGCTTTAAAAAAATAACACTAATAAGGGTGTAGTTACATGAGCATCTTATCCCGCAGCAAAGCCAGTTTAAGAGGCTCCCAGCCCTTCCCTGACCCTGCCTTCTCCTTCCAACCCCACACTTCATTTCCCCTCAGCTTTGCTGCTGCAACTTTTTGGTGTTTGTGGGTTTGGGTTGGGGATTTTCATGTTTCTTGCATTGTTTCAGTGATCAAGCAGGAGATGGAGCACCAGGGGTGGTGCAGCAGAGGGAAGGCCAAAGGGGAAGGGGCAGGAAGGGATGCAGCAGAGGCAGTTTTTCAAATGAACTCTTGTGCCAGAATGGGTGTTCCTGCAGCTGCCACTAAACCCAAGTGACCTTTGGGGCTCTTTCTGAAGAGCCAGGCAGGTGAGCAGCTCAGTGGGCACTGCTGGCACTGCCTGGGGCAGGGCTGGGGGCTCACACCCCTCCAGAATCACTGAAAGGTTTGAGTGGAAGGGACTTCTAAAGGCTCCTGCATGACCAGGCTGCTCAGAGCCTCATCCAGGCTGACATTTCCAGGGATGGGGCACCTTCCTGGGCATCCTGAGATGTGGGCTGAGCCTTTGGCTCCTGAGGCAGCTGGAGCAGTTACAGTTCCTGGAGCTCTGCTGAGCTGGGGCCACAGCTATGAGTTGTGAAGTGAATCACACAGATTTTCTGTTCTCCACAGCAGTTTCCCTTCCCCAGAGCAGCACTGGTGTTAGTGCTGGAATAGAGGAGAACCAGTGGAGATTTCAAGGAATCTCAGAATGCTTCACTCTACCAGGAAATCCAGCCTGCCCAGCCTCTGCACCAGGCAGCAATGAGATCAAATGCTTTCCTAACCTATTTACTTTAAATGTATCTTGAATATTAGCAATGATGGAGTAAACAGACAGCTCTTTGAAAAGTGTGGTGCCTGGTGAGTGTCTGACACAGTATTTAATGAGTGCAGGAAGGGTTTTTATCCAACTGCCTTCGGTATGTGGAATGTGTTTTCCCCTTGTTTTGACTGGATGGGTCTTGTGGCTGATCTGTTTCAAAATACTGAAGTGAACAGTTGCAGCAGCAGCACAAGGTGGTGGTATCTGAGACCTGCACGTGGTGCAGATGAGGTGGAAACCCAGAGCCTCCTCCATCTGTGGTGTGGTTATCAGTGCTCCCCAAATCCTGCTGCTGATAGCATTCCACAGCCTTTCTAAAAGAGCTGAAAAACATGAGGACACGTAATGCCACCTCCCTGGGCTGGCAGTTTGGCATTGGCTGGGGAGCTCCAGTCCCTTGGAGTGCCCAGCACGCTGTTGGCAGGAATGCCCAGCCTGGCTTTGCTTGTCTGCTGCTCCCTGGGAGCAAGATCTATTGCTCCCTCCTCTTACTCCTTTATACATTTCACTGAGTGGAAACAAAAATCAGATAGAAACACAGAGTCCATCAATCATTACTAACCCAGAAGATAGACTGTGATAGTAAATCTTCCTTTTGTCTTCTTCTTTCTGGGCTTTGCACACAGCAGTAGGAACACAAGAAGAATTAAGTTGTTTGGGTGGGTACTGGAATGGTCTGGATTAAACCAAAGGCGCTGTGAGGTGAAGTGTAGCAGTTCTGGTTTAGCTGAATCAGGAATAAAGTGCTTAACCACAGCCCCAGGTGGAGGCAATGCCCTGAATATCCCCTAAGTACAGATTGGGACCAGTGGCTTTGCCATTTGGATTTCTTTAGTAATCATTTTTTGCAGCAGCACCAATGAGATCAGGGTGGTCAGAGGGGTTTGTCTGCATTTGGTATTTGTGTGATTTCTTTTCTGATTAACCTTTTGTGTACTACAGCTGTTCACTGCAATCCAGAGGGAGTTTATGAGTTGAGAATTTATGGTAAAGTTCTCTAACACAAGGAATTTGATCAGGATCAGGCTGGGTGTCCATAGGTAATTGCAGCAGCGTTCACTACTTTCCTTCTTCCTGTAATTCTGTGGATCCCAGTTATGTGATCATAAAATTCATATTAGAACATTAGCAAATGCAATTCTGTAGCCACATTCTCATCATTTACCCTCATTTTAATTCTTTGGATAAAGTACTTTGTTTTTATCAATTCACAGGCTTGGAAGTGACAAGCCTGTTTATAACTATCAGTGATACAGAGCAGCAGCTCCAAAAATGCCATGGGATTTTGGAATCAGCACTGAGAAACTTTTCCATAAATGCCAGGAATAACATTATATTTGAATATTTAACCCTTACCCAGGCAATTTGAGGACTGGAAACCATATGTGCTTTTCATGATGGGAGCCAAGATGACCCTACATAAAGATAAATATAACTACATAAAAGCACTCAGGAAGGATGGTGTTGTGGTTAAGAGCTGGGCAAGGGCTGGGGAGCTCCAAGGTCTAATCCCAGCTCAGCCACAGGCTTCTTGGGTGATCCTGGGCATGTAACTGAATCCCTGCATATTTCAGTTTTTCCATTTGGGAATGGGAGATAATAACACTGCCCCAAGCTGGGAGGGGAAGCACGTTGCTGTGTGGGAGGTGTGGGCTGGGAGATGGTGCTGGTGGCCACCAGGAAAATCTGACCAGGTGCTCTGCTGAGGACACACACTGCTCCACTGCCAGTGGGATTCAGTTTCTCCTCTCCTTCTCCAAAAGCTGGATGAATAAACTCCAGCCTAAATTAGCATGTCAAACCAGGGAGGCACACCTGAACTCTGGGAAGTCACATCCTTGGCAAGCGTTCCTCGTTTGAGCACGATTTAAATTCAAAAGCAGTGAGGGGGGAATAATGAGGAAAAGGAAGGGAAACCTGCAGTGGATGAGCCCATCTGGTTTTGGTTGAGTGCTACCTAAGTGAGTTGTGTTTATTGGTTATAGACTCGTGTTTGCTTTATACACTCACAGGCCAGGTAGCTCTTGTTCTGCTCGTGACTTGGCATCCCCTTCTGCCCTTTGGGAGTCTGCTCAGGAGGTCCAAATCCTGGTGCTGTTCTCTGGAAAGGTGGGATCTTTCCAAGTAACCATCAGGAAGGAGACTGAATTGGCCACTGAGCATTCATTCCCACTTGCAGCCCGTGACTCCCATGGGATGTCATTGCACCAGTACAGGAGCCAAGGAGCTGGGCTGGCAGCACATGAGAGGCAGCTGCTGGCATGAGGAGGGGTCCTGTTGGTGAGGAAAGGTCTGGAAGGAGCCGTCCCTGCTCTGGGAAGCAGGTAAAGTCCTGTAGAACCCTGTAAAATCCTGCAGAATCCTGCTGGGTGCCGAGCAGGCGGCGCTGGGCCGCGCAAGGTGCGGGGGAGCGTGATCAGGCATTGTTTGGAAGGAAGAGTTTTGATGTAATTATACCCTTCAGCCATTGCCACACTTTCCTCCCTTTCATCTCCAGGCAGGTCCACACGTTCAGATGTGAAGCTGGAAATGAAACACATCTGGCTATCCCAAAATGACAACAGACTTTTATTTGCTATTTTTGGTATACAACAAAAGCTTTGTATCTCACTAATTGAACATATGGGCTCTCCCTTGCTTTTCCCCCCTGCTAGACTCCGCTTTTCCATGTGTCATCGTCCGAGTCCAACATTTGATCTGTCGAGTCCATCTCAGCCATGTGTTTGTTGTAATCTGCTACACATGTAGCCTTGTTTTTGTGTGCATCCTGACCTCCAGTGAGAGCTGCAGTTGTTTCCATCATGGATAGTGTTGAGGACTTACACATCCTTTTTATCAGGGTTTTTGGCCACCGGCAGCTCCTCGTGGGGCTCCTGCCAAGCCTCTGAAAGCTCAGGGTTTGGGGCAGCCATATCTGTTTGTCTTGTCATAGCAGATGCTGGCTTTCTTCAGTGTAACAGAAGTAGAAGGGGAAAATTCCCAAAATAGAAAATAGCCCTGTCAGTAAAACCCAGGGAAGATGGGGGTCAGCTTAAGCTTGGTAGAACTGGAGCTTAAGGCAGGGATGGAGGTGGATAGCTGGGAGGTGACCACTGGACAGAAGGCAGGGAGCTCTTTGGGGTCAGAACAATCTGATAAAAGGAAAATCCCTTAGTGGGATAAAGAGAGGAAAATGCCTCTTCTGAGCCTTCAAAGCAGGCAGTGTCATAAAAACCCACTGGAGGTTCGTGAGACTCGACTCATTACGGGTCCAGGACCTCTTGATTACTGTGAAAGATTCGTCATCAGAATTGTTTTTTGTGCCTGTGGGGGATCCACTTAGTTATTTCCAACTACAGCTCTAAATTGTTCCCATGCTGCATCGTGCTTTGATTAGCTAAAATTTTGCTGTAACTGTCTGAGGCTCTCACCGTGACAAAAAAAAAACAGGTGACAGTGATCAAACCAGAGGATGTGGAGTGGGAGCTCTTGGGGATTTAGGGTGGGGAGAAGGAGCTGCTGGGACTTTGGGGTAGGATGGGGTTGGAGGTAACCCCTGTACAGGTTCCTGAGCACTGAAGGACAAACCACCTGCAGCTTTCACCATGCTGTGAGTTGTTCCCCAGGAGAAATGGCAAAGAAATGCCTAAAATCCAGGCCAACTGTGCATTAACTGCCCACACAAACATGCAGGCATAGCCCCAGCCCCTGAGTCCCCATCATTTCCAGCTGTGCTAATGGTCACCTTTCCTGCAGTCAATACTGGGCCAATTTCATCACATTTGGCTCATGTTTATCAACACAGCACTTAAGCAATGGGTTTTGGTTGCAGGGAGGGAATGAGTCCATCTCTGTCTCGCCCTGAGGTGAGGAATGAGGAGCCATGCGTGGGGTGTCCTGGCTTGGAGGCTCCTCAGTCTGTGTTGCAACCCTCTGACTGCAGCAAAAATCAAATATTTGTGCTTGAAGACAGAGCTGAGGCAATTTCCACCAGGAATATGCCATCTCTCACCACTTGAACAATATTATGCATTCATTGTGCTATTATTCTGTCCAGTTCTTGACATAAACTGCTGAGCAATTTTGTCTTGAGCTCCCTTTTTAGCCAAGAGTATAAGCTTAAAAAATTTGAGGTTGCACTCGAGGACTTCCCAATCAACTGAGGAATGAACTCTGCAGCAGAAGTTGTATTTAGCAAAATGGACTTACAATTATTATTCATAAACGCACATGTTATGGCTGCAGTTGTTTCACTTCTTTCTTTTACAGCCCTATAAATTGTATACAGAACATAAAGGCTTTACTTCTTAAATAAATGTTTTGCAGCCGCCATAAATTATCTTTCTTGCATTCATAATGAAAAAAGAAAATCACTGTTTGATGTTTTATATCCTCTTCACTAAAATGTAAAATATGGTAGTTGGAGCCAGATTTTATCTCATTTGAAAATAAAAGAAGGTTCATTTCCTACTAATTTTTTTCAGTCTTAGGTTTGGAGTTCCCATGAAGTGTTGCCCAATCTGCAAAGCAGCGTTACAATAAACTCTGCCTTAGCTGAGGCTTTGGGTTTGAGTTGCACCAGCACTAATAATCACCATTGTGAACTGAGTTATGAGCATAACCTGAGTCCCTTTTATCATTTTTTTAGTCCTGGATGTTGTTATTTTTCATCTTTCTGCCCCCCCTGATCACTGGCTGAATTCACATTGTTGAGCTTCTCCCCGCGCCAGCCCTCGAGGACCCTGCCCCAGCCTGGCTGTCCTGGAAGCAGGCCTTGCTAAACTCCCAGCTCACTGGTTTGCAAAGCAAACTTCAGCCTTGTACTATTTACCTTGGCAAGTGCCCGACCAGATTGATGATCTGTAAAGTGGATTTGTTATTTGGCTGTTTGCTTTGGCAGCTCTTGAAAGCAGTTTGCTGATTACAGCCCCAGATGTCATTGCATACATTACTGCTCACTATAAGTTTCTTCTAAAGTTTTAATTTCAGCCACAAATACTATTAAGCTTTTTGCACCTTTGTTGTATTTAGCTCATGGATATTAAATATCAAGAGCAGGCAGCCTTGATTTCCTTAATTTTTCCTCTTATTATCTTTGTTGGCCTCTTCCAGGCATCTCTGTAGTGCAGGACAGGGGATGCTGCTTTGCCCTGGGTCAGTGCTGTGCCCAGCTGTGCCACAGGCAGTTGCAAGTTGGTCACATGCACAGTTTCCTAACTGAAGATAAGATGGGAAATTGCCACAGCACTTGTATAAATTATCAGCTTTAACAGGACCAAGCACTTGGGTCAGGAGAGCAGAGATCAGGAGCAATGGTCACTGAAATGCCCTGTGCCCCGTTTGTGTCAGGGCAGGCACTAAAGGAACAGGGTTTCCCTGGGTAATTCCCATCCCCTCTAGCTATTATCTTGACTTTTAAAGGCTCTCAAACCTGATAAGCAATTTGGCAGATCAATAGGCTCAGAATCAATTTGTTTCTGACATGGGGTAATCCTGAGTTTGGCTCTGCTGCCAGCAGAGCTCCGCTCCCAGCCCTGTGCATGCAACCATCAGGATTAGGGTTGAGAAATATTGGGATATTACATTTCCCTGCTGCCCCAAAGTGCATCTGCCTTCCTGAAGTCCAGTAAGAGGCACATGAAGAGCTCAGCTGGGTGTTTGCTGCTCCCCTTCCTCAAGTTCTGCAGGGCTGTCCAGGAGCAAAGCCTGGCACAGCCCATCTTGGGCAGACACTGCTGGTCCTGGCTTTGAGCAGTTAAACCATCCTTTGTGGCCAGGAGCTTTGTTTTTTTTTTAGTGGGTGCACTTTCAGCTTTGAAATATTTAAGTTGAAGAAGTTAATTCACTTTAAGTAAGTTTACTTTGCAAGGGGAGGATATCACTGTAGTATTTTTGGCCACTGCTTGAAAATTCCTCTAACCCTTTACTATAATAAGCAAATTGAGCAGATTAAAGTCACATTATGCTGCCAAATGGTTTTTCTACACAGGGTGACATATATTTTTTCTGTGGAAAAGGTTGTGGGGGTTTTTGTGAGCTGCTATGCTTTTTTTAGCACTTCCTGTTTTATTGTGTTTGAAGTGTCTTTGTGGTGACCTGTTGGGGTAAGATTCTTCCATATGGAAGTGTTTCTTCAACTTTTAATCATTTTGTTTAAAAAAAAAAAAAGGTTTTAAATCCGATTTGCAGATGTCTCTGGTTTTGTTGGCAGAGAGCTTGTCCAACTCACTACAGTGTTGTAGAAATGATGAATTGTTCATCCACAATGTGATGGTGACATCCACGGAGTTGCACTCTCACAATACCTTCTTTCAAATCTATTTAAAAGATCTGTAGAAAAGCTTTTGTTTGTGTTTTGATGTATTTTTTGATGTATTTTTCTCTTTGAAACCCTGCCTTCTCTGAATGCCTTGGCAAAACTCCTGTTGGTTTTGGTGGAACTGGGATTTCACCAGTAGACCCCTGACTTGGTTGCAGGCATCTCTGAAGTAATTTCAGGATAACAAGCAAACCTGTGTCTATTCCTGGAGAAAATCAAGCTGGGGTTTTATGAAGGGTCAAAAAAAAAGTTACAAGTTTATTTTTAAGTCTACAAGACAAAGTCATTAAAGCACAACAGAATGCAGATTCCCTGAGCTTTTACTGGGCTGGGCAGGTCATAACTGAGAGCAGAGTTTGGACCACTGCAGTTGTGCTGTGGCTGCCTCCTGTTTCCCATTAGTTCTGACACTAACATCTGAATTTCAGATTCTGCCTTGTTTAGGTTGAGCTGCTCTGTCAGTGCATCCAACAGGCACCTCAGGGCCTCTCTGGAGCTGTGTGGCTTGCAGAGGGTGTGAGGGCAGAGCAGGAGCTGCTGGGCACTGTGTGTTACCCAGGCAGCCAGGGATGTCCAGCAGGCATCTCCAGACCTCCCCTCTGCATCATCCCCTCGATGTTTCAACCCTAAGGAAAGTGCCTTTGACAGTGTTTTGGAGCCCACACGTGAATACCACATGTTGAGGTCTCATGTCTGCAGTTTCACTCCTAATGAAGTGTAGATGTAAGTACTGGGTATCATTTAAGGTCTTTGGCTCTCTGCAATTCACCACAAGCATCTAATTCCCACTTCCTTTGTCTTGGACCTATTATTTATAGGAGAAGGGTAGGTGGATTGGTGGTTACAAGCCTCTTGGATTATTATGTTTCTGTAGCTGTCATCCTGTCAAGGGTCCTGCAGAAATTTGCACTGTGGGCTCTTGGTACTTTATTGGGAATAAAATCCCCTCCTGTGCCAAAGGCTGCCCTTAGGTCTCTGCACCACTTAAGTCTTGCTAAGCCCTGAAAATGAGTCTTAAATGTTATATTGGCCTTCTCAGCACAGAGGTGAAGTGCATTCTGTGTGAGCAGTGAGATTTCCAGTTCAGCTTAAGGCTGTTTGTCTCTGCTGCTGTGAGAATTAGGATGGGGGCTCTGAACCTGCTGAAACCTTTTGATGCTCATCCCTCGGAAGCCAGGGCCTTGCAGCTCTCTGACCTAACAACAGCACAGTCTGGAAAAAGGCAGCTTTTTGATGTAGATGGGCACAGTACTCATCTGGTTTGGATTTTCAAGGTGTTCCAGAGCCATATTGTTAACTACAGGGGGTCTTCCGTGAGCAGCAACATGCACTGACTCACTGCTGAGCCCTCAGAGCAGTCCCAGATATCTATTTTCGGAAAACTGAAGTCAGGTAGCTCCTGTCTATTAGACAGATGGAGAAATTGAGCCATAAGATGGACAGGTGACTTCCCTGGGCTGGGCAGAGAAGTATCAACAGGACTCAGACATAAAGCTGGGAAGTTACTTTACTCTGGTGTCCACAGTATTCAGAGTGTGCTGGAAACATTTCCAATAAGGAAATCCTTATTGCATTTCCCCAGAAAAGATCATATTGGTATAACATTCCCAGATGATGCTCTCCCTTGTCCCACCTGATGAGCTTTGGGCACAGATTTGGTTCTGACTTTTGGAAAAGATGGAATTATGCCCATGAAGGTCATTATCATCTCCAGACCTGGCAGGGCTTCAGGGGCTCTGGGGACAAGGTGCCTCCAGCTCAGTGGCAACTCTCCAGTTTAAATATTTCACCAAAACACCTCCAAGGTCTCCCACTTCCTCAGTAGCTTCCTAACAGTGTCCAACTAGATGAAAATTAGCCAGTGTCTTGGTTTGTGGAGCTGCAAAGGTCAAATGTCCTGGAGAAACAAGGTGCTAAGATGCTAATTCTCCCCTGGAATGGGAAGGCAGTTCTCTGCTCAATTGAGCAGAAAATGCAGGTGGGCTTATACATCTCCATTTTTTGCCTTCTGTTTTGACTGCAATGAAATAAAATCTGCTATGACTACAGGGAGAATAACCAGCTTCCAGTGCAATCCCAAATCTCATCCTAACACCAGTTATGAGGCAAACAGCTTGGGAAGGCTGCACATGTCCTGGGCTGGTCCCTGCCCCATCTGTCCCCAGTGTGGGACACACAGGAAGCTCGCCCTGAACTTCTGTTCTCACACTTCTCCTCTTGGAATCTTGTTTTCCACTTTTTGGAGATTTGTGAAACATATGCCTTGGAGGCTTCCCAATTTTTTTTCACAGCAAGAAGAGAATTGCTCTCTGCGCTGTAAAAACTCTCACGAAAGAGCTCACTCCTTTCTAAAGGACCTGGTGCAGCTCAGCAATTCCCATTTCTCATCACTTCACAGTGTATTTTATAGGGTATAAAAATGGTGTTATGATCCATGTTCCCAAACCTTGCCTCAGCTTGCAAGAACATCAATAAACATGGCTTGATAGACACCAGAGCTGCCCCACTGTTCCCCCGGTGCTTTGAACGTGCCCTCACAGACTTTTGGAATCTATTCTCCATGTAGGAAACTCCTCATGCCTCTGTTGAGTTTTTAATGTATCAAAGGTAATAACTGTGCTTAGCAAAAGTGACTTCTCCCAGGATACATTCCCAAGCTGGTCACTTAATGTGCTTAGAAATATTTCCTTTCCTTCATCATCATTTTTTCTCATTCCTTGATTTAAATTAATCTGCAGGTTGGGACGCTGGTGTTACCTAGATCTGGCAAAAGATTTTACTTCATTTCTCCCCCTTCCCTTTCCCTTCTCTCTCTATAAAGTTATTATTGTTATTTCTTCAGTTCACAGCTGGGATGATGGGTTTGCACAGCTCCACGCTCTGTTCCAGGAAATTCTGTCTTTGTTCTGAGGCTGCCAGCGCAGGGGCTCCTTTCACCTTGATCTTTCAGCACAGCACTAAAACATTTGGCAGAGTTTTTTGTCGTGTTTTTTTGCTGCTGTCCAGGGCTTTTTGAGAGATTCCCCTTGGACAACTTCCACCTCTGAGTTTGCCCACTGGAGGAAATACTTCCCCTTGAATTTACACAGCCACATCATCACGAGCGCCTGCATCCCTCTCATATCTTCATTAGCTCCCTTGCCTCCTTGGATTTGCTTCTCTCTGGTTTGAAGTCAGATTTTCCTGCTGAAGCTTTGAGCTGCTGGGAGGATGGTTGGAGCTGGAGCAGCACTGGATCCAATGGGATCTCAGATCCTCCCCAGAGGAGGTGGCTCTGCAGGCTGCAGAGTTCCCTCTGCAAAACATCAGTGGTTTCACTCATCATTTTGGTCTGGAAAAGGTATGGGATCAACTTCTACCTGAATTATATCAGTCTCCCTAATAATCAGCTTTCGTTTCCACATTAAATTCCCCAGAAACTTGTGATTAGCCCCACTTCTGAGAGTTCACCACAGCTTAATTCTACTTTAAGCTGTCAGCAGTGATTTTCTTGTTTAAAGACAGATTTTGGTTCTTGTACAGAACTACTTCTTGCTAAATTCCTTTTCAACCAAACACTCTTGTCATTTCTCAGCCATTAAAGACAATAAACTCCATCTTTGGATTTTTACATGTTGAACATAGTTTATAATGATGGATACTTGTTTATAACACACTGAAGATTTTTGTTAGCTTTCTGGCATAAAAATTGGAATCTTCTCTTTTGATTCGTGGTTATTAGTAGCAGGTTTATCCTTTCAAATATGTACAAGCCATGATTTAAGTGGAATATTTATTGTCCACAAGAATGGTAGGCTGCAGCTCTCAGAATCCATCTTGCCTTTGCAAGCAGCATCTTTAGAATCATCCAGCTGTTCTCGTGGGTTGAAGCTGATTTTGCAGCAGGATTTAGGTGTGGCAACCCAGAAAGTCACAGCCACAGTGCTGGTTTTTGATGCTTTGATCCATGAGGAGAGACCTGGGGCTCCTCTCCCCTGTGTTTTGGGGCAGCTCCGCCTGTGGATGATCCCACATTTCCCATCCTTAAATCAGTTGCTATAAAGTGTATTTTGACGGTGCTGTGAAGCTGAATCAGGATCACCTGGGGAAGTGGGAAGTGAGAAACACCCACCTGGACCATCCTAGGACGGGGCCACAGTGCCATGAATACTCAAATGGTTCTTTCTAGATCCAGAAAAATCTGTTGGGTCAGGCAGGGGTTTGGGGTGGCGTGGTTTGGACTTCCACTGAAATGTCTCCTTCTTCCCTCTGTCTGTACCAGGTGACTCATGGTCCATCCCCATTAACATTAGAGGTGTTATTGCATCATAAATCAGAGCAAAGCATGTCCTTGCCATCAGTGCTCCAATGTGGGGTTTAGTGAAGGAAGGAAAAAAAAATTACTATAAAAATCCAGTTGTTTCCTACTTAGGGCACACTGTGATTCAACAACATGAATTATCAGACTTCCTTCTTAACTGTGATTTTTTTTGCATTATTTTGGGTTGATGCATCCTCTTTCATATTTTTTTCTGGTTTTGTGGGAAGAAAAGTAAGAAAGTAAGGAAAATTTCCCTTTTAATCCGTCCCCATTAGGGTGATAGCCTACAGGCACACCCTTCTAGTCACCTTTAGTGATTCATGTAGCAGGAGGTCAGTGCCATTGTCAAGTGCAAAAATGCTGTTGTCACTCAAGGCAGTCAAAGACCTTGTGTGACTGTTTTTCAGGAGTTCTTGCTTGTTCCTGAGAGCTTTGCTGTGAGCCACGAGCAGAGAGTGCAGAGAGTGCAGCCCTGGCTCCTCTCTGCACTTGGAGCTGCTGCGGCCAACGTGGAGCTGGGGGAAGGCTGAGTCCCTCAGAGCTGAGTGTGTGCTGGGGATGAGAGGGAGATGAGTTCAATGACCAAAAGCCTCAGGCTGGGATGTGCCAGCTGTGATCATTTTTTCACTCCATCATCTCACCTTGCCACGTCGCTCTGCCTTATCCAGCCAGCAGATGCCTGATGGATAACACAAGTGACAAGGGCAAAACCTCCTCCATGGATGCAGAGGAGAACTTCAGGGGCTGCTGGCTGCTGCCCAGCTGTGTCCTGCCTGGCTGCAGTGAAATCCCTGCCTTGCATGGGCTCTGGGAGGAGATCAGACCTTGGTGCTGTGAGTTCTCTGGCCACGCTCCAGCAGCACACTTAAGCACACACTTAACTTTCAGCATATATACTCCCATGGAAGTCACTGGGGCTGTTTGCATGCTTATAAGTAAGTATACGCTTAAGCTGGCTCAGGACCAGAGGTCTCAGTGCTTTGTAGGTCCAGTCCTTGCTGGAGCTCAGATAATTTGCTCGTGCAACTTGGCACAGGCTTTTAATGAATTCAGAATCGGGCCAAAAGAATTTATCTTCCCTGCCTTGGAAGGATTACAAGGAAACAAGTTGAAGGTTTTGTTGAGTTTTTATTACTTTCTAAACATAAAATTTCATGTTTCTCTGTAGTCCTTAAAGAAACACATTTTTTCTGGTGTTCTTGGGGGGATCTAGAGACTTGGAGTGAGCAATTTCCAAAATGCTCAGAGCTGATGGAGGAGTACCTGGGATGTGCTGCCTGGCCAGGGCAGGAGTGGCTCTGGAGGTCCCATCTGTGTTTTCACACCTTGTATTTGCACTGGGTTGTCCTCAGGCAGATTTCATTGTGGTCACCTTTGTGAGTTACTTAAACCTCGATGTTCCAGCTCTTCCTGGAGCGAACAACAAAATTCTCTCTATCAGCCCTGAAAACTCATTTTGCCTCAGTGCTTTAGGGGTATTTTGTAACCTCTTCTCCATCCCCTGATCTTGGTCACTCAGTTAAGAAGTTGCTGAAGTTGCTGAGTTTCCAAACCAATTCCTGAAGTTAATGGTGCTGTATCCTGCTCAGCTGCCCCAAACACAAACATTTCCATCAGTCTGGTTTAACACCTGAATCTATCTCGGGCCAGGTTTGAAATATGTTAAAATACTTGAGGGGAAACTGTAATTCCAGCAGGCTCTTCTCGTCCTGTTGGATATAACCCTAATAAATTGTATGGCAATTCAGATTTGCTCCAAAAGTGGCATCATTAGGAAGAAGCTCTTTCCTGGAGGGATGGGCAGGCCCTGGCACAGGGTGTCCAGAGAAGCTGTGGCTGCTCCTGGATCCCTGGAAGTGTCCAGAGCCAGGTTAGACAGAGCTTGGAGCACCCTGGGATAGTGGAAGGTGTCCCTGACAATGACAGGATGGAACAGGATGGTCTTGAAGGTTCCTTCCAACCCAAACCATTCTGGAATTCTGTACCTTGTGCCGCAGGAGCTGGTCACAAAGCAGCAGGAAGAGTCACCCTGTGGCCAATTCCCAAACACCCAGAGGGTGCCTGGTGTTTGTAAGTGAGATTTCTTTATCCATGTCCAGGCAGTGATTAGACAGTAGCTTGGAACCAGCGTGCACATTATCTCACAGTGAGGTAAGACAAATAAATTACAGCTTGGAAGCCCCGAGCTGGATCACTGATCCACCTTAGGAAAATATTTTGGTTTCTGTTTATAAGTCAGCTGGGTTGTGAAATGTTTCATCTGGGAAAGGTGATATGAGACCAGAGAAATATTTGCTCTTATAATGCAGAAAATATTCCAGTTTCTCTCCTAACGGGTTGTTAGTGATATAAACCAAATTTCTTCTTTCCGGAGCCTCGGTGCTCAGCTGCTTCCCCACAGATGCTCTGCTCTGAGCTCTCTCCTGTCCTGGCTGACAAGAAACTGCCCATTATCTCCCCTTGTTTGTGAACATCTCTCAGGCTGCAAGTTGCTCATAAAGAAGAAATGACCCAAGGCCCAGCAGAGCTCAGTGTCCTGGCAGCCTGGATGTGCTGTGTGGAGGATGCTGAGGATCCTGGGGCAGGGTTTGGGCACAGAACCACACCCATCCCTGCTGTGCAGCTCCATCCAGCTGGGATGGGGATGGGAAAGCCTTCACTCCTCCTCTGCAGCAGGTTTCAAACAGGTATCCCCAACATTCAGCTACAGATAAACTCTCCCC
This sequence comes from Molothrus ater, assembly GCF_012460135.2. NCBI lineage: Eukaryota > Metazoa > Chordata > Aves > Passeriformes > Icteridae > Molothrus > Molothrus ater. The sequence goes on along the minus strand of NC_050498.2, from coordinate 9,224,150 downwards.
ACGATAAACTTGGCCTTTCCACACTCTCTGTTGCTATTACACAAGAAGGAGTCTCCTGTTACAATTTGAGTGATGTATTAGTACATAGCACAGTTCCAATGTTTTTTCAACACTAAGATTTTTTTTTTTTAATTCAAATGAAACAATCAGAATTAAATTCCTTGGCTCACACAGTCACCACTAAGGCTCAAGCAAGATGACAAATCCACGCTTGTGTCTCAAAGTGTAACATAAGATCTCAGTTATCCCAAAAACCCCAATGAGTTGTCAGATCTTTCCTTACTTGTGGGTAAATATGAGCCTTTCTAATCCATTATGTGTCCTTTGTATATGTGTATATGGCTATGCATTTGCACATGCCACGAGATTGATAATAAGCAAGATAAATCTGTTTTCTTAAGGGAAGTAATACATTATTGCAGCCCCTGCAGTGGAATTGGCATCTTCCTACCTCGTTAAGACAGGGTATGACTGCAAACCTCTTCCCAAGAGCTCAGAAATGACTTGGCATGTAAAGGAATAAGGATCATTATGTGGTGTCACAGAAATACCAGATGTATCCTTCCTGTATCTCACACAGCGTTTTCCCCACCGAAGCCAGCACAAAAGGCTTTAGCATCCTAAAATCGCTGCTTTTATTCAGAGGAGAAGTCAAACAAAATAAAGGCTGGTCTAAAAAAGCCTCCACTGAGATTTAATGGAACTCATTCTGTGTTTAAATTTCCTAGGCATTGTTGAAAATCTCAGTAATCATCTTATTGTAAGCTTAGCTAAGTCGTAGATCTTTGGAGAGTGGGAAAATTTACTGGGGGGGAAAAGAAGTTACTGGATTTTCTAATTTTAACCAGGACTGAGAATTATAAGCATGTGAATACCACAAGAAAACATTTCCAACCTTGCAAAAAACTAAAAAGTGCTGAAGATCTTTAGTGAATCCTTTTTTAATGAAATTTCCAAACCTGGAGGTTGAAAGAACATCAGGTGAAGTTTTTTTTTGCTGTGCAGATTCATACCTGGTAACTCAGGCTTGTGCAGAGCCCTGGGTTCTTCAGGACACTCTGCCTTATGCCAGGATTAAATATAAAGAAATGTTAATCTCTAAGGGGGCTTGGGGCTGGTTGTAGCATTCCTGATTTTTTCCAGGCGTTCTGATCCTGTAGAGCATTAAAATATGCACAAATCTTGCTGTTCAAGGGGGAGGGGGAAAGTTTTTTTCTTAGAAATTAATTTTATTACAAAAGGGCAATTTTGTTTTCAAAATCATAATAGCATCCAGTTATACTGTAGATTCCATCTCTTTTTGCTTTTAGGCAGCTAAATAAAGAGCATCCAGTATTGGAAAAATGCTCTCAGCTGACTGTTCAGGGCACTGTGTTCCTCAGGCTGTGGATGAGCTGCTCCTTCTCTGTGGGTGCTACCTCTGGCAGCGCCCACCTGTGCCCACCTGTGTCCCAGCTCCTTGTGTTATTCTTTAAGGCAAGATGACAAAGTTTTGTGCTTCTGGTACCGCAGAATTCTGCAAAATACTCACAAATTCTGGTACCACCACACAAATTTCCCTGTTGACACCAAGCGCGCGTTTTGTTGCATTTTCTCATTTGAAGCCCTGCTTTGGGTGGCTGTCACATCCTGCCTCCAGTTTTTTAACCCATCCTGTGTCCTTGCACTAACCTCCCTGCCCTGGGGAAGCCAGGAGCTCAGCAAGGGCTGGAGGAATCCTTGGCAATGCTGGGGGAGCTTTGGGGGGCTCTGTTCAGCTTTGAGGGCTCTGTTCAGCTTTGAGGGGTCTGTTCAGCTTTGAGGGCTCTGTTCAGCTTTGGGGGGCTCTGTTCAGCTTTGAGGGCTCTGTTCAGCTTTGAGGGGTCTGTTCAGCTTTGAGGGCTCTGTTCAGCTTTGGGGGGCTCTGTTCAGCTTTGGGGGGCTCTGTTCAGCTTTGAGGGCTCTGTTCAGCTTTGGGGGGCTCTGTTCAGCTTTGAGGGCTCTGTTCAGCTTTGGGGGCTCTGTTCAGCTTTGAGGGCTCTGTTCAGCTTTGGGGGCTCTGTTCAGCTTTGGGGGGCTCTGTTCAGCTTTGAGGGCTCTGTTCAGCTTCGGGGGGCTCTGTTCAGCTTTGAGGGCTCTGTTCAGCTTTGAGGGCTCTGTTCAGCTTTGGGGGGCTCTGTTCAGCTTTGAGGGCTCTGTTCAGCTTTGGGGGGCTCTGTTCAGCTTTGGGGCCTCTGTTCAGCTTTGGGGAGCTCTGTTCAGCTTTGAGGGCTCTGTTCAGCTTTGGGGGGCTCTGTTCAGCTTTGGGGGGCTCTGTTCAGCTTTGGGGGCTCTGTTCAGCTTTGAGGGCTCTGTTCAGCTTTGGGGGGCTCTGTTCAGCTTTGGGGGGCTCTGTTCAGCTTTGAGGGCTCTGTTCAGCTTTGGGGGGCTCTGTTCAGCTTTGAGGGCTCTGTTCAGCTTTGGGGTCGCGGGGCTGCGGCGGCACCGGAGCCCCTCGTTTGGTGGCCAGGTGTGCTGGCAGCAGGAATCTGCAGTTGGATGGCATCTGACAGGCACTGGGAGCATTCAAGGCAAAGGCAGAGTTTAATAAATACACTTAATCATTTATGTTTTGACCTTAGCCCAGACTCGTAGTCAGACACAGAGAGCTGGAAACGCACTTTGTCAAGGCTGCTCTGGCAAAGCAGGGCAGCCCCGCTCTGAGGAAAGGCAGATCCTTCAGAAAGGAGAGTAAAAGGTCAGCACTAATCCAAAAGGACAAGCAGTGTATGTCTGTGTGTATATTGGGTTTCACATATGAAATCCAGTCATGATAAATCTGATGGCTTTAGAAACATCTACTTTGATTAATGAAAACATAGTTCCCATAGACCATGGGTTTCATACTTCAAAGTTCCCCTGGATTTAGAACCTTAGGTTTTGCTTATTCATATAACATGCAGGAAACTATTTTTAAATGAATAAGGGAGTATAAAAAAAAATTTTTAAAAGGCAAATGTTTCAACATCGGTGGTACAGATAGGCTGGATAATAAGGAGCAAAATTAACAAACAACAGATATTTTATTATGCATTTTACAATAATGTTTACATTCTTTTCTCTATATTTGTTTTTCCTTGAAAAGATTTATGTATTTATAAAAATATCTCGCTGCTCCAGCTCTGAAAATTGCAGCCTTGCTCGCATTTGAAAGCCTTCAAGGACGGCTGTGATGGCTGGCTGTGCTCCTGAGCATCCCAAATCCCCTGAGCCCCTGGTTAACCCCTTGTGCAGGAGCACTGGGGTATTGGGGAGGAGGAGGAGGGTGAGATGGCCGTGCACCACAATCCTGGACATCACCAACACTGCCTGGGCCACTGTGCTGAGTTTGTGGCCACGTGGGCAGTGGTTGGGCAACCTCCTCCCTGAGCATCCATGCCTGGAGCTGCTGGGCACGGGGCTCCCGAGGCTGCTGGGCCCAAACTCATCTAGAAATCCTGACAGAGGGTTAAACAGCACTTTTGTTTACAAGTCTGTGGTGCTGAGGAGGGATGAGCAACTTCTCAGCCTGACTTAGCCAAGTGTTCAAAGGCATTTGGAAGTGTTGGTTGCCTGTGGGACTGGGTACCCCGGCTGAAGGCTCCATTAATTAAATGCACTCACAGGATATAGAGCTGGTGAGTAATGTCCTGTTTATAGCAGAACTGTGAGCAGTTCTGGAAAAAAAGAAACCCTGTGGGAGGGAGGATGACAGGGAGCAGAGTCACTCCAAAGGCTGTGGCTCCTGCCACAGTTTCCAAAGGCAATAATTAACACTCACACCTCGGTGTACCGGTGTTCTGTCCCTTGGTACCTGCTGTGCTGTGGGACAGAGGGGTGGCAGCAGGTGAGCCCTGCACAGGAGAGGAGCAGCAGCACATGCCATGAGCACAGAGCCACCAGATCCAGGGCAGCTCAGGGGGATGTTGCTTCTCCACACTCAAATATTTGCTTGGATTCCCCTTCAAGTGCTCAGAGCAGCCGCTTTGTGGCATTCACAAAGTTATGGCACGGAAGGGAATTGGCAGAGCCCGTAGGAAAGTTGAACCTTTCATGTTCAAAGGAGGTGTGTGCAGTTTGACTCACTGCTTTGGGCCAGGAGTTTCCATGTGCTGGTTCCTCACACGCCCGGGGGGTTCCCGCTCCTGGCCAAGGTCACCAAGAGCCCCTCCAGAGTCCACTCCTGCTTCTGGAAAGGGCCAGGAGAAGCAGGAGAGGGGATGGGCAACCCTTCTGTCCCTCCTGGCTGCTCCTCAGGGTCTGACATCACGCAGGGTCAAGGTATCCCATTGATCAGGGTGCATCTTTTATCAATTAAAAGTGGCAGGTCCTTTCCCCTCCTCTTCGCTCTGGTATTTTTGCTCACACGTATGTTGCAATATGCAAGGTGAGGCTCAAAACTGTCAAGCTCTTTAATAGAACCATTACTATATTTTTGGAGAACGTTCTCTTTTTGATTTACTGTTCCTTAGAAGACAGGAAATGGAGCTACTTGATTTCATATTTTAAACAAAGCCATCCAGAGGTTTAATGAAAAAAATTTCCCCTGGCTTTTGAATTAAAGAGCTATGGTGAAAGATTTAGCTTAGCTATTTTGACTTAGAAAAATAACACACTAGAAGCATTAAAACATTTTGTAAAAATACTTTTTACTACTGGAGAGAAGAAGTTTCTCTGGTTTTCTCGGCTTTGAAATGAAAGGACATTTCCAAGCTTTAGGGTGGGTTTTCTTTTCCTTTCTTCAGTAAAATTTATTTTGCTTTTATATTAAAAGCCTTGAAACAATTGCAATGCTAGAGACAAATCCTGTGTGTCTAAGCAAGGTAATTTGGTGTGAGTAATGACAGAAGCCTTTGCCATTAATAAAATGCAAGAAATGTTGAGCAGAAAGATGGGAACCTGATTCTGCTCCATCAGCAGTGGCAAGAAAAAAGGGTGGTGCTCCTTGAGAGGCAAATATCTGTGGAAAGAAAGAAGTTGGAGATTGATTTCAAGCAAAAATTAAAGTTTTATTAGGAAAATACTGTGTATGAAGCAGAATTAGCTCAGAGCATTTGGGCTGGAATTGCAAAACAAAGCACTGTGGACCTGTATGGTCAAGACAAGGGTCCTGCTTGTTCCATTTGGGTGATTTGGGGTCTGGGATGAGGCCTGGATATCATACACAGGAGGCTGATGATCTTCATTCCCACCCAGTTTCATCTTCAATAAATAAAGCAGAAGTGAGTGTTCTGCAGGCTTGAAAGCACCGTGCAATAGGATGAAATAGTGACACAATTTTAAGTCAATAAGATTTCTTTTCAGTGAATTAATGAGATTTCACCAGGATTTCACAAGTAATTGCCAGCCTCACATAATGCCTGCTTTGCTCACCCTTGAGCTGTTCCTAAATGAATTTCTCCTTTGAGGTGGGGCCTGTTCCCCACCAAAGCTGTGTCCAGGCTGGGGGACAGAGGGAACTCTGGGTTCCCACGTCAGGGGCTGGCATTGGTGGCTGTCAGGAGGGGTCAGCAGGCTGTCAGCCTGCCTCCCCTCGGCCCTCAGCAATCCCTGGGATCAGCAGGAGCTTTCTCAGCCCCGTGGGTTCCATGGTTCTGCTCTGGCTTTGGCCATTCTGAGGGCAGGAACTCTCCAGCCAGGTTTGTTTGTAAACTCCTCGCTGGCCAGTGATGGGGAATTTGATACCTTATCAAGTGAGATACTGGGATTGAAAAGGGGAGAGTGAGGCAGCCAGGAGGAGAGATTGCAATATAATAAATAGCAGAGATAGGCTGAGCTGCTATCAGGGGAAGTTTAATGCCATTAGCCCGTGTGCTGTTGGGAATGATGTATGCAGGGAATGATGTAGGCAGGGCAAAGCACCCAAAGGCTCCTGGCAGCAACCAGCCCATTGCCATGTCACACTCTCCAGAGTCACTCTGCAAGGTGTAAAAGTACCCAGAACTTAATTCTGCCTTGAAAAAAATATTGAATTCTTTTACTCTGCTACATGTGCTGTCTGCTGATGCCCTGGCAAGAGGAACAGGAAGGGCCATGACAATAAATCTTGTTTTTCTTGACACAGTTTTTTTTTACATCAGAGAGGGACAGAGACAGGGATTTACAGGAGGAAGGAACCTGCCTGCTCAAGCCAGGTCCCCTTTTCTACCCCCACATCCTGAATAACCTGAGTCACACTCTGCATGCTCAGCTTTACCTGGAACCCATTCTGTCAATGTCTGTATTGAAATTGGGGGGAATTTGTGGGTTCCACTGCAGCACAGAGCAGATGATGGTGCAAGGACCTCCCCTGCCTGATGCAGGCAGAGTGATCACCCACGGGCTGCAGTGGTGGCTGCTGGATCCCAGCTGGATGTCTGGATATCAATGCTCTTGCCAGATGTGCGCTGCTACCACGGAGAAGGAGTGAAAAGGGAGGAAAGATAAAACTACAGCTTCCCCAGCCCTACATTTTTTTTTAACAAGCAAACTTTCAGTGCAGTTAATCCCTCTAACCTGCATTTGCATTAACACTTGCAGCCTCACACGTTGCTGCTAAGAAGTTTTGGCAGCTCCTGGCCCTGATTGCAGAGGTAACACTGCACTTGTCTCCTTTGCTCTCACTCAAGGATCTCAGGAGCCAGAGCCCAGCACTCCATGAAGTTTCTCCCTGTACACACAAGCAGGCATCTTGGCAGAGCTTCAAAAGCCATTTGCCTTATTATTCATATGTCTGCTTATAGGAGCAGAAATGCTCCCATTTCTCACTTTTGGAATAAGGGCTGACACCAGGAAAGAGGAGATTTCTCATCTCTGGCACAGCCCTGCAAACCTGTGGGAGCTCATCGTGTCCCTGCTGCTTCCCTGGTGTTTGGGAAGCAGGTTTAAAAGTCCTGATCACTCTCAGGGTACATGAACAGCTCTGTCAAAAACAACTGAAATCCGTGGGGTCTTGGACAGGGGTTCTCAGGGCTGCAAGAAACTGCAGAAGGATGACTTGGGGGAAAAAAACCCCAAATTTTGCTTTTCCTCCTGCCTTTAGGAGAGCTGACATCATGAAAATGCTGTAGAGATTTAAACATCATCGCAATTACTTCGCCTCCTCCCTGCATTTTCTCAAACAAGCTTCAAGAACCCTCACTTTAAAACAAATTAGTAGACTGGAGCAGCCTTATAAATACAGAGAGCCATTAAAAGTTGAAATATTTGGTCGTTCCTCATCTGGGTTGGAACTGGGACTCATCCAGAGTTCAAGTGTGGGCATCACAGAGAGCCACGGTCCCGTTGTGTTGAGGTCCCTCTCAGTGTTGATGGTTCTCTAGTGCCAGGAATCCACTCCCCTGATTTGCAGAGATCCCTCTCAGTGTTTTCTAGAGGTCCCTCTCAGTGTTGATGGTTTTCTAGTGCCAGGAATCCACTCTCCTGTTTTGCAGAGATCCATTTCAGTGTTGATGATGTTCTAGTGCCAGGAATCCACTCCCCATTTTCTAGAGGTCCCTCTCAGTGCTGATGGTTTTGGTTTTCTAGTGCCAGGAATCCACTCCCCCATTTTGCAGAGGTCCATCTCAGTGTTTTCTCGAGGTCCATCTCAGTGTTGATTGTTCTCTAGTGCCAGGAATCCACTCTGCAGCCAGGCCAGCAGATAAATCACCGCCGATGAAATTCAGGAGCCAGGAGTCACCAGTGCAGCCCATATAAATCCCTGAATGCCAGCCCTGGCGCTGCAGCCCGTGCCATTAGAGCTCAGAATTATCAGCCCCTCTTTGCTGATGGATGGATTCACTGGCTGGCCGAGTGTTTACCATCGTTATCAGCCCGTGCTCGGGGCGTTATCAGAGGAAGGGCCGCCTGCCGCGGGGCTTGGTCTCTCACCCTTTCTATTACCACCTGTCAGTGGCAGGGGGTGTGCTGTGAGGCTGTACAGTCACAGACTACAAGTGTAGATAGTTTCTGACGGCTGATCAAAGGGGAAAACCAAAGGGCTGATAACAAGGACGTGTTTCATGTACTTTTAACTCTGAGAAACATTGGCATTTGCATTTTTTCCCCTCGCTAGGCTGGCAGAAACCAGGCACAATAAACGCTGCATATTCAGTTACCTAATAGTGGAGTAAATGGTATGTGCTTGAAGGAACAAAGCATAACTGTAATCTTGTTCCAAGTGGGAATGATTTAAGTAAGCCTTTGCAGAAGACTTGCTGTATAATAAAGGAGAATAATTTTAATTTGTACTTTGAAGTGATCCTGAATTCAGAATCTAATCTTTGCATTCGGCAGAACATCATACCCTGCTGCGAATGAGGTAATAACTGCAAGTCAGAGAATTATTTGAAGGATCTTTTGTAGGTACGTGCACTCCCTCACAAGAGGCAGAGTCTTCAGTAGGGGCTGCTGGTGAAAAAGCCTCTGTTAGAGCACGTTTGAGCTAACACTTCCCAGTGCAGGAGCAGAGAAAACCCACGGATATCCCAGACTGAGGGAAGGCATCCATTTGTTCCTTTGTCAGACACAAGGCAGCTCTGCCTCTTCTCTGTTTCAGAGCAAGAACGGGAATTTAGGTGAAATTTCTGCCCATTAGCAAGGACAAAATGACTGTTTCCATTGTCCAAGATGAGGAGGGGGAAGAAGCATCTTAGCAGCATTGCAGTGGAAGTTTAATCAACTTAAAAAATAATTCCTATTTGTCTAACATAAAAATACATGCATGCCATTCACATTTGTGTTATTTGCTGCTTTCCTGACTCTCTCCAGTCTGTATTTTAAATTCAGTATGTATTCATTATGTATTTTAATACCAATCTGTATTTTAATTTCACCTTTTTGATTACAGCTGCTTGTTGGCTCATACTTAGGGCTCTACTGTGCTGTGTTGTAACACCAACCTTTAACTCATGTGCTAAAATCAGCTTTTCAGGCACCCAAAACACAGCACACACAGGAGGAGGTTGGTGCCAGGGTGTCTGTTATAGATGGATAATGAGATGATTGGCTCTCACAATTAAAAGATAACTATTGTGTGAATATTAAGAAAAGCTTTAGTGCTGTATAGTTATGTTATTGTAGTTTAGATGTCCTCTGTTCTCCCCATGGTTCTCTTTTCCCCCTGTATTGTTGCCATCAGACAGCCTGGGTTGTCTAGGACAGGTACAAAGAAGGCTGCACAGTGTCCCTTACCTGGGGCAGTGTCACTCTTGCACCAGGGTTGGGGCAGGATTGTAGCAAAGGCAAGGAAGGCTTTATTCAAAAGAACTGCGCGGTTTTTATAGAGTGGTACGATAGATTCTATTCTATTGGCTAACTAACAGAAACATCTTTCTCACACCCTGTCCTTGAGAGGAACAGAAAAATAAAGTAGAAAAACACCACCTGCAAATTGTTTATAGTCAACAAGTTATCACATCTTTCCAGCTCCCTAAAACTTCTCACAAGCCACTGTGAGAAACGCTATTGCCATTTCTCTCTCTCTCTGTCCCATGGCATCCACAGGGCAGGTGGGAATGGCATGGCAACACCTGAGCTCCAATCCAGTTACAAAGCAGTGTCCACTGATAAATGGCAAAGAAGAGCTGACTGACAGACTTTGGAAGGGGCCAGGGCTGGCTGATCAAACCCCAGGGGTATAAAAGCCTGAGCATCCCTCTTGAAGATGAACCAGCCACGTGGTGTGCACGAGGGGCAGCTCCCAGCGCTGCGAATTTTTTCCTTTGTTGCATTTTTGTCAAGGTTTAATAAACCTTCTGAAATTTTCAAGGCGAGCAGTGGCTTCCCCCAGTGTCCCACACGTGTCCCCTCTGTCTCTGTCACAGGTGCCTTCGACCGGAGCGTGACGCTGCTGGAGGTGTGTGGGAGCTGGCCCGAGAGCTTCGGTCTGCGCCACATGTCCTCCATGGAGCCCAGCGAGGAGGGGCTGCGCGAGCGCCTGGCCGACGCCATGTGCGAGTCCCCCAGCAGGGACATGGTGGGATCAGGAACAGGTACAAAGAAGAGGTGTGATCAGAGATCACGTACATCTCACCCAATGGTGATTTTGATTTTATTTTTTTTTTTTTTTTTAAGTTTCGCTTTTTTTTCTCTGTACGCTCCTCTCTCTCTCTCTCTCTCTCTCTCTTTCTCTCTATTTGTGGGGATCTCAGAAGTCATTTCTAAAAGGAAGTTAGTGGTAGATCACATAAACACAATCTGAGATATTGGCACATGAATGAAGCTTCCTTATCATACAGCTGGGACAAGGGCTCTGCTGCATCCCCTCCAGTGCAGATTGCTGCCCTGCTCCAAACAATGCCATAATCACACATATCCTCATTTTGTGTCGTGAATGGAGCCACTGTGAAGCGCTGGTTCTGTAATCCAAATTAATCCATCTTCATCAGTGTCCATTATATTGATAAATTGTATCATCTGTTTAAGTAAATGGAATGGCACATCAGAGATTAGGCTGTCAGGAGGGGCCCCGTGGTAGGAGATGCTCAGGAATTAAAGCACAGTTACTGCAGGTTTATTGTCCCCATCAATTTCGACTTGTTCCAAAAAACACCTCCAGTAAAAACACCTCAGAGTGATGGTGGCCCCTAACATCAGCTGCCAACTCACTTGTCACTCTCCTGGCAGCTTCCCTGGGAAGGCAAAAGAGGAGAAACCAGCAGGAAGGTGTGGGAATGCCCACCTATGAATCTTTCAGGAAGAGCAGGGGCTGTCTCTTCCTTTTGCTCTTGCCCTCATGTATCACTGGGGGTCTTGTGCTGCTCTGAGCTCTCTCTGCTCCTCAAGAAGTCTCTCCCATCAGGGCTCATCCTGACTTTGCTCACTGTGGAGCAGGTACCAAACTGCAGCAGCTTCCCAGAGCCTGGAGGAGGAGGATGTGAGGAGCAGGATTTTAGCCCTTGTCTGTAGGTCCAGGCAGCAGTAACCAGGCTGAGTGGTGCAGAAACCCCTTCATAACCCAGCTGGTCACCTTGCCAGCTGTCCTTCCTCTGATTCCCATCTTGAGAGAGACTAAATCGAAGGATGAGTTAGATTTGGAATTAACAGAAAGGCTTGGTTGAGCACTAAGGGTGTGTCTGCTGCAGCTCTGGTGCAAATCCTCACCAGCTTTTTGCCTTGGCCAGGGCACTTCAGGAGTCCATGACTGCAAAGCTCCACCAGTGCACTGAGGACAGAGATGCCTCACATTGCTGGTGTGGACTTCCATCAGCTCATGTCTGTAAAGGGCTGGGAAGGTGGAAAAAGCGGGCTATGAAAATAGAGAAAAGCACATATTTCATCACTCACTGACCCAGGCTGTGATCAGTGTGAACTTTGGGAGGGTATCCACTGCTGATAATGGGTCAGCACCCCTCAGGCTGTGTGTGGAAGGGGAAAGGTGAGGGGAATACCTCCTCTGAAAGCTGAAGCCTTCCAGATGTGCCAGGTTAGGGTGACTGACTGGCCTGGAGCCTTGACAGTGTATTATATTGTAAACCAAGAACTTTGTCAGAGACAGGGCTCTGTATTTTCCTTCCATTTTCACCAAATCCAGCTGATGGCAGCCAGTGCCAGCTCCTTTGGCATAAGATGAGGCTCACAGTCCTGCAGGTGTAAAGACAGAAAGGAGCTGTTTATAGAGATGCCATCACTGAGTTAATATTCATCCAGAGAGATTTCTCCCAGCCCTTGCTCCAGCCCCATAAATCTCCCTAATGAGTGTAAGATAGATGCCATCTCAGAGCAGCGATTTTACGCAGCAATAATGAGTAACATGAGCACTGACCCAGCTCACCCCATCCCAGCACCCTCCTCTCCCTGTCATTAACACTCTCTGCTGTCCTGGGACTCTCTCCACCACTAACACACTTTATTCTCAGGATTTGGGCATGTGGTGACTCAGAGCAGCAGAGAAAACCTGGTGATAAGAGGGTGAACTCCCGTGCCCTTTCCACTTCCATCCCCTAACAGCTCTTGAGCTGTTCCTCTTTAGCAGACAGACAGAAAAAGTTCTCTCCTGCTCAGATGTACCTGGAGAGCTGCACTCACTGAGGGAGAGGGCTGGAGCTGGCTGCCAGCACCATTCCACCACAGGGCTCTCATCTGTCTGCTGCTTAATAAATGGGCAGAGATAAGTGTGGAGCTGCATTACCCTCCCTTCAAAAAAGACGTGTCTTTGTTGGCTCATAACAAGTAGGAGAGTTTTCACTTCCCTCAAACCACTTATATCATAACCAAGCTTGGCTGAACTGAATTATCTTTGAAAAAACTCAATTTTCCTCCTTGGGTTCTCTGCTGCCCACTCACCACAGTGAAATGACAGCAAAGAGTTCAGCAGAAAGGACACTGGAAGTTTGTTTGTTGGTTGTTGATTTCTGTCTTGCTGCTTCTTTCAAAACCAGTGTTTCTATTTCTGCATTGGACTCAAAATTGTGGAATTTATAATCCTTTTAATAGTCCTAAAATAACTTAATTTATTCATGCCTTTATGTTTTGCATGCTTTAACCCCTGATTGTGTTCCATGGATTCTCTTCAGTCCTTAAATAGATTTTGCAGAGATTTAACAAAACTTGCAAAATCTTACTCAAACTTCAGCACAAATTAATGAACATTTCTAGCTGGGAATGTGAAGATTTGTGCATGGCAGTGCTGGGGTCCAATGTGTGGACACAAACTGGGCAGTAGGGTGGACAGTGAGACTTCGTCAAGTGCTCGACTGGTCCTGACATGCACTTAATGGCAGGAGATAAATAGATTCTTTTAATGCCTTAACTGTTAGGGCATAGCTGACACGTAGGTTTATATAGAAATCAGGGCTGATAGGCTGCAGGGGTGTGCAGGAAGTGTGTGCTCTGGGCAGCTGGCATTCCCACAATCTCTGTTCTGTACCTGCCCTGTTGCAATTGGGGCTGGCAGCACTAACCCTGCTCTGGCTACTGCAGAGGCAGAAATACCCCAAGGTTGGTCACAGCACAAATATCCAGCTGGAGGATGCTGAAAACATCAGGAATAATCTGGCATTTGCAGGAAAGGGGATTAGATGGGGCTGTTCCACCTCTGACTCCGTGCCAGGGCTGTCGGACAGAGGGTGGGAGAAGAACCAGGGCTGGAAGCAACCCCCAAAAACCTCCTTTCCTTGTGACCTAAATGATAACTGCAGTTGTCCAGCTAGTTGGCTTGATTGGGAAACCAGCTTTTCCCCTTGTTATCCAATTATTCAGATGACCCATGTCTATCTGAAGTGGAGTCTGCTGTACATAAGCTGTCAGCCCAGATACACATTTAATTCCAAGAAAGGCATAAATTGGCCAAGATGCAAAAAAGATGTTTTTGCTGTTCCAGTTTCTGTCAAACTCACACTGAAAAGAAAAAAATTATGCAAGTCTAGACACAAATGTTAGTGGTCAGTGCCCTCTTTTGCTTGCAAAGCTTTGTTTTCAAGCAGCTACAATATTTACATTACAGTGCAGTTCTTAAGTGTGTGCTGGAGCTTCATATTGCATTCCCTCCCCCAAAAAAACCACCCTAGGACTGTGATTTATGAAACTCTGCTTCCAGAAGACAAATCTCTCTGACAGGATTCCACTCAGACTGGACAGGAAGAAATTATCAGCTCAGGCTAGAAATCTTTCCCTCCAAAAATACTGTAATTAATAAATCCTCTGCTTCACCTATTCCTTCAGCAAGTTCATTTTTTAAGCTTTCCAGTGTATTTTGATCACTTCTAGGCTTAATATTTGAAATCAGCCTGTAGCAGGGGAGCAGCAGGATGTTTTTTCGAGATGCATCTTTCTCCCAAAACTCCTGCAAGCCTCCAAGTCAGCCTTCACCCACGGGAGGCTGGTGGCACAGGGAGGAGCACCTCTGGCCTTCAGAGGAAACTGCCTGGATTCCTTCCAAATTTCATCAACAGACTCATAATGCGCTGAAGGAAGCTCACATGTTGAAGCAAACTCTTTAACCTGATTAATGGGATGTAAGTAAGTGGAGCTAATTAGATGTGCTGTTAGGGAATGGCCTGTGGGATACCCAGGACTGGGGCTCTGGGCACTTTGGGTCCTGGTCCCCAGCCAAGCCCAAAGGCTGAGCCTAACTTGGGTCAGGACACCTTTGAGCTTTGCAGAGGGGTGGTTTTGGAACCTTCCTGTGAGATTTGGGTGCTGGAAAAGGGAAGTCACACATTTCCTGGAGTGCCTGGCTGAGGTGGGAAGCAAAGGGAGCAAGGTGGCTCCTGTTCCAGGACCATCCTTCCTGGGGTTTTGTCCAGAGGCGAAAATTTCTGTGCTCACAAGCTTTATTCAAAGATCAGCAGCCACCTGGACAATGATGTACATTCAGGAATAGGATTAGCCCTTTCTAGAGGTAGAGCTTTCAGTGGTACCTTCCCCTCCCTCTCTCCTCCCTCCCTCCCTTCTTTCCTTTCCTCCTTCCTTCCTCTTTAATTTTTCTAAGACAATTTTCTCCTTGTCTCTCCTCAGCTGTGTTTTATCCTAACTCAGACATGGGCTACAGATGCACAGAGCAAATTATTTTCCCCCTGAAGAGCATTTCTGCCAGGAGATTTCTGCATAGGTTCAGTGCAAAACCAGCTTGGGCAGCAAACCCAGTGGTGGATCAAATAACATCGATGCTAAAAGCAGCCTTTGAACTTTCACAATATTCATCCCAGGGTCAGAGATTAAATTACCCCCTCCAATAAGTCTGGGAGCTCAGTGCAGTTCTTCCTACAAAAGGTTTATTTGGATGGGCCTGGTTGAAAAGAAAGGAAATTTCAGGCTCTTTAGGAGCCACCATTTGGGAAGTGCTGGATGAGAGGAGCATTGGCTTTGTGCACATTTTGGGATTTCAGGCACTTCAGTGTGGGATTTTTACTCTCCTGTCCAAGGGTGTCCCTGAGCAGCCCCATCCCACAGCTCTGGGCAGGTCCAACAAGGGCATTTTTAATTTCCCAGTCATTTCCCATGTCTCCAAATCCAATCTTGCCACCAGCCCTGGGAGGTTTTACTGGAATTTCTTCCAGGTCATACATTATTTAAGGGGGAGGGGGTGTGAATGCTGATACCATGAATATTTCTGATGTGAATTCAGATTCATTGCTGTTTGTAGAAAAATTCTAAAGGGAGCACTGATGCCACAAGACACCTCTGACTTTCTGCCATTTGATAACAATCTTGATCAACTGCATTTGCTTATTATCAACTGTGGTGTGGGGAGATTCCTTTTCTTTTTCTTCTTATTAAATCAAGGCCTTTTTATTTAAGAAATATTTTATTTTTGATACAGACACAGCCGGTGAAGTAGCAGTAAAAAACATCACCACAAAGAGGCACATGGCTTTGAAATGTTTTGGTATGTAACATAACTGTATTGTTATCAGGTCTTAACTTTTGCACAGAGAGTATTTTCCCTTGTTCTAAAAGCAAACCCTCTCTCAGCTTTCCAAGGGCCACATACCTAACATGGCCATAGGGGGACAAACCAAAAAATATCAAAGTGTCTCAAGTCATTTCACAAATAACATTGTTCTGTTGCTCTCCTTAAATGAACAAGAGTTTCTTTGATTTTTTTTTTTAAGTCAAATTTAGGATTCTGCTGTTCAGAGCAGAGAGGTCACAAGGCCCTAATGTATTTAGCATTGACTGCCCTCTCTTGTAGTGCGTCTATTAGTCAGTAATTTGATTTGTACCTATTCATTTGCAGTCCCTGCAGGAGCTCTGAGCTGGCCCCAAGTATAATTGGTGCTGTCTCTATTTTTACATCATTAGATTAGCCCCGACTCCTGGCCACTTGTTGTCTGCGCTTGTCTGTCCATTTATACAACCTAATGTAACACAAAATTCATTACTGATCACATTACTTTCAACTCTGAAGCCAGCTTTGTGATAAACATTTTGTTAACCCTTCCCTGCCAGCACACAGACCTGGGGGATAAATGCACTTTCCCCTCTGCAGGAAAAATCAATATCATAATAAAACAAAGTGCAGTCACATTCCTGGATTTGTCATTCCTCCCAGAGAAAGAAATGGGGAGGAACATATAGGAGATGACTAAATGGTGTCTGCATCCAGGCATCTCACTCTGCTCGATATGAAATGAGCTCAGCACTGTCCTTTCCACTGGAATATAAAGAAGTGACACGAGATAGGGCCAGCACTCAATTTAAAACTTAATTTCTTACTCATTGTTCTGCAAGTGTTTTAGCTCTTCTGGTCAGGCTGTAATCAGGTTATGACATTATTGGAACTGGACATTTTTCTTCCAGGGCTTTGTCTCAAAAGCAGTGAACAGAGACACAGTTCCCTTTTTTCCTTGCAGATTTGCTGCTGTGTTGGGTTTTTTTTTTTTTGTTTGTTTGCTTGGGGTTGTGGTTTTCCCTCCTAATGATTAAGCAAATTAACTGCAGCACTCCAGAATTTCACAGGAAAACTCAAAGCTCTGTCCTGTCTAGCTTGGCTTTGCTCACATTTAATTGTCTGCTGAGTCCCTCCTAAAGCATGAAGCTTTTTGCATCCCTGAGGCTTCTGCTGGTGATTCCAGGGGCAGCAGGAGGAGAGCCATGGTAGGTATTCCACCAGGGCTGAGCATCCTCCAGCTCTGCTTGCAGCATCCTGCCCACGAGGTGATTCCTGCTACCCAAACATGTTTTGGTGCACGCAAAAGCTGTTGGGTTTTTAACAAGTTTTCTAAATTCATTTTCTGTTTGCACAGCTTGGCTTGGAAATCTGTTATTTTGGGTTTTCTAAATATTTAGAAATATTTCTCAGTGTTTATTAAATCTTCCCTTTAAAAGTCTGAGGCCTGAAGCCTGCCCCACACCGAGCGGTCCCACACTGGGAAGGGGGCAGGAGACAAGGGGATTTTTCCATCTGTAATTCCTATAATTACCTTGTCATTCCTTTTAGGAGTCTTTCTATGGTGTTTTTGTGTAGGATATGACTTATGGCAAGCATATCTCTCTCAGTAAGTATAAGAGCCCTCGGGTCCCAGCATTTGAACCAGGACTGGTATTTTTACAGCTGTTTTGTGAGCCAAAACCTCTTGCAGCTGCTGAGGTGGTGGCAGAATAAAGACAAGACAGTTCCTGTCCCTCCTCCCAAGCCCAGCAGCCCCAGAGAGCCGTTGAGTATTTGCTGATTTTTGGGATGTGCAGCACAGGCCATCACAGAGCTCTCATAAACTATGCATTGCCCTCTCCAGGGGAGATGGGAGAGCAGGCTGTGGAATGGAAACCCATTTGTGCAATAAATTGTTAAGCAGTCAAACTGTTAAATGAACACTTATTAGAGAGGTAGGGTGAAGTATGAGTCACCAAACAGCAAAATACACATTAACACAGCAAACCCTCTCCAGTAAATGGGAAGTCAAGAGCCAAGGCAATGCAAAGGTTGCAGTGTGAGCCAGCCCTGTGGCCCTGCAGCTTCCAGTCCTCCCAGCCCCTTTTCCGGCACAGGATCTGCTCCTGGTGCTTCTCCCTTTGGATGCTGGATCATTCCCTGTCGCTGTGTTGTGGCCTGCAGCTGTGCCCTCACCTCCCATCCCCTCTGCCCCTTTCTCTCACAGAATATCACACAGAGTCCCCTGATTTCCCCAATAATCCTGCCTGGTTCTCCATGCTGGACTCTGAGAGCATCAGGGCTTGCTGGGCAGTGATGGTGTTGGGTGTTTGATGTTCACATCGTGCAGGCAGAAAGAGAGGGCCAGGGAAAATGAGAAACAAATCCAAAGGGATTTTGGCTGGGGGAGGATCTCGGTGATCAGTGGAGACTCCCTGGAGCATCCCCATGGGATCAGCTCTGGTGGCTGCCCCCAGGAGAAGGAGGGTTGTGGCGAGGTCCCTGGCAATGCTGGGAACACTTAGTCCTCCTTGAAGTATATATCCTAATTTGTGGTATGAAAAGATTAGCTTTCCTTCCATTCCTAGCCTGCTGTCTCCCCACCATGGATAATACATAAAACAGTAGACTTTTATTCATTAACATTTATGGGAAAATGTTAATATTAAACTGTAAGTGAAAAGCCCCATCTTATTGAATTCTTCTGCTGTGTTATTGGGAGCCTAATTTCATTTTGCATTTAAATAAAAACCAGATGACGTTCAGGACAGTCAGGCGAGCATTCTGTAAGTGAGAATTTATCTTCCAATCTGGGTAAACAGTGTCTCATCATTTAACAGTTATTATAAATAATGGGGTTTTAAGCACTTTGCTGGGAGTTCATATTGGCTCCACACGGGTTGCACTAAGGGAGAGAGAATTTCAGTGACATCTTCCAGGCATCCGGTGAGGAGGAATCATATCCTGAGCTCCTTCTCAAGCTGCAGTTTTCATCCTCCTCTGGTTATTATTGCTCAATATTGTGTGCACCATCCACTGACCAAAAAAAATGAAGAGGAAGGAAAATGACAAATTGGTTGGAAACGTTTTGAAAATGAAGAAACCCTGTTTGAAGCTTCCCCATAAAAGGGGAATGTGTTCAGCCCCCTGCAGATGTTCATGCAGGTAGCTGAGCCTCCAAAAGAGAGATTCTTTCAGTAAAAATGGGGCTGTGTAAAAGTTGTGCTGCCTTTTTCTGTGTGACCCCTTTTATACCATTTTCCAAAAAGACCCCAACAGCTAAAACACCATCTTCTTTTATTTGTTTATTTACTTATTTGGGATATTTATTTGTTGTTCCTTTGGTCAGTGACTTTCTCAGTAACTGCCCAACACATGAACTCTGTGTTTACACCAAAGCTTGATGGTGTTGTGAAAGACAAAGGGTCAGTGTCACTTCTCTGACCCTTTCCAAAGATGTTTTTTTGTGGGAAGGCTGCAGGCAGGACCTGCCCTGCTGCCTCTGCTCCAGCTCAGGGGCATAACAGGGGATGCAGGAGCCAGAGGGGCTGGGCATGGAGAGTCCTGGTTGGGGTGGGTGGCATGGAAATGGGGGCATTTTCCTGAAAAGATTCCACTGCCCTGTGTAGTGGAGGATGCTTGGACGTGTTGCTGTGCTGGAATTCTCCTCAGGCAGAGCACAGCATTCCCATGGGTGGCATCTCCCATCTGTTCCCACGTGCCACAGCTATTCCCCACCTTGTCAGGTAGAAATTTCATTTGGAAGCACAAATCAAGAGACAAATTAACCTTGCAGCCTTCTTCCCTCACCTGCAGCCACAGAGGCAGCAGTGGGAGATGAATGGTGCAGGGACAGGCCCTAATGTAAAATCTGGGGGTGCTTTTTGTCCTCCACTCAGGGCTACTTTTATCCACACCCTCTGGAAAAATATCTTTTGATTAAATCATGCCAGGGCTGTGTTGTCTCTTTGGTTCATCTTTTGGAAATGTGACAGGTCACCCACCAAAATACAAGCAAAAAGTCTACAGAGGAGCACAACACGAGGAGCAGGTGATGTGAACTTCACTGCCAGGTGCCTAAATACAGGGCAGAATTTAAATTGATGATTTAAATTGCTTTTTCTGGGGGATGTGACCAGAGGAATGCCTTGGTTTGCCATTAGGTCTTTCAGGTTTCACACAGAGTTGCCTTCCACCAGCTCCTCCACCAGCTGCAGCTCATCCACACATTTGTAAGAGTGCAGCTACAAAGATGGAGTGTAATAGAATCAATGCTTGGAACAATTTTTAAAATATGACTGTCAAAAAGCAAAAATGTTGAATTTACTATTTCCAGCTGCCTTCTGGTTTCAGGAGCACAAATGTGAATTGTTGTGTTCAACAGCTCCATTAACAAAGAGGCAAATTAAGCTTTGAATGCCATTTTTTATCAAGGCTCTTTCATATTTATGTCTAACATCACAATTAGGAGCTATATAAATAAGAGAGATTATATATTTTTAAATATACATTTATATATTTATATATTTTATATTTATATTTATATTATATATTTATATTTTATATATTTTATTTATATAACTATAATATATAAAATATATTTTATATAATATATTATATATATATTATATATTATAAATATATATTAAATATAATATATATTTGAAATATTATATATATTTAAATATATGTTATTATATGTATATTATATTAATAATTTTATTTATGTTATTTTTATATATATAAATATATAACTACAACTACAAGTATAAATATAAATATAACTATAACTATAACTATAAATATAAATATAAATATAAATATAAATATAAATATAAATATAAATATAAATATAATTGAGACCCTCAAGCAGCCCTGCAAGAGAGGGAGCCCACGAGACTGGGCTGGGGTTTTTCTAGGCTGGGTTAACACTCAGTTAGGGTAGAGCTGTGATTTTAAGGGAATGGCTGCAAGCTCTGAGTGCTTTGTAAAATGAGGGCTGTGTTTACAAAGCTGGTCTGCTTGAAGCAGCCATGTCAACATCATCTTTTAAAAAATGGAGTGAATAGACTAAATAAATTGCATTTGGAGCTAGGAGGGCTTGGATGGGTTTGGAGCTCCTGTGACACTGAACCACTGCCAGGGAAGTGGGAGGAGGAGACTGGTCCTGAGCTCCACCTGAGCTCTCCCAACTCAAGAGCCTTGAACTGTTCAGATGAGCAGCCAGGGCTGAGGCTGTGGTGACATCATTTCGTGAGCTTCAACAAAACTCTCCTGATTTGGACCAGCTGAGCATCTGCTCCCCCCCCCAAAACTTTTTAACTTTTCCTTTGAATCAAACCCAAATTCCAGTCTGGTCTAGCTTCCTCCTCAGCATCAATCTGCACCAGGGGAGCAGCCCAGAGCCTCTCACTGGCCCAAAAGGCCACTTTGTGTCAGAAGCACTAGAAGTTGTGCCAGAATGGCTTTGCTTTGTAATCCTATACTTTTAAAATCAGCTCAGCAGTGCACGTGTGTCAGAGCACAGAGAGCACATGTGGGAGCTGCACAGAGGCACTCTGAGCACTGAGTCCACCCCAGGGCTCTCTTCCTGCCTTTAAGGAGGCCAAATGCTGAGGTGGCATCACAGAGAGTAGAGAATTAGGTCTTAGATGGGAAAGGAACTGAAATTTGGAGGGTCAGGTGTGAAATTCTCATGCAGTGGCAGCTGTCACTGCTCAGACCCCGAGGTCATCACCAGGTTTGTGGGTTTGACCTTGAGGCAGCTTTTCCTTGCCCAGCTTTTTGCTGGAACTGTTTGTCTGAGCCCAGGGAGGAGGAGGAGGAGGAGGATGAGGGAGCCCAGCCCTCCCTGAGGGCTCCTGGCCGTCCCTGTCCTTACCTCTGGGACACAGTCTGTGTCCTGAGACTGGAGTGGCTCCAGCTCTGGAGGGGAGGGGGATGCTCAGATCCACACCTGCTCTGCATAGAAGATGTTCCAGGAATAGGAGCATTGCCTCCAGCATTTCTGAGCAATATCCCCAGAGTTCAGTGGGTGCAGGACGTGGTAGGTGTCATAAACATGCATTTTACTTTGGATTTGTAATTTCCTTCGTGGAGTAGAGGCTGACAGAGGGGTCAGTGTTGAGCAATCCAAGGCACTCCCATAACCCTGGGAATGAGAGAGCAAACCCAGGAATTTTAATACAGTGTTTTCTCTGCAAATGCTTTTGGTCTGATATACACAGATGTGCTGCTTGCGTAACCAAAGATGCAAGATACTTCTGCCTAAATGCATCCAAAAACTTGTCCACACAGGCTAGCTGGCACAGAAAATCATCTATTCCACATAGAATTTCTTACAGGAATTTGGAGTAGCAGCACAGTGAAACTTTCAGGATGGGGTAAGAGAGAATTCCTTTAAACCCAAGCACTGCTGCATATTCATTCAAGAACTTCATCTGTAAATCTTGCACAAGGAGTTGTAGGCTTGCAGGATGTGATGGGCTACAGAAATGATTTTCTATTTGACTGTCATAGCTTTTGAGATTTCACATGCTGGCTGAAATGGGCAACTCATCCTTCTGAAGAGCCATTTATGTAGGAAAACATCCTCAACCTCTTTACAAAAATATACAGCTCTAAGAAACTTGAGATAATTTTTTAAAAGCACTGGAAGTCATTGTGAAAGTGCCTATCTTGAAGAATATTCTCCCTCTAAATACCAGTCCTTTATCTGGTGCACTTTTAACCTTCCATAAAATGCTCAGAGTCAAGTCTGGCCAGATGCCAGAGTCTTGGGTCTCCTACTCCATGGGCTCAGGTCACATTTGCTCTGTTTAAAGGAATAAACAACCTGTTTAGAAGTTCATGCAGGATGTTTTGTCCTTTCCTCACCGATCTCTTTGTACTGAAGCAGACCTGGACATTTCTGTAAGCTCAGGTGTCCTCCCTGTTTTGCAAGTGTTAAATTGTTTGGCATCCCCGCAGTGAAATCAGGCACTAGAAAGGAGATTTGGGCTCTCAGAGGGACTCTGATGTTCACGAGGCTCTGTCTCCATTCCCCTGGATCTCTCCTTCCTCCTGTACCTCCCCATCTCCTTGCTGGATGCTGCCACCTTTGTTCCAGGATGCCAGCTTTCATCTCCAAGTGCATGGCACAAGCCAGCTCTGGGTGGATTCAGCACTGGAGTTATTGTAAGGCAGCTTGACAGGAACTAATATTTTACATAGGCCACTGAATCCTGATTTCACAGAAGTTGCTCAGGCAGTGTTTCCCAGTCTTCTTTACTTGCAAATTTAATGGAGGTGCTTTTGTGGCATCTCAGCATCTTTCAGGTTGTGACAGGATGAGACAGCTTTAACACTGGAATTGATTTTCAATGCTCAAATGACATGGTTTGGATTTTGGTGGGGTTTTTTTTTCCCTCATTTGAAAAGAGTTTAAAATCTCTTTAGTGAAACTGTTGAGTTTGTAAAAAAGGAAAAAGAAACATTTCTGAGGAGCAGGTGTGTCAGGCTGTCACCCAGAGCATGGCAGGAAGTCAGTCCCACTGAACAAGGCTTGGGGCAGGGAGCAGCTTTAACTGACTTTTCAACATTATCATAAGAAGCTGAAATTGTAATCATAGCAATATATAAAACTGGGAACTGACTCTTTGCCTGTGCTCCCTCTGGAAAGGAGCAACACACATTTGCCCAGAAATTTCAGCCATCTCAAATCAAAACCAACTTGGAAAATTAAGATTTTTAACGAGGACTCAGTGCTGTCATTTCACTGCAATTGAATATCACAATTTTTGTTCATCCAAATCCCCAAAAGCACAGGTTCCCCTGGGGGTGCAGTGCCCCCCTGTGCCCTCCCTGCCAGCAGATCCCCAGAGCTGCCAGCGGGGCTGGAGCCCCTCGCTCCGAGCAGCCGCCAAGGGTGCTGGAGATGGATTATAATTAGAGCTCCCTCGTTAGCATAATTGCATTTCATAAAAAAAAAAAAAAAAAGGAAATACTCAAGAAAAACCTCCAAGTGCAGTAGCAGCGATGTAATTGATGTAATTTCCCAGCACCCTGATATTTCCTCATCCCAGTGTGGTTTCCCACCTCGCCTCAGCTCTTGAGCTCTTCCCCACCTTGTGTGTCCCAGCAGCAGCTCCCGCTGCCCTGGGCACAGTGATGATGCTCAGAGTGAATGTTTCCTGCAGAAACAGCGCCAAAAGCACCCAGCAGAGTTTGGGATGTTGTCAGAATCCTGAAAGATGGAACCTTTCCGTGTGCAAGTGCCCGTGTGAGCTCCTGGGGGGAGCACATCCCGCTCCCTTCAGCAGCAATCAGGGAAATTAAAATGTTTAACTCACCCATTCACTGGGGAGCGTTGTGTAAATTACAAACAGTTTAAGAGATCCTCAAGACTTCCATTGTGTTAATACAAATTGCCTTTTAGCGTTCTTTTCAAATAGGGCCCTTTTGAGTGAGAATCCAGATGGCAGAAGCTCCATAATTATTATTCATTACAGTTAATAAATAACACTCGGGAAGCCCCAGTCAGTTCTGCAAGTCCCCTACGATGGGCATTGTGTAAATGTAAGGGTGAAAAAATAGTCCTTGCCACAGAATCTGTCAGGATTTCAGTCAAAGACAAGGAGCTTGAAGGGCCCTTATGTGTGCCTGCCCCAGATCATGGACCAGGCTGGCATTCCCAGAGCTCTCTCCGCAGGGAATCTCCTCCAAAACGAAAGGGAATTGTCTTTGATTTTAAAAAGAGGCTTGAATTTTTGCCTTTTAGCTGTTTATTCAGAAGCCCCCGTGGATGGGGAGAGGTGGGTTTGGTGAGCAGCACCTTGTGTCTCTCCCCCAGACTGGAAAATTCCTGTCCCACATCCTCATTTCGGGAAGGGGTTGAACACATTCCCCCTCACGGCAGAGCCTGAAAAGTTCTCCAGAATAATTGCTGTGAATGACAGAAATGAAATCGAGGAGATTCGAGCTCTGCTGGCCGTTACCCCACTTCCTGCATTCCTACTTGTTAATTGTCTAATTCCTAACGAGTCTTGGGGCATCTGATAGACCTTCTGATGCGTGCTCACTCCGACGCTTCCTTCCCTCCCCTCCCCGGCCTCATCCCTCACCAGAGACCTTGTTCCTTTAAAAATGCCATCCTTAAAAATCAGAAATACTCAGCCCAGCAAAAGGAAAAGGGAACTTGACATTAGTTGAGCTTGAAAGGCTTGGTGCTGTGAAAAGTGACTGACGTGTGAAAAGAGGCTACAATTAGTTCTTTCCCCGAGCACTCTCCCATTCAGTGCAGGGTCACTCCTTCAGCGAGCTGCGGCTTTGAGGGTAATGTGTTGTGACAGTTTGAGATGATGAAGAATAATTCTTGTATTCAGAGTTGCTGCCGCTTCCCCGCTGCCCTGACACATCAGGCTGCTGTCATTGGATCACTTATCCCGGGCAGCCCCTCCGTAGGTAAGAGGAAAGGGTCAGCTCTAGCAGAAAATGATTTGGGATATTTTGAAACTGGGCTTAAAGAGGGGAAAGGCAAACAGAGAGAAAGGAAAAACCATTAGAAGAAATAATAATGCACTGGAGAGGAGATTTTTGAGTGGACATAAAGGAGATACCAGGGCTTCGAGTGGACCACTACAGGAGAGCAGCACGGCTAAGAAAGGCAGCATAATTTATGAGTGTTCCGGGCAAAAGAGGCCTGTATAGATTTTCTTCAGGCATTGAATTAATGTGCCCTATAAAATGGTTTCACATTTAGGCTTGGCAGGCCTTTGTACCTTGGATTTGATGGGGTCCTTTGACAGTTGCTGGAGCTTTCTGGAATGGAGGGTGCAGCTGGACCTCGAGCAGCACTGCTCTCCCAGCCCTGCAGACCCCAGGCTGTGCCCAGAGCAGCTCCTCTTCCTCTTCCTCTTCCTCCTCCTCCTCTCCCTCCACCTCAGCAGCCAGCTCAGGAGAGCAGCGTGGCTGGGGCAGAGGAGTGAGGGACAGGGCAGGCTGGCTGCAGCATGGCAGCCAGGAATATCAGCACAAAGAAATGATTCCTGCAAGGTTTCCTTGCCAGCTCCTCATGGAGCACCCTCCACACTGCAGGGCAGCCCCGCTGGCAGCCATGCCAGGCTGGAGCAGCCATGCCAGGCAGGAGCAGCCAGGATCTGCTCCCAGCTGCTCTGATGCCCCATTGCTGTCCCAGTGCTCCCCCGGGCCCGGAGCTGTGCCATGAGAGGGGACGGCTGCCCTGGGCTGGGCCAGGGACTCAGGGTGGCCACTTGCCATCCCACACCAGCAGCCACAAGGATTTTCGCTGCTGCTGCCTCCAGCACGGTGGAAAGTGTGAGTGTGCCCTGAAAATCCCCTTACTCTGGGACCCTGGGTGATGCCAGCAGTGCCCATTATTGTTACTGTCAAAAGCTCAGGCAGGGCTGTTCCCAGCTCCCCTGAAGTGACTTTCTCCTCATGGCTTCAGCAGATGTTCCAGCTCCTTCACTTTTTTTCCTTTTTTTTTTTTTTTTTTAGGGCAGGCAGGACTTTGTGAGTCGTTTCCTCTGGGGACATGGGCAGGTTTTAGTATTTACGTTTCCAGTATTAGCATTTATTTGTATTTGTGTTTGTTTTTCACGGGCTTCTGAAAGCCTCAGGGAGCCATTTCTGGGGCCAAAATAATGCAAGTGCTGGTCTTCTCACAGTATTTCATTTCCTTGATGGTGGAAACGCTACAAGAAGAGCAGGTCTCATGTTATTTTGACCCCATAAATAGCTCCCAGAGGCCCCTTTCTTCCTTCTCCCACCCACTCCCCCCCAAATCAAATATTTAGGTTTCTGCAAAGCCTGACTTCTCAACCCTGGTTATCTTGCTTCAGCAGAAGCAAATTGCAGTTATTACAAAATAGCCAGAGAGTCTATAAGGCCGAATGGCTTTTATATGATGCACAATTTGTTGGCTACTGTACAAGTTCATTAAAGTGTATCATATGAGGTTGTTTTACTGGTACATTTAAGGAAGTTAATACATCTCGACAGTGTGTGCATGGGGGAATGCAGACACAATAACCCTCAGACTTGCTGGGGCCAAGTCCATTCCTGGCCTAACTCCACCAGAGTGGAGGGAATCACTGCCTGGGCAGCCCTGGAGTGCTGCAGCTCCCTGATCCTGCTGCTCTGGGCTCTCTTGCCACCCACTCCCGTCCTTCCATGGGGATTTGCTCCTGTTTTGTGTTTTCCCAGCACAGAAGATGTCAGTGGTCTGACTGTGTGACATCAGGTCCTTTCAGGTCCTTTCAGGTCCTTTCAGGTCCTTTGGTTGTCCCATCCCAGGGTGGCTTTAGGGACCTGTCTCTCCTGACAGCCCCACCCTGCAGCTCCTGCTGCACTTGCTTGGCCTGTCCAGATCGATGAGAAATTGTCCTGCAGTTTTCCCTCTGTGACAGGAAGGGTGTCCCCATGCCATGGAGCCATTCCCAGTCTGGTCTGTGCTTCCCATGGGAATCTCACTGATGTTCCCCTGCTCTGCCCCGCTCTGCTCTAAGGGCTGGGAGGAACAATAATAATATACAATAATATACACTGGATTTTTTTTTAATTTTTTTTTTTTAATTAATGAAACAGGGCAATCTGGGGGAGCACAGGCTGTTCTGCCTGTGGTGCTGGGTCAGCTGTGTGGGCAGGTGGCCCCTGGTGACCATGTCATGGCTAATTGCCCCCCTGGTGTGACCCAGCCATGCTGCAGAGCCAGCCAGGGTGAGGGCAAGAGCCCAATTTCCTGAGCACAGCAGAGCTCCCTGTGGCAGCCAAGCACTTTTCCAGGGCTTCCTCGGGTATCAGAATACACAGCTCGTCTGCCTGCCTGGGTAATTAGTTCCAGAGTGAGAGCTGGGCTGTGACAGAGTGCTGGGACTCGTGTTCCATGGGGAATGTGTGCCCAGGGATGGCAGCTTGCATGTGGGAGCTCCCCAGGTTTTAGCCTGGCACCCCCCCAGCCTAGATTGGGCAGGAAAATCCTCTCCAGAGCCTCTGCCCCTCCTGTCCCCTGGTTTTGGTCCCTCCTCATCAGGAATGGTCGGGTTTTCCTGCCTGGCAGCTGCAAGGGGAGCTCAGGACAGCTCGGAGCTGTGGGACACGGCCAGGACAGGGCTCCTTTCCCTCCCTCCATCCAGGCCCTGTGCCCACAGCTCTGCATCCCGGATTCCTGCTCCCTGCCTGGCATCAGTCTCTGCAGTGCCACCCCCTGGCAGGCCCCGCAGAGGTGACAGGAGCTGCCAGCTCCTGCAGAGCCCAGAAAAACCCAAATCCCCCCAAATTCCAGCTGCCGGGCACAGGGTCCCACAGCAGGCACTGAGGGACAGGCAGGAGCTCAACCCCAGGGACAGAAACAGCAGCTACAAGAACAAAACTCCTCTCTCTGTCCCTCTCCCTTGTCTTGCTGGAAACACTTTACCTGGAAATGAATTGTGGGTGGAAAAGAGAGTGGGATCACCCCGGGAGGAGCGTGGGGGAGCCCAGCAGCACTGCCCAGCATCCCCAGCTCTGACGTGGGACCTTTAAGCAAAGCCAGCTGTGTGCTGAGGGAGATGAAAGCCCCAAATCAGACAGGATAAGCACGGTATTAGTGTGGGATACGCCACTCATTTCTGATTTAAATTACTGTTTTTACTTCCTGGACTCAGGGGACAGTGAGGATGTGAGGAGGTTTAGACATGGACATTCCTTCACCAGATACTGGCAAGAAATGGTGATGAATGCAGCTGAGGTCATTACCAGCACTGCTTTCAGGGTGATGAGCTTCCTGCTGATTTGTTTTCCTTGTATCCTGGGCAGATTATCTCCTTACAGGTTCCCTCCAGGATGAGGGATTAAATCCCATAGCCCTCACTGCTAGGTGTGTGCAGTGCCCAGGGGCTGGGGGGAGCAGGGCAGGGCCAGAGGATGCTGGGCTGGGATACTTTATGGTTTAGGGAAAAGCTAAATTCTTGCTGTTCCCTGTACTTTATGTATAGATCTGTCCTTATCACAGAGTCCCACTGCAGGCAAAGTGCAGGCAAAGTGTTTACAGGAGGTTAAATAACCCAGGTGAGGCAGTGAAAGTGCAGGAATGTTTAGCAGATTTAGCAGAGATCAGAGCAGGCACTGCCCCTCCAGCTCCTGAGGCTCCTTTCCACCCCAGACGGGTCTTACATAGAACCAGAGAAAGGTTTGGGTGGGAAGGGACCTTAAAGCTCATCTAATTCCACCCCCTGCCATGGACAAGGACTCCTCCCACTATCCCAGGCTGCTTCAAGCCCCATCCAGCCTGGCCTTGAGGATTTCCAGGGATGGGGCAGCCACAGCTCCTCGGTTCTGGTCTCTCACCTCCCTCACAGGGAACATTTTTTTCCAGTGTCCCATCTAAATTTCTCTTCCCATTTAAAGCCATTCCTCCTTGTCCTGTTACTCTGTGCCCTTATAAAAAGTCCTTCTCCAGCTCTCCTGTAGCCCCTCAGGTCCCCTTTCCCCTTTGGCCAGCAGAGGAATTTGCCCAAAACTCCTGTCCCCACCCCTTCCCCTCCGGCCCAGGCTGCCCAGACCAAGTCATGCTCAGGGTCTCCCATCACAACTCCCCAGAGCATTTCTTGTCTCCTGTCACCACTGTCACCCTGGGGGAGGAGATTCCTGTGCCCTCCCTGGGGCTCTGCCTGCTGAGTGCTGCCAGTGTGGCCACCGAGCCAACTGCAGGGTTCAGGTGGCTCCCAGAGAGGCCACGGCTGGGAACCGTGCCCTGCACACACAGACAATCCTCCTGCTGGGAGATCAGGGAGCACTAAAGGCTCCTGGAGGTCAGCGAGGGGAGGTGGCAGGGTGGGTGTGAGCAGGAGAGGCAGAGCCACAGCCAGGCTGCTTTCTCTTGTGTTTAGGGCACGGCTGAGGAAAGGGGATATTTTCTCTTTGAGCTGAAAAAGCTGAGTTGTTTACATCCATTTGGGCAGGATAAAGGGCTGTGGAAAGTCCTGGTGTTCCCAAGGTGGGGAATGGCAGTGGTTCACACTCTGCCAATGGCCCTTCCCAGCATTTCCCATCATCTGCAGTTGTCCCCTTCATACCCTGCTGGGTTCAGCCATGAGATCCCCACCGTGGAACCCTGTCACGTCCTGAGGCAGCAGCCTCGGCCCCAGGGAAGGCCAGCAGGTAATGTCTCCATCTTTGGCCCAGCTGGAGAGGAGTGGAACCAGGAGCTGGCATTCCTCAGGAGCGATTCCCAAACCAGCCCAGGAAAGGACGATGAGCAAATGTCAGAGCAATGCAACAGCAAAGGGATTTGTCAGTAAAGCATCTGTCTGACCACTCTGGGGGTTTATCCCAAACTCTAACCGAGACCTGCTCTCTCTCCCTTGCAGAGCTTCAGCGAGAGGGAAGCATAGAGACGCTCAGTAACAGCTCGGGCTCCACCAGCGGCAGCATCCCCCGCAACTTCGACGGCTACCGCTCCCCCCTGCCGACCAACGAGAACCAGCCCCTGAGCCTGTTCCCCACGGGATTCCCCTAAAGCCGCCGCCCAGCAGGGACACACCCAGCCAGGGGAAGGAGCCGCCTCTCCCCCCGTCAATCCCGCTGTGTCTGTCACCTGCCGGCTCCCGGGATGGTTCTCGTTACCCTGATGAATATTGATGACTCTTAAACCTTCCTGAAGCATCCTCATGAAATCTTGACTCTGTGTTCCTGTGCAATACGAAGAGGCTCCATCTTCAGTCCTGAGAGCTCTGCAGCTTCTTTTCTCGCTGTCTTCAGGAAGAGGTTGGGTGAGGAGAAATACTCCTAAGCCATCTTGGGTCAAGCACAAGGTTTCACAACTGTTCTCTGCTTTTTTTCGTGCTGAGAGATGAATCTCTGTAAGTCAGAGGAGCTCTCACCATTCGTGAAAGTGCCGAGCATTATTGGATGAACTGGAGAGACTGGAAACTGGAGGACTTTCTGTGGACAGGGTTGATGATGTTATTCCCTCCTCATCATGTCTCCTTGCTGCCCTTCTTCCCCTCTGATACTCAGCAATGCCAGGAGTATTACCAATGGAAATGTTTCTTTTTGTTCTTTGGAGGAATTCTCTCTCTCGCTCCAATTTTCTTCTAGTCATGTATTTTAGAAATGTACTTAATTGACTAATTGCAGTCACGGATTTCTCATATTTGGTTATAAAAGTTGTTCATTGGAACTCAGATTATCTGTCCAGAAATGCATGTGTCATTGAATAAATCTAAGTTAAACAAGAAACTGCTTAAATGGCAATGTTCATGGAGTGTTACTGGGCTGACTGTGGGCTTTGTGTATCTCCCTGGGCCAGACTCTGTGTGTATTTACTGACTTGAGGGCTTTAATTAAAGCCATCAGTGGCTGTTATGCAGCCAGTCTAGCATGGTTTTGCCTCCCCATTTCCTTGTCCTCGTGTGCACAGACAGAATTTTTAAAAACAAGGTATTTAGGGGGTGTGCCTTGCACCAACTTGGCTCCTCTGAAAACCAACACCCAGCTCCCTGCTCTGGCTGAGGCCCTGCTTCCTCACCCTACAGACTCCAGTGGGACAAGGACCAGGTGCAGGAGGCAGAGCACCCATTTCCATCTGTTCTGTTGTAGGATCATGGAGCAGAGGCTTTGCAGAGCAGCCTGAACCTCTGCACCCTTCTGAACGTGCACAGTCAGAGCTAGCACTGCATAACCCTGCTGATAAAACAGTTCTGGGCTCACACATCATAACCACACAAATTCCTACATCTCAGCCAACTTGTGTCTAGCAGCAGAGTGAGATGGGGCTGTCAGCTTATGAAATTTCCTTCCCACTACTTGTTTTTAATAGAAGCTGTTTGAGTCATGGCAGGGAGAGGAAACTATCTAAAGCCACAAATCTTACAGCTCCAGCCAGCCACACCAGGGGATGCAGAACCAACCACCCTCTTCCTACTCCATCCCCAAACACCCAGTTCAGTCTTGGGCTTGGTTTGGGTTGGTTTTGTTGGGTTTTTTTTTTGCTTTTGACTGTAACACTCGGAAGGTTTTGTTTTCTTCAGGCTTGGAAACCGCTAATAAAAAGCAAGAGTTTACAGCAATAATTTCAGTTTCTTGCTTGGTTTTCAGTCAGTCTCTTCTCAAGCAAAAAAATAACTTCCTTGGGATGAAATCAGAGGAGAGTTTTGCCTCTAAGTAAGTACTTCAAGCTCTGGCCTGCTGGCTATATCTGCTGTAATGTTATGTTCCTTTTTGTCTGTAAAATAAAGGCTTGAAGTACAGGGCTGAGGGCAGGACTGGCACCGCGGACAAATGGGACCGCAGGGTCAAGTCAGTCCACACCAGTCAGGGTTTTTAACACAGTTCAAGCCAAGGTCAGCTCCAAAAGTTCAAACAAAATCCAGATTAACACATACAGAAGGGATTGTGTTGTCACCGTGATGCTTGTTTCCTTTCAGGCTTTCCAAGGAGCCGGGAAAGGGACAAAGTTCTCCTGGAGGGAGGGAGGAAGGAAGGAAGGAAGGAGCTCTTCTCCCTCCTGCCTGGGACAGCCTGGCTGCTTCTGGCTGAGCACACAGAGTGGGATAGCACATAACACAGAGTGGTGTCATTGCAAATGTATTTGTTGTTGGCAGGCATTAAATCACTTTTTATAAGTGCTGCAATATGGCCATGTGGAAATTCCCAGTCTGCAAGAAGCTCCTTTGAATCAGGATGTTTTGTTTAAAGTGGGGGGGAAGAGATTCAAAAAAACCCCACAAACTGGGGCTGTACCAAAATATTTTCAGTCTGGTTCATTGAAAAGAATGTCCTAAATTCTCTGCTGTTGATAGCCCTGTAGCCAAACTGTTAAGAAAGCCTAGAGCCTAAAAAACAAAAATAAGCATTGCCATGAGGTGGCTAATTTGACTTCAATTTGATACTTTCACAGATGACCCAGCAGAATAACCAGAATAACTCAGAATAACTGAGTTCCAGCTCTTCTGTGAGCCAGAGAAAACCGAGTGTGTTGCAGTGATGACTGTATAGGATCTGATTCATTGATAACTCCATGAGGTCTGAATTATCACTAACTCTAAGGTCTGCAGGGTCCAATTTAATGATAATTTTATAGGATTTCGGTCAATAATAACTCTATAGGATCTGATTCATTAGTAAATGCAACACATCCCTGCACTGTGTTCTTCACTCCCACCCATGGCCCTAAAAGCCCCCATTTCAGCTGGGTGCCGGGTGTCTCATGCCACACCACCCTTCCTCCTCCTCCTCAGCCTCAGCAGCCAAATGAGAACTCATTTCCAGGCACCAGGAGAGAATATTTCTGTCCCTTGATAAGTCTAGAAGCTTCTTTTAAGGGAGGTTCACCCCTGGCTTTAACAGAACCAGGTTTTCAGTCTGGGAACTTGATCCAAACCCCACTTAAAAGCAGCCAGAGGCTCGTGGTCTTTGCAGGATTTCGTGGCTCCTGCCGTGGTGGAAATTCTCCAGGTGAGTTTCTGACACGCCAGGTTCTCAAGCACAGCAGCTGGCAGCCCAGCAAGAATGTTGTGCCATGATATAAACCAAAGAGCCCAAGAGACACGGGGACTTGCAGGTTTTTAAACTCTTTCCAGTAGTTGTAAGCAGAGGGCTCCTGCTGAGTTCAAAAGGCAAAACGTCTCATTTAAAGCAGGGCTGACTGTATATCACTCTGGGCATAAAGTGGGGCTCTTCTATTAAAAGTTGAGTTCAGATTTCATGAATTAACATGAAATATTGCTTTCTTATCCTACCCTGGTTTCTGTAATACACACACACGTGTAGCAAGCTTAAATCATGGGAGGGTGATGTTGGGCCGTTGGAAAAGGAGCGGGAAGTCAGTGGTTTTCCATCGTGACAGCTCGGAGTTCAAATGAAATCAGATCTCAGGAGCAGTCCAGGGCCTGGGTGTAACCATCAGGGTTCCTGGTGCTCTGCAGAGCACGTGGAGCTCAGGCTTTGGTGGCTTTGCTGGGGATGCTGAGCCCCAGCCCGGGCACACCCGATCCTGTCCCTGTCCCTCTGAGGGACAGACTCCGGTCTGTCCTGCCCTGAGCAGCATTCCCCAGGCCCAGAATATTTGCTGGGACAAGGCAAAGAAGTGGCCAAGGGCAAAACACTGCCAAGATCTCCTTCCTCAGCCGAGAACCCGGAGCAGAGTTTGGCAAACGCACTTTGCACACTTTGCACCCTGCAAAGTGCAGCTGTGAAATCCCTGAACGTTGTTCCCCGTCCTCCCCGGGGGAAATCCATGGTGCTCCCACCAGGGCTTCCTCAGGAACTTTTTGAGCATCCAAACCACGTCTGCGCCACGTCTCTACATTTATTTTCTCGCTCCTTTGCTCTGGCTTGTTGCTGTGCAGGGTAGGAAAGTTTGCGCCATTTCCTGTTGTCTTCCCCTTGTGCTCCTGAGATATTGTAAAAATGTTCGGTATCCTCCAGTAGGTTGTAATCACTTCACCCTAATGTTTCACAGCTGCTAAGTGTAACTTTAAACCCGACCATTTGAGTGCTTACAATTAGCGAGTCAATGGGGCTGAGATCGGGTCTTTGTGATTGCAAAAAGGAGAAAACGAAACTTCTTTTTTTTTTCTTTTTTTTTTTTTCTTTTTTGCCTTGAGTTTTAATTGGATAAAACGGGAACAAAAGTTGCGGAGACGAGGGTTTTCTTTTTCTTTTTTTTTTTAATGCAATAAATGATTAGTGGCTTGTGTGCTAGGAAAAAAATAATTGGATCCACTGCTTGGCCTGTTTCACAGATGGAAAAGGCACCGGGACAAGCATTTGTCTGCGGCAGCGCCTGTCCCGGGACTGCGGGAGCTGCTGGGAGCGGAATGGGGAAGGGAAGGGCTGAGAGGTTCAGCTGTGGCCCTCACCTGTCCCCTGTCACCTGTCCCTGTCCCTGGCCCCAGCCGGGCACAGCATCCCTCGCTCCCGCGGTGCAGAACATCTGCCAGGGAGTTCCCAGGATGAATTTTTGCCTTTCTTGGGAGTTTCTGCTGGAGGAAATTATGCTAAAATACTGGCGGCGGGGTCAGGGGCTTGCAGCATTCCCTGGCACCTCCATCCCCTTCCCTCCATCACGTCCCTGGGGATGGGCACAGTGCAGGGATGCTGCTCCCCGGCAGCTCCCCCTCCATGGAAAGCATTCCTGCCACCTGATCATAAATACTAATTAATAGCAAAGCCCTGGTCTAGATCAAGGAGGAGGCTCTGAATTTTCTTGGGAACTTTGCTGTCTGAAAGGTATCTGAAATATTCCCTAGCACTCAGCCTATCAGTGGCTCAATTATACTGTGAGGAGCAACCGTACAAAGTTAATTTCTAATTTAATACAATGTTAAAAGGTTGTCAGGTTAAAATCTAATCTATAAACGAGACATGAAACGTCTCTTTAATAAAAACAAGTATTGCTAACCAGTCCTGGCTCAAACCACAGGCTGCTGCTTCTTTTATAGGATATCATTATTTCCCAGTGAGTATTTACAATATTATTCCAGGACATTAATAAAAGGTGATGCCACTGCCCGTGTGGCAGCTGAGCATTAATCCCATTCCCACGCAGCCCCTCTCCCTCTGGGCCCTTTCCTGGAGAGGTGGGCAATGTCAGTTTGTGGGGCCATGGAAAGGAGGACAGGGAGAGAACTGATTGGATTTTCCCTTCAGAGTGGGGTTGTGGGAGCAGGGGCACCCTGATGTGCTCTGGAGGGAGCTCAGCATCTCTGCATCCCCAGGGATGAGATGGGAACGATGGGTGAGTGCATTCCTTCCTGAGCAGAGGGGAGAGGCCTCTGGCAAGGGTCTGCTGTGGGCTGGAGGCTGGGATCCACGTTCAGAGCAGCAGCTTCATTCCAGCAGAAAACCAGAGAGAGCACCTGCAGCCCGGGCTGAGGAGCTGGCCCTGCACCCTGCTCCTCATCCCACCTTGCACCATTCCATGACCCCCAGAGGGAAGGCCAGGCACGTCCCACGGCCTCTCCTGCCATGCCAGGGTGCCCACACTGCAGCCACCTCCCAAAGTACCCTGAATTTTGCTCTTTTTGCTGCAGCCACCTCCCAAGGTACACTGAATTTTGCTCTTTTTGCTGTGGAAAGGGGAAAGTCCAGCTGTCATGTGGCAGTGATGCCATTGTCCTGCCCGGGTGACTGGCCAGACTGTGAGACTCCTGCTCCTGGTTGTCCACAGTGTCCGTGGGATCAGGGCTGCCCTTGCCAGGCTTAGCCAAAAGCCACCGTGTGTCACCCTGCTGTGGCTCACATGATCAGCCTTGCTGTGGGTGGATTTTCCAGGAGGAATCTCACCACTTCCAGAGGATTGGATCAGAATTCAGAGCTCCCCTCTGCGCCCATGAAGCCCAGCAAGGAGGGATTTCCCTAAAGAAGAGCAAGATTTTGATGGGACCAGGTGATGCCCACCACAGCAAGGGCTGGAGGGGAATGTGAGGTAATTAAATATAATACAGGAGCTGAAATGGAGGCACAGGGAGATGTGCTGGTCTGAGCCTTCAAGGGATGTGTGGGCCCTTTGCTCCGGCCCCCACTGGCCAGGACTCTTTCCCTTCCTTTCCCTGGCTTTTCTGGTGAATTCTGCTGCTCTCTGTAATTGAGAAAAGCTGCTGCAGAACATCTGCACAGGCACTGTCCTCTCGCAGCGGCTGCCGGGCTGTGAGCGCTGCTCTGCCGGGGCTTTGATGTGCGGGTGATTCACGGCTCGGCGGGGCCGCCCCGCAGGCGCTGCCCCGGGGTGGTGCGGGATGGGACGGGATGGGATGGGATGGGGATATGGGAATATGGGGATATGGGGATATGGGGATATGGGGATATGGGGATATGGGGATGGGGATATGGGAATATGGGGATATGGGGATATGGGGATATGGGGATATGGGGATGGAGATATGGGGATATGGGGATATGGGGATGGGGATATGGGGATATGGGGATATGGAGATATGGGGATCGGGATATGGGGATGAGATGGGGATGGGATGGGATGGGATGGGATGGGATGGGATGGGATGGGATGGGATGGGATGGGATGGGATGGGACGGGGTGGGATGTGTGAGGTGAGACAGCACCTGCACATCTGTACAGATGTCAGAACTCAGTGCATCCCTCTGGGTGTCCAGAGTTGCCAAGGACCCCGCCGGGGGGGCTTGGAGACCCTGGCACACAGCCCAGAACACCTGTGGGTTTGATTATTACCCAGGGAGCAAATTGCCAGCTTTGTATAAGGGCCTGAAAGTCACAGAAGTTTAAATAATGTAGTAATAAAATGATAACAGGGTGAAAAGGTAGATTTTGGGATTTTTAGAATGGGGGTTTTGGGGACAAGATGGAGGGACTTGGGTGTGTCTAGTCCTTCTTCTTCTTCTTCTCTATCTCCATCTTCTGCTGTGATGCTGCCACTTTGGGATTGGTTTGGAATAGAAGTGCACTGTCTAACATAGGTGATGGGTATTGGAAAGTAATTCTAAATATGTTATACGTAGTTTGTGGTATAAAAAGACAACAGCGCCTCGGGGGCAGTCAGAGTGCCTGTGGCTGCCCTGCTGAGCGGACCTCGGCCGGGCAGGGAGAAAAAAATTACAGATAAGATTTAATAAACAACTTTAAGAATGAAAACTGAAGAAATCCGGCTCGTTCTTCGGACGCGCGGGCAGAAACAGAGACTTTTCGCGTATCTCTAATTTTGCTGCAATTAACAGCAAAACCTCCCGAGTTACAAACAGCAGCCCGGCGTGTGAAGCCCCCTGTGCCACCTCTCCTGTTTCCACACCTGCAGGGGAAGCAGGAGGAGCCCGGGAG
Organism: Molothrus ater; assembly: GCF_012460135.2. Taxonomy (NCBI): domain Eukaryota; kingdom Metazoa; phylum Chordata; class Aves; order Passeriformes; family Icteridae; genus Molothrus; species Molothrus ater. The sequence continues at coordinate 9,187,104 of NC_050498.2, read as the reverse complement.
GGCCGGCTCAGGCGCAGCCCTGCATCCCGGCAGCACCTGAAGGGCAGAGGGATGGGGCTGCCCACGCTCGGGGCACCTTGCCGAGGCCAAGGGGAGGGAGCAGAGCCGCCGGCGGGCAGAGCTGCAGCCCGGGGAGCGCAATCTGTGGCCTTAATCCCGGCGTGTCCTGCGCGCTCTCAAATCCCCTTCACTTCAATGAGCGCTTGGAGTGCCGGGCCCGCGGCGGGCGAGACGGCCCGCGGGGCTGGCGGGGAGGATTTGCTCAAGAGGCGCTGGTTTTAAGGTGAGATTTGAAGGATGGAAGACAGATGGCAACTGGAGAGGACAAACGGATCAAGTGAAGGGTTTGTTTTCAGCGTGGAGGGGAAAACACAGGGGGGAATTACTGCTGGCCACAAAATGGGGGCTGTTGATACCTGCGGCAGCTCCAGCCTCGCACGGAGCCCGGTGAGCCGGGACCCTCCCGGGCACCGCGGCCGCGGCAGCCGCGTGGTTTTGTCTGCGGAGATGGATTGGCCCCAGCGCCACTCTGAGTGTCCCCAGACAAAGCTGGGACAAGGGTTATTAGCCAGCCGGCGGCCCTGCCATTGTCCCCACTATCTTTTCTTCCCTTTCAGCCTCGCTCCCCGTGGCCCAGGTCTCAAAGACCATGTGTCAAGAGATTAGTGACCTGCGGGAAGGGCAATTGCTTGCTTTGTGCCGGCGGCCCGGCGGCGGGCTGTTATTTACTTGTTATTTGGTGCTGCCTCCGTTGAGGTATCCATGGAAAACACGCCCTGGAGAGAAAGCTGCCAGCGCCGCCGAGCTCCTGTGGGCACGGAGGCTGGAAAAGAGGCGCTTGAGGGTTTCAGCATGTCTGCCAAAATCCCCAAATTCCCCAGGATGGTCAGCGCAAGAGCCCAGCACCTACAGAGAAGTGAGGGAAAATCTGGGCAATGAGAAAATTAAATTAAATGCAGAGGTGCCCAGGAATGGGGCTGGATGCAGGGCTGAGGCGAGGCCTTGCCCCAGAGCAGTTTGAGTTTTCAGACTGGTTTTAAGAACTGAAAGATGGGAAGAGCCTGTCCTGCCTGCAGGGGCATGTTCCACCTCTCTGGCTTGGAGGAGCACTGGGTTTTGGAGGAAATGTAAATCAAGGTTATGAGAGTTGGCCCTTCCATGCAGTGCTGGTGTGCATCAAATTTGTCCATGGTGAAACACCCAGGAAAGGGACAGATGCAATGAAAAGTGTTACTCCTGCCCAGGACCAGCTCATGATTTATTCTGGCTGGTTTTATTCTCTGGCCAGTGAAATGCTCTCTCCAATAAACACGAGACAATGATTTTCTGCAATTCTAAAAGTCAAACCTAGACCAAAACCACAACTCACGTGACGTGGGACCAGCGGCGTCAGATCCTGCTTCAGATGTGATTCCAGACAAGTTCCCAGATCCCGTCTGAAGCAAACAGGCCAAGATGTGAGACCTTGTCAGCTCTGCCCACGCAGGGCCGGCTCGCTCATCCTTCCTTTGATCCTCCAACTTCTGCCAAACTCCTGGCCCCAAACAGGGAGAAAAGGGATTCTGGGGACCAGGGGGGCTGAGTGACCCTCTGGGGCTGGGGGCTGCCCTGCACCTTCCCCCTTTCAGAGGCAACAGGAGGGGACTGCACCCACCAGGAACAGTTTGAAAATTAAAACTAACAAGGGAGAGAAACCGGAATGTCCCCTGTCCTCAAAGGTTTTGTTGCCCAGGTACACGCAGGGTCCCCTCCCAGAAGGGGATTTTTTGGCCGATTGGGGAGGTTGCACCGTGCGTGGAGCTCCCAGTGATTTTTTTCTCTGCTCCCAGAACCGATTCTGTCACTTTTCCCCTGTTCACCAGGACGTCTCAGGCTGCAGGAGTCAGGCAGCCTCGTCCCGGCTGCTCCAGACCCCAAATCCTCGCTGTTATTCCAGAGAGGGAGCAGAGAGAGGACCCCAACAGGATCATTTTATCAAATAACGCCGTTTGCTGGAGCTGTTGGATTTGAGAGAGGAACCCCGGCTTGCCCCTCCCGAGACCGGCTCCGCTCAGGGAACGCGGGCAGACAGAGGGACCCCGATTATCGATAGGAGCCGATAGAGCCCCCGAGGGAGCAGCGGGACCCCGATTATCGATAGGAGCCGATAGAGAGCCCGAGGGGACAGCGGGACCCCGATTATCGATAGGCGCCGATAGAGAGCCCGAGGGGACAGCAGGACCCCGATTATCGATAGGAGCCGATAGAGCCCCCGAGGGAGCAGCGGGACCCCGATTATCGATAGGAGCCGATAGAGCCCCCGAGGGAGCAGCGGGACCCGGGAAGGGCAGGGACACCGAGCCCGGGCTCCCGACAAGGAGCGCCCCGACGGAGCGGGCGGATCTGCGTCTCCGTTTCCCCGCAGGACCGAGCCGCGGTCACGCGTGGCGGCGGGCGGGGGGTGCTCGCCCCCGGCCCCGTCCCATGACGGCGATGAGGCGGCGATAATGCCATTAGGCCGGGATTACGCGCCCGCGCCGGGATGTGACACACTTTCTCAAATGGAAGTTTTTTAAACAGAGGGATTTGCACGATCCCCCACCGCGCCCCTCCATCCCCATCCCCGCGCCCGTTCCCATCGCCATCCTCGGGGCCATCCCGGGTTCCAGGCGGGTCCCCTCGCTCTGGCACGGCCCGGACCGGGGCTCCCGTCTCCTTTTAAGGCAGCGGGCTCGGTGCGGGCTCGGCGCCGCACCCCGACGTGAAGAGCCCCGGGGGCGCGGGGCTGGAGGGGGTCACTCCGCCCCCGCGCAGGGAGAGCGCTCCGTAACTCAAAACCAATAATAAAATAATTTCAAATTCAATTAAGTGCAGGTTCACAGCTCAAAGTGGCGCGGCGTAACGGGAGGATGGAGGATGCGTGTGTCTCCTCCCGGCCGGGCCGGGGTCACTCGCCGCCCGCCCTGCCAAACAGGCTGGGAAATGTGTTTATAAATTGTTCAAACTCTGGATAAACTTCAGCGGCGTTTGTGTCTGCGTCTCCCCGCATGTTGTTATTTTCCAGAAATCTGGATTACTGGAAATATTTTCTTTAAAGCTGGAGAGAAATCTAAACAGTCTGAGGGCAGGGGGATCTGGGGGGGCTGCCCGGGGGTTCCCTGCGCACCCAAGGGCCGCGCAGCTCCGCAGCCGCGCAGCGGGAGGAGAAGCAGGGTGGCGGTGCCGGGGCCCGTGTCAGACCGAGCATCTCTCTCGGCTGCTGTCGATAAAAGGGCATCGGCCGGGCCCCGGTGCCCGGCGGCCCCTCCCCGTCCCCTCCAGCGGGCACCGGGGCACGGCGGGGGAGCGGAGTCGTTTTCCCGGGATCTCCCGGGGCTCAGGGGATTCCCGCGGGTGCGAGGGGAGATGCGGCGCCCCGGAGAAGGAGAGGGGTGTCCTGGGCGCAGGTGGGTGAGATCAAACGAGGACAGTCCCGTCACACGTGGAGCTCTTTTCCTCCCTAGGTGGAGCGGAGAAAAGGGGCTGCGAAGCTGCTGGGGCTGCGGGGCCGGGTGGGACAGGGGAACGCGGCCCGGGGCTTGGGGGACCCGGTTCCCTTCGGAACAGAGGGAGCTCCCCTGCACCCCGCACCTGCGGCTTCGCTCAGGGAGTCTCTGACGTCCCCAGGTCTGTCTGTCCGGCTGCTCCCGGGGAGGGACAGCAGAGCCCAGCCCTGTGGCACCGTGTCCTTCCCCCCATGCCACAGCCCGTTTCTACCCCCGATTTGGGAAGGTGCGAGCAGCCGGGCCGCCCTCCCCAAGGGCCCGAGGGTCTCCTCTTGCCGTGGCATCGCTGCCGGGGATGGGGGGCCCGACGGGTGGCCCTGGGCACAAGAAAACCCCTTTGGCCTGGTGCACCCGTCGGGGGGAGCGCTCTCCGGGGCGCGGGGCCGCCGCAGCCCGGCGGAGCCGGGAGGAGGGGAAGGCGGAGGCCCGGCTGCTTGTGAGAATTGTTATTTTTCATCAATCACCCGCAATTTGTGTAAGTGCCCCGGACAGGACACCAGCCGTCCTGCTGGCTGGGGTCACGGAGACAACACAGCGATGGAGAAGAGCAAATTGCATTTGCTCACCAGCTCACAGATCCAAATTACGGCCCTCGCATGGCGCGGGGAAGAGAGCGAAAGGTCCATGTGACATGAGGGAAATATGAAGGACTTTGACAGGTCTTAAACGGCCTGGCGCCAAGGCCTAAGTCTACCGGCTAAAAATAGAAAAGGGATGATGAGTGGAGATGGGCAGAGATGAAAGGGGAAGAGCGAGCGGGGCCGCGATGCGGGGCGGGCGGGGGGCGGGGGCGGCCCGACGGGACGGTGTTCCCGGGCTGGACCGAGACGGATCCACGGGACAAGCCCGGTCTCCATACGCCCGGCCCGGGGGTTGGGGACCGGGACGGTTCCCAGGAGCCAGGCACGGCGGCCCCGAGCGCTGCATTGCCCTGGGGCAGGCTGGAACACCTTCCCTCGCAGGGGACAGCGCGGGGACACTCCCCGGGACACAGCTGCCCTCGGGACGGGAAGCGAGGCCGGTGCCTCCTCTGTCCCTGCCCGGTGCCTCCTCTGTCCCTGCCCGGTGCCTCCTCTGTCCCTGCCCGGTGCCCGGTCACCGACGGGCGATGCGCGGGCACGGCCCGTCCGTGGGCGCGGGCTCCTGCGTCGTGTCCGGGGCCGCGAGGGACGGCAGCGCCGTGGGTTCCCCGGTCCCCGTTGTTCCCCGGTCCCCGCTGGTCCCTGGTCCCCGTTGTTCCCCCATCCCCGCAGCCCCACGTCGCTACGGAAGGTCGGGAGCCGAGGCTGCTCTGGATCGGTTTTATTCTGCGGCGTTACAGCGGGGCGGGGGCGCGGGCGGGGTGCCGGACAGTGGCCGGAGGACAGGCGACATTTCCCCGCGGGGACACGGCCGCTCCAGGCCCAGAAGGGCCGGGCCCCGCTTCTTCCCGCGGAGCAGAGGGCGAGGAGTCCGCGGGAGAACCGTCCCGGCGTGGGGGGATTCGCCCCGAGGCAATGAAAGGCTCCACTTTTTCCTTGTGTTGGGGGGGGGGGAAATTGGAAAAAAAAAATACAAGCAAGCCCCACTTTTGCCAAAGCTGCCGTCAGCAGTTTTCCACGGCGGCGAGGAAGCAAAGTCCAAATTGGGTTTAAATTTCAGTCCCCGTTGCCCGTTCAATGGTCAGCGGGACCCCCCCGGGGGCGCGGTGCGGGGCCGGGCGCGGTGCGGGCAGAGGTGAACCTGCCGCGGGGCGCGGGGCAGGTGGAGATCGACCCCGAGATCCCCGGGATGGGGATGGGGCTCCGCCGGGGGCTGCGGGCGGGGGGCGCTGCCAGCAGGATGAACCGGGGCGGAGGAGCAGAGAGGAGAAGTCGGGATGGGAAGGGGACACCCGGGGGTCCCCGCATCGCACCCTGCGCGGGGAGCAGCGCCACAGGACCACGAGGGCTCCGAGCTGCTGCGGCCGCGCCTCGCTGCGCGTCCGCGGAGCGGGAGGGCCCGGGGACGAGGGGGGGACAGGCCGGGGGGCAGAGGAGGGGGCCGGCCGCCACCCCCCCCCCCGTCCCGCCTGGTCGCAGCGCAGGCGGCGGGGGCAGGAGCCTTGGAAGGATGGCAGGGCGCTTTTTGAAGATTTGGGGGTAAATATGAAGTGACAAGAGACGGGTCTTTATTGTGAGGGCTCAGCCGCCTGGCGCCAGGGCCCTCTTCAGCCACCGCGGCCCTCAGTTAATCAGCGCAGATCTCCAAACCGGCCTCTCCGAGGGGACACCCACCGCGCCCGCCGCCCCCCCGGGCCCCGGCGCGGCGGGACCGGCCCTAATCCCTCAGCAAACAGCCCCGGAGTGTCCCCCCTCCTCCTTATCTGCCTCCCCCCGCCCGGGTAAACAGCCCCTCCGGCCGGGCACCGCCGCGCTGGCCCCCGGCCGCGCACCCGACGCGCCTCGACGGCGGGGTCTGGGGATCTCCTCCGCGGGCGCGGAGCTGCGGGCGGGACCCCCCCCGCTCCCGGTCGGGGCGGCTGCCGGCAGGGTGGGGGGCGACGGCAGGGAGCGACTCACCCGCGCTGGAGGTCGCCGCTCGGGGCCTCGCCGCCGCCCGCAGCTCTCCGCCGGGCCGCGCTTCCGGCGGCCGCCCCGTCGGCGCTGCGCGGCGGTGCGCGGCTGTGCGCGGCTGTGCGCGGCTGTGCGCGGCTGTGCGCGGCGGTGCGCGGCTGTGCGCGGCGGTGCGCGGCTGGAGCGGCGGGCGGGGCGCGCCCCACCGCGATCCGCTCTCCAGGATCTGTCGTAAGGCGGCCGCCGCCGGGCTCCCCCCGGCCTCTCCCCCCCGCTTCCCGGCCCGCCGCCCCCGCGGAGACCGGCGGGGGCCTCTGCCGCCGCCCCCCGCCCCCGTGGCTCCGCTCCCCGCTCCGCCGAGGTGGCTCCGCGCTGGCCCCGCACCGGCGGCGCAGCCGGGGCTGACCCGGTATGCGGAAAGGAGCCGGGGGTGGGATTTCGAGCACTTTTCTCTGTCATTGGTTAATATTTTATTCTGTTGACATGTTTTCTTACTGCCGATGCTTCCGACACCTTCTTCTTCTTTTTTTTTTTTTTTTCTCCCTTTTTTTTTTTTTCCCTTCTTCCCTTCCTCCCTCCCTCCGCGCCCCCCGCCCCCCCGCGCCCGGAGCTTGGCCGGAGCTGTCAAAACCCCGCCTATGCAGATCCACAATTGGTCTGAAACGCGTAAAATCAGCAATCAAGGGGGCTTGGCTCATTAGCGGGCGGATCAGAGCAGGAAGGACATGTGAGATAGTCACAGTTTTACAGAGATCAGGACAAGATCTCACCGCTCCCACTCGGCTCCTTTGGCCATGAGCAGCCCGAGCCGCAGCGCCGAGCGCGGAGCGCGGAGCCGGCGCGGCCCCGCCGGGGCGCAGCCCGGGCCCGCGGGGGTGTGAGGGCAGCGCGGCCGCCCCTGCTCCGCCGCGCCCCGCGCAGCCCCGCGCAGCCCGACCCGGCTTTTGTTTCTATTTTAGTGTCGGGAAGGACTTTCCTGGGAGGGCTCGTTCCCTCGCTCGCTCTCCCTCGCTGCAACAACAACAACAAAAAATAAGGACCTACTGTCTCCCCTCCGCAGACCGGGAGTCCCAGGAGCCGGGAACTGCCTCGCTTTTCCTTTTTTTTTTTCCTTCTTATTTTTTAATTTCTTCTTATATTTTTTTTCCTTTTTTTAATCCCGAATCTAGTTCGGCTGATTTTCGCCTCTTTTTTATGCTTTTTTTTTTTTTTTTTTTTTTTTTGGAGACTGTGTGTGTGTTGTTGATTTTCCTTCCTCTTCCAGAGACTCGAGCGAGTTCGCTGGGCAGGAGAGGGAAAAAAAAAAAATAAAACCCAACAAATACACACACAGAGCATTTTTGTAAAGGGAATCCCTCTTTTTCTCCTGGATTTGTGGATGCACCGATGAGAGATCCAGCCTTCCCAGGGACTGCCATGGCTTACCACCCCTTCCACGCACCCCGGCCGGCTGACTTCCCCATGTCCGCTTTCCTCGCAGCCGCCCAGCCGTCCTTTTTCCCGGCTCTGGCTCTGCCTCCGGCGGCGTTGGCGAAGCCCATGCCGGACCCGGGGCTGGCGGGGGCGGCCGAGGCCGGGCTGCACGTCTCGGCCCTGGGACACCACCACCAAGCCGCCCATCTGCGCTCGCTCAAGAGCCTGGAACCCGAGGAGGAGGTCGAGGACGACCCCAAAGTAACGCTGGAAGCCAAAGAGCTTTGGGACCAGTTTCACAAGCTGGGCACCGAGATGGTGATCACCAAGTCTGGGAGGTAAGAGCCGGCCCCGCGCAGCCCCCCCAGCCCACCCCGCACCTGCGCGGCCGCGCAGCGCCCTCGCCCCTCGCTCCATCCCGCTTCCCATCCGTCCCGTGAATTAACGCGGGGAGTTTCGATCCTTGGAGTTTTTTGGAGGTGTTTCCCCCCCTGTTCCTCCGAGTTTTCCCGTCACCGCTCCCCCCGCCTCCCGTTACTGCTTTTCCGAGCGCGATCCCAAATTAAATTCGTGCGCGTTAATTGAGCACTCGGAACCCCCCGCTCCCGCTGTTTACGCCGCTTCCCGCCGCTTCCTGCCCTCCTGCCAAACTTTCCCCACGTCCGGGGTCGTCCCCGGCCCTGCCCGTGGCCCCGGGCCCGGGGGAGGCAGCCCGAGGTGCTGAGCGAGCAGGGTCGGCGAAGGGCAGAGAAAGAGAGGAAAACAAGAATATATTTTCTCCCCTTATTTCCCGAAATGGAATTTTTGAGCTCTTTCCCTGCCTTCTGCCACGGTGTGGGCAGCACAGCGGGATGAGAAGAGGTGGGACGGGAGGAAGGCTGGGAATCCTCAGCGAGCTGAACTGAAAGATGGTGGTTTGGGAGCAGCAGCCGGGGCCGGGCGGTGCGGGAGCCTCGGCGGGGCCGGGGCCGGGGCTCGGTGGGGCCGTCGGGGGCCGGCGGCGGGCGGGGGCAGCCCTGTACCGCTCTGGGTCTCTCCGCAGGAGGATGTTCCCCCCGTTCAAGGTGCGGGTGAGCGGCCTGGACAAGAAGGCCAAGTACATTTTGCTGATGGATATAGTGGCGGCCGACGACTGCCGGTACAAATTCCACAACTCCCGCTGGATGGTGGCTGGCAAGGCCGACCCGGAGATGCCCAAGCGCATGTACATCCACCCCGACAGCCCGGCCACGGGGGAGCAGTGGATGGCCAAACCTGTTGCCTTTCACAAGCTCAAGCTCACCAACAACATCTCGGATAAGCACGGCTTTGTAAGTGCGGCTGCGGGGCAGAGCGGAGCCCCCCGGGCAGGGACCCCGGGCAGGCGCGGGGTCTGCCCGGTGCGGGCTCTGTCCGTGATCTCCCCGGGTGAACCGCGGGGTTTCAGAGCCTCCTCCAGCCGTGTCGGGCTGAGCGGCGGGGCCTGGCCAGGCCTTGGAGTGGCCCGGCTGTCCCGCAGCCCCTGGTCCTGCCCGGCAGCGAGGGGCAGCTCCGGTTCTCCGGGGGAAAAAGCAGAGCTGGGCTGCGGGCAGCCTCGGGCTGCCCTTGGCTCCCGCATCCCCGGCCTGTCCTGCTGCTTCTTCCCAGCCTTCGTGGCTCTGTGGGGAGAGGAATTTTGGGAGGTGGATGTGCGGGGCCGAGGCCGTGCGGGGCCTGCAGCCAGGGCAGCCCCGACGGGGCGGTGGCCGGGCAGGGGCTGTCGCTGCCGCCCGGAGCGAGCGGAGCCGGGGCCGGCGGCACCTGCGCCGGGCTCCCGCAGGCGGGAGAAGGGCTGGAATCGTTGGCACCATCTGCCTCTGAAAGCCCCTGTTTATATCCCCGTTGATGGTATCTGCATCACCTAAAGGAGGTAAAACAAAACGAAGGAATTAAGCCAGAAAAGCTACCAACCAAAATAAACAAAGAAAGGAAAAGGAAAGAGGGAGAGAGAAAAGAAAGCCAGCGGAGAGTGAGTGAGTGAGTGCTGGCCATTTGCAGAGACCCGCAGAAGGCAGGGTCAGAAGGCGAGGGGAGCGCGATCCTGCGGGAATGCTCGGAGGGGGAAATCCCAGCTCTCCTTCCTCCGAGCGAGCGTTTAGGGCGATAAAGGGAAAGTTCATCGTGCGGCGCTGCTGATACCGCAATTAGCGGGGAGCCGGGGGCTGCGGGACCCCGCTCGGGTGGGAGCTCAGAGCAGCTCCGCGCCTCCCGCAGAACTTTCTTTCCCCTCTTTTTTTATTTTTTCCACTCTCTCAATTTTTTTTTCATTTTTTTTTCTCTCTCACTTTTATTTTTTTTTTCTCTTAAGACAGGAAACAGCGTCTTTGTTAAATAATACATTGCGAGGTTATTTATAGCCAGAAAGGTAAATCGATAGAGAAGGAGTCTAAAAAATATCTTCTTTTTTTTTATACTGGTGAAAAACTAGTTTGATTCAGCGCTTTTAACGGTTCGCCTCCTTCAATTAAAGATTTCTGGTGTCTGTCGTTGTCCAAAATCCGGACTGTTAAATCTGCGAGATGAGGGTTTAGCCAGTGCCCATCTGGTCAGAGAGGGATGATTATTTTTTTTTAAAGGAATGCAGATTTGCACGCCTGAATGAGACTTTTTGCACCATTTTTATGATAAATCCCATCTAGATTATATCAATATAACACCGATCCGACAGTTCATCAGCAGGTGATTATTGCTTGGGTTAAAAAAAAAAGGGGGGGATTTTTTTTATTACCTTCTAAACCGAAATGAAGTGATAATTATTTAGCCATTTGGCTGACGTTATTTGACAATAATTACTCAAGCTTTCGCCGTCCCTCTACGAATTCTGGGCAGTGAATTCTGCATTTCAGTCCGACCACAGCAGGTTGGGGAATTATTTAAAAGCTATCGTGCAGGAAAGCAGGCAGCGAGGGGCAAGGGGTCGGAGCGGCCCCGGGGGCGCGGCTTGGGCTGTTCAGCCGCTTCCAAAAATCCTCAGCCAAATCACGGGGAATTCGGGTTTTACTAAAAAAAAAACCAACAAAACAAACTCAGAAAAAAAAAAAAAATAAAACGAAAGAGTAGAGAACGGCTTTGAGTGTTGGCGAGGCTTTCAGACACCTGGCTGGAAAAGAGAAAAAAAAGTCTGTTCCTTCTGCAATGTTGCTCCGAGACATAAATTTGCTATGGCTCGTGGTGAAACGCTCCTTTCAGGTCGCAGGAGCTGGCTGGGGCTGGCACCGGCTCCTGCCGCCCCCGACACTCACCCAGAGCCTTTTAACGTTATTTTTTTTTTGTGGTGGCGAGGGATAGTAATTTATTTTTAAGGACGGAAATATGAAAAGCGGTGAGAAACGTGTCGAAAAGTCGCCTCGCGTTTGCAGGGTTGTAATAAAACTGGGAGATCCCTTTTGCTGCTTTATTGCCGTGCTTAACACCCGCAAAGATGCTGCTCTGCCTGCGTTCCCTGACCTCCTTCTTTGGGGACAGATCCTGCAATGGCATCAACAAAAAAAATTAAGAAATCTCCTTCTCTGGCATCCGCCGGAATTCCTTCCTCACGGTGAATTTGAGTGGTGTGGTTTTTGGGGCTGTTTTCGGGAGAAAAGGGGGTTTTTCTTTAGGGAGGGAGCTGGAGGCGTGGGGCTGACGGCAGCCGCGGGCTGTGCTCTCTCGCCCATCCCAGACCATCCTGAACTCCATGCACAAGTACCAGCCCAGGTTCCACATCGTCCGGGCCAACGACATCCTCAAGCTGCCCTACAGCACCTTCCGCACATACGTGTTCCCCGAGACCGACTTCATCGCCGTCACTGCCTACCAGAACGACAAGGTATGGCCGGGCAGCCCTGCCCCTGTCCCTCTCCCTGTCCTGTCCCCACCCCTGTCCCCATCCCTGTCCCCATCCCTGTTTCCACCCCTGTCCCATCCCTTACCCCATATCAGGGTATTTTTCTGTCTGTGCGTGTTGGCGAGGATATTTCAGGGCAAAAAGCAGCAAGAGTAGAAAGGTTCAACCTCAAGCCCTCAGAATAGGATGCACCCTCATGCTGCTTGTGTTATTATCGCTGTTTTTAGTGTTAACATTAGTGCTGTTGTCAGTATTTTTATTATTACTGTTAATAATTCCCTCATGGAGTTTGTTGCGCCTTTCTGGGCCGTGGGAGTCTTTGCTTCAGGCTCAGGCCCTGAAGAGCAGTACCAGGCCTGGGCAGCCTCACCAAGAAGGTGCCCAGGGCTCTGGAGGAGCCAAAAAATAGAGGCAGATAAGCTAATTTTAGTTGCTTTCGTGATTTAGCAAGTGTCACTCCGTGAGCAGGCAGAGCCAGGAGAGCACGATGGGGAGCAGAGAGCCTCTGCCGTCCCCTTCCAAGAGTTGTGTGTGTGTCTTAACCCAAAAGCTGACCCCCACCTCCACCCCTGGCTGCTGATGCTAATTGACAGCTCTGTCTGAGGGTCCTGGTGGGCTTGTTTCCCTCGTAAAGTTTATGGCGAAGAGTCACAATCGATTAAAGAGCACTTTGTCTGCTCGGCCGCTGCAAGCTGCGCGGCCCGGCCGCCGGCCGTGGGCCCCGTCGGGCGGGGGATGCTCGGGCCGGGGGATGCTCGGGCCGGGGGTCGCGGCGGGGCCGGGCAGCCGGGCCTTTTCCAGAGCCCCTCTCGGGGCCGTGTTTCAGGGCCATGCATTATTGAGCGCCCTGATGTCGCCGGCCCCAGCAGCCCGTGGCAGGGAGGGATAAGAATAGCTTTTAACCAGCGCCGAGCAGCTCAGTCGCCATCTTCCCTCCGGGGGGCCGTGAAAAATAACTTCCTATCATTAAGACGCTATTAATAATTCAAGCCCAAACCTCAGCATCATTTTTAATAAAGCATGCGGTGTGTTAACGCGGGCTCCGCAGCCTGCGCCGCGCACCCCGCGCTCCCCGACGGCGGCGGGGAGGGGGCGGCCGGGGCTTCACACCGCCCCTTCTCTCCTTCTTCCCCCCCGGCAGATCACGCAGCTGAAAATCGATAACAACCCCTTCGCCAAGGGCTTTCGGGACACGGGCAATGGCCGGCGGGAGAAGAGGTAAGGGGTGCGCCCGTCCCCGCCGGCTCCGCGCCCGCGGGGGCACGGCCGGGGCCCGACGCTGCCTTCTCCCGCAGGAAGCAGCTCTCGCTGCCGTCCCTGCGGATGTACGAGGAGCCCTGCAAGCCCGACCGCGACGGCGGCGAGTCGGACGCCTCCTCCTGCGAGCCCTCGGCCGTGCGCGATGCCCTGCACTCGCCCGTGGGTGCCCTCCCCAGCCCCCTGCGCCTCAAGGGCAGCGGCAGAGGTAAGGCAGCATACGGTCCCCAAATGTCCTGCTCGTGCTGATCTCCTGTGGGCAGCGAGGCAAAACACTGGGGAAAATAAAGGTGGGGATGCGCACAGGGGAGCTCAGGGTTCTAAAGGATAAAATCAGAGGAAACGCAAATGGCATTCACGAGTTGCAACGTTTTTCTCTCTATGTATTTTCTTTTGAATGCATATTTGATCCTCTATCCACCTGATGTGAATGTAATACTTCTTGTATTTAAATTATACAAGAAGAAATGGCAAAGCAGCCTCTGTGCTGGCCGCGTTAGCCCGGTGTGCCCTGCCTTCCATGGGAATCTCACCCTCTCCTAAAAAAGAGAGAAAAAAGAGAAAAGAAAAAAAAATTAATACGTTTGAAAGAGGAAAAAATGTTGTAACTCCAGGGCTATAGGCTGGTAAATGAAAATCAACCAGCATCTCCCACGCTGCAGTTGTTGATGCTGGGTTTTGTCTCGCAGCACTATCAATCTGCTCTTTAAACTTTCCACCAACTCCATTCCCTGCAAACCTTCATCAAAACTGCAACCCCCCACCCCGAGCTGCAGGGAGGGTTTATTACACCCCTCTCCACTTTCAAAGGCTTCCCTGAATATTTGCCCCAGCCTGCAGAGCTTCACCTCACCCGCACCAAAAGGCTTTTCTCGTTTAGTGGAGCCGTTCAGGCAGGGGCTCAGCTCCCCTCATCTCGCATCCCCCTGCCTCCTCTGAGGGCTCAATGGGGTTTTTTAAATTAAAGCCCTTTTTACAGAAGTCTGTACCACACTCCCAGCCTTAAAACTGCCTCTTTAACCTGTCTCAACCTGCACATTTGGAATAAATCCACGGTGCACTGGCAATCAGCTCCATATAATTAAATAGACGCAGGACCATTTCCTCCCGCGCTGCCCACTGCCCGCTCTCTGCAGCCCGCTTGGACTTTGCAGCTGAGGAGAGCGATGCTGTAACAGGTTCTGCTTCTCCATCAAACATGTTTTCCTGCCTGGCACAGCCACAGGACTTGCTGTTGTTAATCCCCATTCTCCGGAGCGACCATAGCACGAGGGCCCATTTCTGTCCCCAAGATGAGTCTCTCCCATTAATAATGATCGCGGCTTCACTGTCCAACCTCTCCCTGACACCAGGGCTCTTGTGAGTGACCCCTTCCTCGCCTCCCCTGGGTGCTTCTGCTCTGACCCTGTGCCCCTCCATCCCCTTGCAGAGGAGAAGCCAGGGGCTGACAGTGACACGGAGGTGGAGAAGGTGCCCGAGGAGCGGCCGGTGGCAGCAGCCAGCCCCAGCGCGGAGGACGCGACGCCCCGCGGCAGCCCCCGGTGCCCGGAGGAACGGAGCAAGGAGAGGCACAGCCCAGAGAAGGCCAAGGATGGGGCATCCCCCCGGGAGGGTCCTGGCGAGGGCCTGTTCAGCACACGGGGCCTGGAGAAGGACAAGGTGGAGGGAAGGAGGAAAGAGACGGAGCCAGGCAAGAAGGACACGGAGGGCGGCGGGCTGGGCAAGGAGGCCTTCGCCCCGCTGATGGTGCACACGGACAGCCCCCCGCACCTGAGCACCGGGCACCTGCAGAGCCTGGCGCTCTCTGGCCTCCATGGGCAGCAGTTCTTCAGCCCGCTGGGCGCCGGGCAGCCCCTCTTCATCCACCCAGGACAGTTTGCCATGGCGCCCGGCGCCTTCTCTGCCATGGGCATGGGACACTTGCTGGCCTCGGTGACCGGCGGGGGCAGCCTGGAGAACGGAGCCCTCTCATCCGCCCCGGGCGCAGCAGGGACGGCCACCCCCTTCCCTTTCCACCTCTCCCAGCACATGTTGGCCTCTCAGGTAAGCCCTGTGTCCCTAACCTTATCCCTGCTGTCCAGTTGTGCCCTGGAATCTCCTCTTCATGTTCTCCCAAAGAGCTCCCTGAGTGAGCGCAGCACTTTGGGGATGCAGGTCAGGCCTGGCCAGTGTCACCCCCAGTGTGGGGACATTCAGGGTGGCCCCCTTGAGAGAAAGGAGCTGCTGGTTCCCAGCCTCCCCCAGGCCCTCTGCAGCCCACAGGGACAAGAGGTGACACACCCCTGAGATGTTACAGATTTGGCACAGGCAGAACACAGAGGACGTTTTGAAGGCGGCTTCGGGGTTGATTTGAGAAGGAATCTCGATTTTTTTTGCAGCTGCTATGGCTCCTCCATAGTCAAGGGCAGAGTCAGGAGCTGTGGCCCTGCCTGACCTGGCTGTCCCCATCCAGCAGCTCCCTGTCTTCCTGTCAGCTCTGAAGGGCTCCCACAGCGCCTGTGCTGATGCTGCCTTTCCCATCTCCTCTGGTGGAATATATAAAGATGTCTTTGAACTCCCCTAATTTATCCATCCTGCTTAACAATGTGTTTTAATGTGGTTAAGGGGCTGTGATGCTGCACAGGCAGCGTGCGGGGAGGGGATGGGGCAGATCTCAGGCAGGGGTTTGTGCTCGGTGGCACCAGCCTGGCTCGGGATGGGGTGGAAGGGGCTGTACCCCCTCTCTTTGTGTGGAACGGGCTGATACCCCCACACTCTGTTTTTAGGGTGATACTGGGCTGTTCCATCCTTGCCTTGGCTTTTTTTGGGTACACAGCTGTGGAGGAACGGAAGGAGGGGTGATGCAGCAGAGCAGCAGCACAGCTCTGACAGCTCTTTCTCTCTCTCTCCCCTCAGGGAATCCCGATGCCCACCTTCGGCGGACTCTTCCCCTACCCCTACACCTACATGGCAGCGGCCGCAGCGGCCGCCTCGGCCATGCCGGCCACCAGCGCTGCCGCCGCCGCGGGGCCGCTGTCCCGCAACCCCTTCCTGGGCAGCAGCCGGCCCCGCCTGCGCTTCAGCCCCTACCAGCTGCCGGTGAGCATCCCGCCCAGCACCAACCTGCTGACCACCGGCCTCCCTGCCAGCCTCAACCCCGGCTCCGAGGGCTCCAAGGGCGGCAGCAGCCGGGAGCCCAGCCCGCTGCCCGAGGCGCCCCTGCACAAGGGGGGCGGCCAGCGCCCCGCCGCCTCCCCCAAGGGCTCCCTGAAGGAGTCCCTCAATGAACTGCAGAACATCCAGAGACTGGTGAGCGGGCTGGAGAGCCAGCGGGAGCTGTCACCCGGCAGGGAGTCCCCGAAGTGACCGGCGGGGCGGGCAGCGAGCCCTCCCGGCGGGGCGGAGAAGCACTGGTATTTTGTACAGCACAGTATAAATATTTATTGCGGAGCGAGGGCTGGGAGCGAGCGGGGCTGCCGGAGCGGAGGGACGGAGCCCGGCGGCCGTGCGGAGCCACCACCCCGGAGCCAGGAGGGAGCAGCTGGAGCGCAGGGCTTGCCCACCCCTCGGGCTGGGGGGCTGGGAGCGGCTCCCCCCGCCCCAGCGAGGCCACGGAGCCCCCAGGACCCCCCAGCCCCTCGCTCCGGGCACTGGGTGAGGAGCTGGTACCGAGACACCTGATGGACGGGGCGGCCCCTGCTTCGCTGGGGGGTGAGAGGGGCCAAACCCTCATCTGTGCAAGGGGAGGGGGAAGGAAAAAATAATTTAAAAAGAAAAAAAAAAAAAGAGATAAGAAAAGGAAGATGGAAACCAAACCGCCTCGGCAGCCACCGCCGAGCAGGGCGGGCACGGCCGGGGGAGCCTCGTGGGTACCTGGGCAGATATTTATGAAATAAATGGTAATTTGTGTAAATAAGCTATAAGGATCCCAGAATATGCAAATTGGTATTAATTTATTCAGAGTTGTACATTGGTGTGTACATAATATTTAGAGTTTAACTCCTCGCATTTAAGTTTTTTTTTTTTTTCATTTTACATGAACATATATATTGTAAATGAAAACTATTTAGCTCTTTGTGATTGAAGGAGATATCGGTTTCTCTGTGTTTTAAAATATTGTTTATCCCGCCTGTTCTCTAGGACAATCATGTGCCACTGATAAAACAATTTTTGGAGTCATTAAAACTAAGATTTCAATCCTTTAACGGACTTTTGCAAGGAAAAAAATAAACTAACGAATCCAAAACGTAACTAAACTATTGTTACAGTGCGGGGTATAGAGAATGCAGGAATAAACCTCAGGTTTTTATTTTTCACTCCAGAACAAAACAAAAAAAAAAGTATAATAAATTTAAATATCACAGGACTGTGCTCTATATTTGTTTTAAAATAAAAAGATACATGATTTGCAACGTGCTGGTTACTCGGGTATCTGTCTGTTCAGTTTTGATGAATTCTCACATCTTTCAATAAAAAAAAAGTCTACTCGGAGAAGTCCTGCCGGCTCCCGCCTGTTTCATTCCCGCGGCCGCTCCGCCCCGTCGGGGCCGCCGCTGCTCCGCAGGTGCGCAGCGCTGGGAGCCGCCCCCCCTTCCGCGGGGCGCGGAGCCTCCGTGAGTGACGGGGAAAGACGGAAACGCCCCGGGTTGCGCGGCCGCGGCCCCGCAGAGCGCAGGGCAGGACCCGCGCAGGGCTGTGCCCGTCGGGGTTCGCTGCCTCCCGGGCCCGGCAGGTGCGCGGGAGGGGGCGCGGAGGCACCGCGGGTGCGGCGGGGCAGCGGCACCGGGATGGACCTTCCGCGGCTGCCAGGCTGTGCCCGGGGCGAGCCGGCGGAGCAGAGCCGGGACCGGCCCGCCGGGGCTGCGGGGACGCTCCGGGACCGGCGGGGACCGGGGAGCGCTGCCCACAGGATGGAGGGAGCGGGGCAGAGCGGCACCGGCGGGCGTGTGGAGAGGGTGACGGGGAACGGATGATGGGGAATGGAGGACCCGGGCACGCCGGTGCCGTCCGGGCTGGTGACGGAGCCACCCGGGAGCGCCGGTGCTGTCGGGGATGGGGCCGCTGCGAGCCGTGGGTTTTAAATCCCCCCGTTCGCCCCGGCACCCGGAGCCGCTGGGGCCGTTGCGGGACCTCTGTTTTTTGGTTCCTCAGCCGTTCCCGGTGCCCGTGCGGGGTTCGCGGCCCCGGAGGAAGGAGCGGTGCCGTTCCCCCGCCGTTCCCGGTGCCCGTGCGGGGTTCGCGGCCCTCGGCCGGGCGCAGGGCGCCCTCTGCTGGCGCCGCCGCGCGGCCCCGACGGGGCGGGCCCGGGCCCTCCTCGGCCTCCCCCGCGCTCCCGGCCCCGCGGGCGGGGAAGGGGCTTTGAACCGCCCCCAGTGTGTGAGGAGAGGTGTTGGGTGCGTTATGCGGTGGGGGGAGAGGAGATGATGCCGCTGTGGTTATTTCTGCTCGCAGGGGGAGCAGCAGGGTGGGAATGGCTTCCCCAGGAGGAGGGAAGTGTGGTGACTAAAGTTAGGCTTGCAGGATTATATTGGAATTATCAAGACTCAGGATGAGCAGTAATTTAATGGGCTGTGTGTTTAGTGAGGGGGCACAGCCTGTGCCGGTGTGAGGGCTCCTCTGGCCCTTTCCCTCTAATCCATTCAGGCTGGATTTTGGCAAAGGTGGTTGGGAAAATCACAGTGGGGAGATGGTGACAGTGCTGCAGAACATGCTGGGGCAGTTCACTATGGGTTCCTGCCATCCTGGTAGGTCAGGGATGGCCCTGTCACCCATCCTGGACTGGGGACGAAGCACTGGTGCCAGCGGGACATCACAACCTGCCCACAGAGCACAAAGCTGCTCTTCACTGGGGAGGGGAAAAATGTTCTGTGGGTTCATGACAGTGACCCCGGGGAACTGTGCTCAAAGGCAGGGAGCAGGGCCTGCCCCCACAGCCAGGCTGTTTCAGCAGGAGCCAAGCTGCTCCCTGGCCGTCCCCAGGCTCTGAGCAGCCCCATTCAAGCAGCTCGATGAGCAGCTCCCGATTAGTCACGCACTGGGCTGGGATTTCTGCTCCTCAGCTGGGAAAAGGCGCTGGGAGGCCCCGCGGGGGCACACCCGGCACAGCACCCATGGCCCTGCTGCTCTGCACCTGGCAAAGCCCGGCTTGGCCATGCCACCGTGCTCACTGCTGAGTCACAAAAATAAAGTTCTGGGTGTTCTGGTGGTGCCTGGAGCTGCTGTTTTACCACCTAAACGCTGGTGCCATGTCAGCAGAGCAGCGAGGTCCTCACACACCAAAACCTTCACTGGGTTAGCGGTGAGTTCTGGATTTCTTCAGCTGAACGCACGAGGTGCTTGGCCGGGCACTAAAAATAGCAGAGCTGCCCTGAGGGCTCCGTGGGCCTGGTGGACGAAGCGCGGCTGCCTTGGCTGAGCTGCCGTGCAGCACAATAGCGCTGCTGGAAGGGCTCCATGGGCGGGTGTTTGTAAACAGGAACATGAGCTCATGCCAGAGCATCTCACAGCCCTGCGGAGGGGGAACACTGCCACGGCTCTTGAACCTGGGCAGCCCAGGGGGGCTCTGCAGGACCCCTCACCCCTCATCTGGGCTACTGCGCTCGTGGGTTACCCCAGGGCCACTGCGCATTTTGGGTCTGGGTGTGGGGCAGAGTAACAGAACCAAGGAATGGTTGGGAGGAATCTTAAAACCCATCTTGTTCCAAGCCCCTGCTGGGGGTAGGGACACTTTCTACTAGTCCAGGTTGTTCCAAGCCCCATCTAACCTGGCCTTGGACACTCCCAGGGATGGAACAGCCACAGCTTCTCTGGGCAAGCCGTGCCAAGGCCTCACCTTTCACAGGGGAAGGATTTCCCACCAACATTTAATCTAAATCTCCCCACCTTTAGTTTAAAATCATCTCCCTTGCCCTGTCTGTGTAAAAAAGTCACTCTCTATTTTTTATAAGCTCCCCTTAAATACTGAATGTTGCAAAAGGGGTGAGGGCCTGAGAACGATGCCATGGAGCTGGGCATGCCTGGTGCCAGCATCCTGCCCCACACCAGGAGCTGCTCGCAGCCCAGGGCCTGTCGCTGCCACACACAGGATCCAATCCCGCGCTGGAACTTTTCAACGAGCTCCCGCCGCTCCCGCCCGTGCGAGCGCGGGGTGCGGCCGTCGGGGAAAGGGAGCCCCGGACGGACGGAACGGGCGAGTGGGCGGCAGCTCCTTGCGTCGGGCTGGCGCCGTGCTGCCGCCGCGCTGCCGCCGCGCCCGGGACGGAGCGGAGCGGGCCCAGCCCCGGCCCCGGCTCCCGGTGAGGGCCCCGCTCCCCGCGGAGCGCAGGGGCGAGGGGGGCGCGGCCGCGGTCACGGCCCCGGAGCCCCAATTACCCGCGGGGCCGCCGCTCTGTCTGCGGCTCCCGATCGCGGATCAATGGACAAAGGGCAGCGGCGGGGCCCGGCGGGCTCTGCCCCCACCCGGCCCCGCTCCCGGCGGAGCCTCGCCCCCCATCCCGGCCGGACATCCCCGCGCACCTGCGCGCTCGGGGCGGGATGCGCGGCCGCACCTGCGGCCGGACGGGATTTATGGGGCGGTGGGATGAGCCCCGGTGTGGAGCTCAGCCGGTCTCTCCCTGTGAGAGTTCCCTTCCCGCTCTAGGGCTGAGCCTCTGGACCCTCTGCCTGAGTCCCTCCTCCGGGCACCGGCATCTCAAAGGCTTCTTAGCCCCACTCCTCCGGTTCTGGCCCGTTATCCCCGCGGGGGCACGGTCCTTGTGCCGGGCTGGGGCTGTGGGAAGGACGCACGTCCAGGCTGTTCCCTGCCACAAGGTTCCCAGAGCCACTTTGATCCGTGTGGGTGTCTGGGGGGCGGAGGGGAGGGGGCAAAGACATTATCAGTGAAAAAGCAGCTGTTTATTTTGATACGGAGCCGGTTCTTAGCCGCAGGCACCGTTTGCTCCGTCCTTGCTCTTCAGGCAGGGTGGGAAAGGGGAAAGGGGAGGCTCTCGGTTTATTCCGGTTGTTTACAGCGGCGGGTGATGCCGAGGGAGAGCCAGGTCCGTCGCCCCTCTGCGCCCGCCCGGGCCGTTTCCCAAGCCTTCCTCGGAGCCGCGGCGGGAAGGGAGGAGGCTCTGCTCGGGACATCCGACGGGATGGAGCGGAGGTTCCCGGCGGGGGGAGCCCCGGTGAATCCGCACCGCTCCCAGCCCGCGCCTCGGGCCAGCGGCACGGGAGCGGCACCTCTTGGTTGTGAGGTGGCAGAAAACCCAAACCCAAACCTAAACCCAACCCAAACCCAAACCTAAACCCAACCCAGCCCCAATCCCGGGCTTTTCCCGGGACGCGCCCCAAACCCGGGGAATCCCGGCGCTGTCCCGGGCTCGGCCGCCAGGTGGCGCAGCGGCCTCGCGCCGAGGGGCGCCCCGGGGGCGCGGCCGGGCCGGGGGTCCCCAGAGGGTCCCGGGGGTCCCCAAAGGGTCCCCAGAGGGTCCCGGGGGTCCCCAAAGGGTCCTCAGGGGGTCCCGGGGTTCCTCAGGGGGTTCCTCAGAGGCAGCCGCCCGTACGGGTGCCACTCTCAGCCATCCCAGGGGTTTGGCTTCCTGCAGCCCGCAGGAGTGGGGGGTCTGTGGCAGGTACCCCACGCTGTGCCCGCCCTCCTGTCCGTCTGTCCCCTGTGTCCTGCCACCTGCATGGCCACCTCACACCTTTCTGAGGGAGTTCGTGTGGGTGCCTGTTTGCTTTTTCTGTTCATGTGTCCATGCGAGCAGCCCTCCAGTGGATTGTCGGGGACCTGGCTGGACCATTCCCCAGCTTTGTGGGTTCTGCCAAAAACGCACCTACCACCCCGGGAGTTTGCTCCCTCCGTGTGCTCATGGCTGCTCTGGAAAGCCTGGAGGGACAGGGCTCTTTGCAGGGGACACGGCACAGGGGCTCTTCCTGAAGACCCTTCTTGTCCCCCTGGTGAGCTCAGCCTTGCAGTGGATCTCTGCCAAGCCAGGCACCTCTTGGAGTTTTGCATCCCCAGAGCCCCTTGGAATGCAGGGAGTGCTCGCTCCAAGGTGCCTGAGCCCCAACAAGCAGCTTGAAGCAGCGATGCTCTGTGTTCTGCGCAGAAGGTCTTGCGTTGCCAGGGGAATTGATGGATGAAATCATGCAGGAAAGGCTGCTCCTCTCCCTCTGGCACTGCTGTGAGCACAGGTACATCTGTCCTTTGCTTCCCATTGATTCCTGTAAATGGCCCTTGCCTCCAGCCCTGGGCCTGGCACACTCGGTAATTCTTTGGAAATAAGATCTAATTAAAATGAGACAGCTCTGTCGAGGGACTACCTAATTGTCTTTGCAAAATGACCTTGTGGAGATCCTGGCTCGGTTCCCAGCAGAAAGGTGTTGTCAGTGCAAAAATCCTGTGTGGCTGGGGGGAGTCAGTTAAAGACTTTTGGGAAATAATTCCCCAGGCTGGGAAATAATGAGCTGGAGGAGACACTGCAGTGCTGCTGTCCCTGGGCCAGCTCGAGCCTCCCCTTCTAGGTCTTGGGGACACCCTGAAAATGGCTTTAAAAAAGCCAATTCCATGTGGGGTTCAGCCAAGGCCGATGCCAACAGGAATTCCTGGGGTTTCCCTCTGCTCCCCCTGCACTCCTGGCTTCCCACAGCAGGGAGAAGGGGCAGGAATTTGGCTGTTGAAGTCTCAAAGGCATCCAGGACCCTCAGTGATGGACTCAGACGTGCCCCCAGCTCTGAGCTCACCCCATCCCATGCCTGCTGTGTCCTGCTCACTCCAGAGATCCCCCTGGGCACCGGGGGCTGACACCACGAGGATGCTGGAGGGGAGGGTGTCACCAGCCCCCTTTGTTCTTACAGAGCCCCTCATCCCTGGGGCAGTTTTGGGACCAGACCTCTCCCGGTGCGCCGCGAGCAGGAGAGCAGCCAGCCTCCACGAGAGGGAGCGTTTGCGGGGATTTTGGCTCCAGCTGCGTTGTTTTGGCTTTCCCCCGGTGTTTTAAAGCACAGACCGTCCCTCTGGCTGTCTGAGCCCTTTGCCTGCGTGGAATGCCCGTTTTCCTGGCATGGGGGAGAACTGGGCAGAGGGGATGCTCTGCTCCCTCCCTGGCCGGGTGCAGGGTCCTGTCCCACGTGAACAGGAGGATGCTTTCCTCCTTTTGGGATTATCAAAAAGGGGAAGTCCCTCTCACTGGGGTGGCTGGGGAGTGTGTGTGGGGCAGGGCATGAGCAGCCAAGCCAGCCCCCCACCATGGGGGGAGCCCTGGGTTGGGCTTGCCCAGGTCCCCCAGGCAGGGATGGCTGGAGGGACCCTGACCCTGGGGTAGCCCCGTGGGGCTCCTTGTGGCAAAAAATGGCTTTGGCAGCTCACACGCTCAGCCTGTGGCCTGGGGTGCTCTGCTGGGACCCCATTTCAGGACTGAGGGGGATCCCACCCCCCCATCTCACTGCTCCCTCTGCAAGTCACTCTGAGACCCCCCCCCCCCAATGCTTGTGATCCTTCCAGAACAGGAACAGGCTGTTTATAATTTCCCAAGTGACTGCTGCAAACCCAAGGCCAAAACTCCCACTTCTGGGGGCACAGGATCATGTCTGGGTGCCTTGGTGGCCACATGAGCTGTGGGTGGTTTGGATGCACAGACCAGCTCAAGGCCTGGATGGGAACGTGGTCCTGCCTCCCCCTGCCCTCCCTGGAGCCTGGGAGAGCCCAGACTGCCCTATCTGCAAATTGCAGAGCAGATTATCAGCGAGCACATCTGAGATTAAAGCCCCCTCTTTATGTCTGGCTCCCCCAGAGCTGGGGCTGAGCTCGGGGCAGACTCTTTGGCACCACGGGCTGATTGCTGGGGTAACCTTTAGCTTGGCTGGGAGAAGAGAGGGAGGCTCAGACAAGCTTCAACCAAGGGAAGGAACAAAGGAAAAGAGAAGGGAACACACAACAACAACAACAACAGTTTATTCCAGCAGGGTGGTGGGAGGAAATTGAGGCCCAGCTCTGAGATGTTCCCAGTTTGTGTGATCTGAGTGACTGGGAGGGTTTGTCCCTGTGTTCTTCTCCAACTCCCACTTGGTACTGGGAATTCTTGATGGAGAACCCAGTGAGAAGCCCAGGGGTGGTGGATTGGCAGCTGCAGGAGGCAGAAAAACCCTGGGGCTGCTCCTGCTTTTCTGTCCCTGCTGCACTGCAGAGATCCCAGGGGTGCAGCCCATGAATCCCAGAGCCTGGTGCTGTGCAGGGAGGGCATCCTCAGCAAAACAGGGGGAGATTTTTTTCCTGAGAGTGCTCTTAGGGCTCTGCTAAGGAGAAATGGCAAAGATTTCTCTGTGTTCTCCCAGGCAAAATGTGTGCCCAGCTGCTCTGAGCAAACCTCAGGCTTTGGAGGGTGCTCAGCCCAGAGCTGGGATAGCCCTGGCCAGGCAGAGTGGCTTAACAGGCTTAGAGCAGCGTAGTTCTTATAAACAATCACATGAATTAGCACAAATCTCATTAGATCCAGGCTTCTCCTGGCCTCCTGTGTTCCTAATGCCCCTCACAGGGGCTCTGTGCAGGCGACAAGCAATGCAATTCTTTCCAAGAAGAGCGAGCCGTGGCATTCTGGGTTTGCTCTTCTCAGAACCATTTCCATGACACTCAGTGCACAGGAGAGCAGAAATCTAATAGGTAAAAAGCCATTCAAGGTCCTTGGGTATTTTAAACCTGATTTAATTTTTGGCTGCTCTGTTAGAGCAATGATTCAGCTGATGATGCCCAGGGGTGTCTCCCCTGTTGAGCAGCAGGCACGGGGTGATTTCCCTGCTCTGATGTGCCCCAGACAGCTCTGCTTTGCCTTGGCTCTGGCTCTTGGCTGCCTGGCACCGTGGGGAATGGGGCTGTCTGGCCATGGTTTCATAGCATGTTCTATTAGGGGTCTAGTGGAAGAGGTGGTCAGTGCTCAGAAAACATGGGAATAGTAGATTTAGCCTGGAATGCTTTGGGGAAGGGAATTCTTCTCCTCCTGTTGGTGCCGTGCATGCCTGCTGAATGCTGCCCACTCCTGGGCAGTGCCACCCCCCAGTCTCCCATTTCTCCTCCCAAATCGCTCCAAGAAGCAGCACAGGAGTTTCCCTTGTTCCAGAACCACAGCAGCTCCTGGAGTGAAGCACCTCAGCTGCTGCTTCAGGACCAGGCTTGGGCTCCTGGGAGTTGTGGCAGGAAACAACACAGGACTTTTAATGATTAAAAAAAGAGGTTTTTACATCTCTGCTGAAAGTCTGTTGCTGCTTCACCTCCCGGCAGAGCAGAGATGTGAGCAGCAAAGGGCCGGGACAGGCAGCAGAGCTTGAGAAAGCAGCTCCCAGGGGATGCGGTCTCTGGCGGAGCAGCCCGGGATAAGCGAGCATGAGAAAAGCAGGCTTAGCCCTCCAGTCACCCTTCAGATGCGTTTCCGGCTGCTTTTCATCTCACTCCGAGTTTAAAAGCCATCTTATTCCAGCCCTGCCGCTGCCGCCAGCCTCGGCAGGGCTTCAAAGCGGGGCCGTCTGTGCGGGAGGGGCCGTGTCCCCAGGGCACCTGCAGGCCCGGGCTGCGACACGGGCAGGGACAGGGCTGGGACACGGACACGGGCTGGGACAGGGCTGGGACACGGACACGGGCAGGGACAGGGCAGGGACAGGGCAGGGACAGGGCTGGGACACGGACACGGGCAGGGACAGGGCTGGGACACGGGCAGGGACAGGGCTGGGACACGGACACGAGCTGGGACAGGGCTGGGACAGGGCTGGGACACGGACACGGGCAGGGACAGGGACACGGTCTGGGACAGGGACACGGTCTGGGACAGGGCTGGGACACGGACACGGGCTGGGACAGGGACACGGTCTGGGACAGGGCTGGGACAGGGCTGGGACAGGGACACGGGCTGGGACACGGACACGGGCTGGGACAGGGACACGGTCTGGGACAGGGCTGGGACACGAGCAGGGACAGGGCAGGGACAGGGCTGGGACACGGCTGTGGCACGGACACGGGCTGGGACACGGACACGGGCAGGGACAGGGCTGTGACACGGACACGGGCAGGGACAGGGCTGGGATACGGACATGGGCAGGAGCTGCCCTCCAGCATCCCCCCTGCTCCGGGAATTTGCTCCCTCCGTGTGCTCGTGGCTGCTCTGGAACAGGGCTCTTTGTGGGGCTCTTCATCCAGCCCCTTCTTGTCCCCCTGGTGAGCTCAGCCTTGCAGTGGGAGCTCTGCTAAGCCAGGGGTCCCTTGGAGTTTTGCATCCCCTTTTTACATTCCCGCTTTCCTAAAATTCCTCTTCTCCCCTGCAGCTCTCTGCAGATGAGCACAACCAGGGTGGTTGGTGGCACCACTGTCACGTACCCAGTGTTGGGGGGACACAAGGGAGTCCCACAGAGTGTGTTTGTGGGGTTTGGCATTTGCATCACCTGGAAACAACAGCGTCCAGCAGAGCTGGGACTGTGTTGGCCATCAGGGCGGTGGCTGCGGCTGTCACAGCTCGGAGGGTGCTGGTGGATCACCCCCATCACAGAGGGACCTGAGAACCCACAGAGGGGTTCTCCTGCATCCAAGTGACAGCTGGGAATGGGATCTGCTCCTCCTGGACCATGCACGAGTGATTTCACCCCACCTGGTGCTCTGGAGGCAGCACCTGAATTCAGCTCCAGACAGACAACAGAGAGCAGAGGGGCCAAGCGGTGTCAGGAGCCCAGGACGAGCTGCAAACCTCCCTGATGGAAACGTGCTGCCCAATCTCTTCTCTCCCTGGCTTTTGTTTGTTTGCCAAGCCCCTGGATGTGATTCTCCATTTTCTCCCAGAGTTTTTGCTTCAGCAGGTCTGCTGGGAGAAGTGCACTCACTGCTCGGTGACAAAACGCGTTCTCGAGATGGAAAAAGCTCCTTTCAAGGAAAACATGACATTTCAGTGGAAAAGTACCTTTGCATGCTGTTTCTAATTTTAAAGCTCTGCCTTGGAATGCTCCCATGGACTTTGAAATCAGAGCTGGCTCTTATGCTTTCCAGGTTTTATCCACCTTTCCTATATAATTTCAAATTGCTCCCTCTGTTAACGAGACAATTCTGCCTTGGTGGATTTTGCATAGACTGCTTCCAAAGCACAGTTTCCCTTATCCCATCCCTTTTTTCTGTGTTTTCTTTCCTCCAGCTCTAGACTATAAATACCTTTAGGCCAGACTGTGGGAACTGCACAAAGCCCCGTACCTGGCTATGCCTCCTCAATGGATGAATGAACGAATGTGATTCCCGGTACTGAAATGAACTCTTAAAGCCACATGCTACAAATTAATGCATCTGCTCATTCCCAAAGCATTTCATCTCCCTGAAGCCTGCTAGCATTAATTTCCCCCTGTTAATCTGACCTGCGCCATGAGGGATGAATGCTGGTGGGCTTTTCCCCCTCTGTTCTGTGCAGCCCTGGTTTGTCCTCCCCGAGCTTAACTTGTAAACCAGAGGAGCAAAACCAGCCGTGAGCCAAGCGCTGCTGGAGCCAGCAGAGGGGAGGCGAGAGCAGAGATTCTGCCTTTCCCCACCTCGCGGTAAACTTCGGGGGAAGGGAAAAATGGCTACTGGGTTATTTCTGGTAATTTCCCGCAATAGGAGCCTGATAACGGCAATTATCAATATCACCGGCAATCGATCACGGCAAACCTGCAGAGGCAGGTGAGGCTGAGGGGCAGGCAGAGGCTGGAGGGTTTTTGGCATCCTTTATCCCTGCTAGAGCTGCATCTATTTCCCCCCCAGCATATTTCCCCATAATTTCCCCAGCATTCCCCCATAATTTCCCCTGCATTCCCCCTGCAGCATCACAGTGCAGCCCTAGAACCCCACGGTCACCCCCTGCTCCCACCTCTCCCACCCGAGGGGTGGATGCAGCATTAAACCACTGCAGTGCTGGCCAAATTTCCCTGCGAGCTCCAAGGGCCCGTCCTTCCATCCCCTGAGGGGCCTGGCACCCCTCTCCTTGGCACAGTTTCTGCCCTGTCCCACTCTCTGGGAGGGCAGGGAATATTTACATGGGAGATGCTATCGTGGTGCTGTCCCCTGAGGCGAGGCACAAACAGGTTCACTGCAACCAGGTCACTCCTTTAACAAGTTTAAGTGGGTTTCACTGTAAAATGAATTTATTTCAACAAAACCTTTTTTGATAAATTAAACCAGCGCTGCTCTGTATATAATTTCTATAAACAATCTTCTCTAATGTTTACCTAACCTGGGCATGCAGAAACTCTTGCACGTTAAATATTAGATGAAAAGAGGCTATGAAACCTTTAAATCCTTTAATTAATTACTTTTTTTTTTTTTATTTTTCAAAGCAAGAAAGCCAGAATACCATGGGAAAATACTGAGCTGATGTTTTTCTGGCTTCTGCCAAGGGTGAAGGGAGACAAAGCCCTCATGCTGCCATGGCTTTGTGGTGGTTTTTGTGTTTCCAGGGCTGGATTTACAGGGTGCCAGCACCCATCCACACTCCCCCTGTGTAGCTGGTGATGTGAAGATTTATCTCCTGTGTGATATTTGCAGGGTCCTGGGAAGCTTGTTATTAATAATTTGTGAATTTACTGCGCAGCATTCATTAATTCATTAATTAAATTCATTAATTCATTAATTAAACACAGCCCCACCGCAGGTGCTGGCTGAGGGCTGTTGGGATTTGAGGTGCCATGGAGCTGTGGTGGTTCAGGCTGTGCTGGCTCATTTGCTGAGAGATTTGGATGCTTTCCCTTGAGCTCCCTGATTGCAGAGCAGCCTGGACTTGACTTCAGTGAGAACAAACTGTCCAGCTCATAAAAGAGAGCTGAGGTGAGTGAGAGATCTGCCTGCAACAAGGCTAAAATTGGCCTGATGGGGATGTGTGGGTTTGAGTGAGTTTGGGTGGATTTGGGCTGTTCTCCTCCACAAAGAAGGAAGGTGGCAGTGCACTGCTCCTGTTCCTGCACAGAGCCTGGACACAGCATCACTTTTCCAGCTTTGCTCCTTGAATTCAGGTCAAATTGGCTCAAATCCTTGGGCTGGACTCCTACGGGTAAAAGTCTCAGTCCTGAGTGAGGTCCTTGCTCCACCTGATTTCTCACTAAGAGTCGCCAGCCCAGCTCCCAGAGGTCGTAGGAAAAAAGGGGGAATGTGCTTTTCAATTAAATTAAATGCAGCTTAATTGGGTTGGAGGGAGGACAGCAGAAGTGTTCCTGCTGAATAATTCAGTATTTAGAGATGCCCTCACGTGCTTGTCCTGCTCAGCTCTTCAGAGCCTTGGTGGGGCTTGGGGCAGCCCGGGGTGGTGGGAGGTGAAATGAGATAATCCTTGAGGTCCCTTCTAACCCAAACTCTTCTGGGATTTTGTGAAAGGAATGATACAAAACCGCACAGGAGGCAGGGATGAGATTGAGTGGGTTGCAGCTGATGGACTCTGCGCTGTCCCACCTACCAGGGATGAGACCTGGGCAGGCTCCAAGTGTCCTTTGTCACTGTCTTGAGTGCAAGTGCACAGAAACCCCTCCTGCTTTGGCCTGCAATGAGCTCATGTGTTACTCGAGGGGTTTATGGACACTGTGATTGCAGGATCTGTCCAAAATATGTGTTAAAAATCAGCTTATCTTCCAAATAAACCCTCAAAAATTCCAGTATCTCCAAGATGTGCTTGGAAGTGATTAATTCTTTTTTTGCTTTTGGCGTTTCCCTGCTGATTTTCAGCATTATTTTTCATTCTTTTTTTGCTTTTGGCGTTTCCCTGCTGATTTTCAGCATTATTTTTAATGACACTGTGTTCCCAGAGATCACTTCTGGTGGATAACACAGTATTTATGGAGAAACCAACAGCTAAATCTGGTTATCATCGATGTTGCTTATAAAATACACATAGCAACCAAGATACTGACCATGGCAGTAAATTGAAAATATATTGAAAACAAAAGCATTATTCTAATTTATTAGTAATATATATATAAAAAATATTTTGGCAGGATTTTTCCCCTTACCCTTGATAAAAAGAAAGATATAGAAGCTGTTGTGAGGAAATCTGTGGTAGGGTTGGTTCAGAGGCGGGCAGGGTGAGAGGTGTGCTGGGTTTTGTGGGATTTAGAGAGCCAACAGCCCACTTTGGACATGCTATGGGCACAATTTCATTGCCAGAGACCTTGTGGAGATGCTGCCTCAGGGTTTGTGCTGATCCCCCTGGTCCTGAGGGCTCCAGGGAGCAGCTTTAGGAGGGTTTGGTGGCTTTGGAGTGGTGGCATCAAAGCAGGTGACTTTCCCCTGCTGGCTGCAGCCCCTGGTTCTCATTGAGGTCTCCCCACAGCACTGCACAATTTGGGCACGTTGTGGAAGGGTTAACCCTGGCAACTGCTGGGTAAGTGTAAAAATATTAATAAGGCTTCTGCAGGTCACCCTAAAATGGGAATTTATGGTGGCAGTCAAAGCTAATGTTTGGGATCAATGCAACATCCCTTCTCAGAATGAAAAAATAAATTAAACAGACCGTCACAGAGAGGGTATGTAAGCAAATCAATCATGTTTATGGCATTTAATCAAAACTTGATTCAGTTAAATTTATTCCATATGATAGCCCCGTGCTCCCCAGGATGCACACCTTGCTGGGGAGGCTCAGCAGAGCAGGGCTCAGCCCTGTGGCACTGCAGTTAATGGGATTAGGGGGCATTCATCTGCAGGATGCTCTGAGCAGAGGCTGGGGGTGTCTGTGCACCCAGAGAAATGATAGAATGAAATGATGAAAATGAAAACCCACAGGGCTATGCTGTGGATAAATAATGGGTGTTCAGTGGCAAACACCCCAGTGACAAACACTTCAGGGCCCTGTCTGCTCTCTGCTGGCTGTGTCGGGAGGGTGAGGGGGTTCACAGCCTCGTGGGCAGCTGTGGTGGGGCAAAACCTGCCCCAAACTCAGGGGATTCAGCCCAGGCACTCTGGTTTATGCCATGCTGAAATCACACTCATTGAATCCATCCATCCATCCATCCATCCATCCATCCATCCATCCATCCATCCATCCATCCATCCATCCCTCAGGAAGGCTCCTGCCACCATCCCACAGGCTCCCTGCACCACCAGGCACTGTGTGCCCACCCTGCAAGGAGGATTTGATCCCACAGACCTTCCTTCTCCTCCTGGAAGCTGAATATTAGAATTCTTCCTAGCTGCATATATAATTCACTACATTAATCTTCCCTTAAAACCTGCTCCTTCCACAAAGCCCCTCTGTATTGATCCAACAAAGACAATTATATATTAGGGAAGGGGAGGGAGAAAGAGCTGAAATATTTGAGATTGGCCCTTCTGGGGGATTTATTACGTGTCTGAACTATAGTGTCTGCCTATTTTTTATTCTAAGCCTCCCTGACAGGGGTCATGTCTTCCTCCATACACTGTACAGTGCTGTGCACAGGGATGGGGCTCTATGAAAGGCTCTGAGTGATTAATCACACCCTATAAACACACTTCTGGTGTGTTTGGAGGCGTGCACATGTGTGTGCATCAGCAAACCCCAGCAACAGGTACTGCTGGTACCTGCCCAACAGCCCTGAGCAGCAGGGCCTGGCTGTGGGTGCTCCTTGCTGGGTGCAGGGTGTTCATCTGGAGACCTTTCTGAGCTGGATTTGTTCTGGTTCCCTGTTTTTCCCAGCCCAGCTGGTTTCAGCGGTTTCCTGAGCAGGATGCAGACCTGGGGCATGTCCCAAAGGTGATGCAGAGCACAGCTCTGGGGGATTTTCTGGAGATTCCCCTCATGGGAGCCCATCACCGTCTGGGCATGGAGATCCAGGCTGTGAGGATGCAGGGGGATGCCCTTTAGGACAGGGATTATATTCCCTCTCCATCCACACCCCAAGATCAGAAGGCAAAGCAGACAAGCTGAGCACCCCATGAGTCAGGGAATGAGAAAATAATGAATGAGCAGGATGGGCTGTTTGTAAATGTGGGTGAGATTAATGAGCAAAGGCTTCTCCACAGCACAGAAGGCATGAAATCAATCCCCACTCCCAGAATAATGAGGGAATCAATAGGATTACGAGGTTAAGGCTGGAGTAAACCTGAATGACAGCTGCAAAATAAATTTTATTTGGAGGACGTGGCTGGGGTTAAATGAAATGTAATAAATAATGTAAAGCATTTAAGGGGTGGGGAAATGGCCCAGAGATGTAAGGAAGAACAGAAGGCCCTACAGTTGCTAAATCTACCCAGTTTATGCCCACAGCATGTTTTTACAGGCCAGTGGTGAGTGTGACACACACCCTGCAAGGTCCTGCCCTCTCCCCTCATTGTGCAGGGCAGGGACAGGAGCAGAGGGGTGGCAGTGGTGCCACCAGAGCAGGACAGGGATGTGAATGTGTGAGCTGCAGTCTGGGGTGCATTTGGGGTTTACCTTGTATGAGCTGCAGGTTTGTGTGTCCCTTTTCCCAGCCATAAAAAGCCAACACTGCCTCTTCCATTTCCCACAGGGCTCCTGGAGCTGCTGCATGGCACAGGGACTGCCCAAAGCAAGGCTGACACCTACCCCATGCACAGATCCTCTGCTGTGCTCACTGCAGGATGCAAGAGCTGAAGTTTTTCCACTTTTGCCCCCGAGGTGGGAATGTCTCCTCCTGCTCGATGCTCCAGCAGGCACCTGACGTCCTGCTGGCCTTGGCTTTGGGGGTAAATCTGTGCAGGTGGGGGCAGTGCTGTGATTTCAGGTGCTCACCACCTTCTCCTGGCGGATGCTTTGGAGCCTGAAGCTTTTTGGACATTGACACCGAGTCTGCTGCTCCCTGAGGGCTCGGACACTGCAGTGCCTCAGTGAAAACGGAGCTGCTCTGAACACGGGCCACAGGGGTGGGTGCCAAACCAGTGCGAAACTGTAAATGGCTGCCCTGATTTCCCCAACATTATTAACTCCCGGTCCTCTCCTCCCTGCTAGCCCTCAGAGAAGGAGATTTGGAGCTCCTGGGATATGCTCAGTGCTTCAGAGGCAGAGCCCAGCCCAGAGAGGCGTCAGCAGCCTCTGCCCCCGAGGGAACACACATCCCTCTGCAGGGAGAGCAGCTCCGAGCGGGGATGGAAAACAGAGATTTTCCTCTTGAATCACCACTTAAAACCCTTCTGCTTCCTTCTGGGGTTGTTTCTCTCGGATGCTTTTCCAGCAGGTTCCCCCCGAGCCCCAGGGGAGGACTGTGAGGCTCAGCCCTCTGCTCACGGCTGCTCCCCCTGGCCAGAGGATGGGCTTTCCCCGTGGGACATCCCTGCTGGGCTTGGTGGGAGGCCGAGGAGCTGGACCTGCCTCCCACCACCCTCCCTGGAGCTCTGAGTGTCCATCTGTCCATCCCAGGGCAGTCTGTGCAGCATGGGCTCACTCTGTGTGGGGTCTGCCCTGTGCAGGGGGTGCCCCTGTGTGTCCATGGCACTGCTGTGTGTCCTGTCCCTGCTGAGTGTCCATCTGTCCATCCCAGGGCAGCGTGGAGTCACTCTCTGTGGGCTTTGCCCTGTGCAGGGGGTGCCCCTGTGTGTCCTGACCCTGCTGTGTGTCCATGGCACCGCTGGTGCCACCAGCACGGGCTGTTGGTGGCACCAGCAGTGCCTGCAGGCACAGGTGGGTCCCCAGCTGCCCTCTGTGTGTCCCTGCACTGTCCTGCAGCCCCACCTGCCTCCCACATGAGACCTTTCCTCAGCAGGATGCAGAAAAATGCCTTTGAGTTGCTTTTTAATAGCTCCTGTAAATCTTATTTTATGCTAAAGCTGAAGACACCTTTATTGTTGTCAGAAAGGAGGAAGAGCTGGTGAATCCCTGACTGGCCCCAAACCAGCCTGGGAAGAGCAGAGGGAGAAGGTTGAGGGCCATGGTTACCCCTCATCATCTGGGGACACAGCAATGACACCAGGTATAAAACCATGGGGTGTAGACCCCTATGGCTGTGATGGGCTCAAGGAATCCTGGCTGCAGCACTGGAGCTTAGATCAGGCTCAGGAGCCAGGCTGGGGATATCCTATCCAAGAACCCAGGTGCTCGTTTTCCTCCAGCACCTTCCATGCCATAAGAAACCATACAGGGTGTAGACATTTTTCTTTTTTTTCGTGTTTTTATTTAATATTTTTCAAGCATTGCACAGGCAACCTCAATCCCAAATCCCAGCCCAGAGGTCAGTGGAGAATTGGCCCTGCACCTGCAACCTGAAACCAGCCCTGCCTGGCTGGAGAGCCTCATGCTGGGCCACTAATGAAGGGTTCAGGGGGTTGTTTTTCTTTTCTATTTTATTTTGAGACTCTGTTTTGAAGCACACGGCCAAGAGTGGGAATTTCACAGGGTAAACAGAAAAGCTGCTCTGAAGTTATTTATTGGTTCTGTTTTCCAGCACGTGGACTAGTATTGATTTATTTTGCAGTGTCTCCAGAGGCTTCTTCAAGGTTAAAATGTAGACATTGCACGTTAGGCTGGACTAAATACTGGCAGGAAAACACATTTGGCTCTTTTAATTGGAAAAACATACTCCTTTTGTCACCCTGAGGCCAAGGCTCTGCCACAGCAGCACAAGGAGGGCAGGGAATGCACACAAGTGTGAGATGCTCTGCTTCACACTTGCTGTGGGAGCACAAAGGTCCCCAGAACCAGCTCTGGGGTCCCACCAGGCCCAGAAAGCAATTCCTCAAGGGAAGGGGGGCCAGCAGCCATTCCAGGTGGGGAAGCTGGGGCTGAGCCTCCTGCTGACCAAACTTGGGCTGTTTACAGGAGCCACCATGGCCAGGCTCCATCCCAGCTTCAGTTTTGCCTCTGTGAGCTGCCCCCGAACAGCATCAGGGGCTGAGCAGGTGCCACAGCCCACGGGGGACAATGCTGGTCCCAGCAGCTGATGGCGGGGACTCATCCCAAGCAGAGATGCTCCACACCAAAAGCAGGAGAGACTCCCACATGCCAACCTCAGACCCCAATTCCCTGTTTTCTGCCCATACATTTACAACCATTATTCAGCTGGAGAAGGGGATGGAAAAAGAATTCTCCACCTCTGAGTACTTACATCCTCAAAGTGATTTCCAGCCTCTGCGCTCCTTGTTCCCCTTTCTTTGGCAGGTGAAGGGCCGCTGGAGGAGGCAGTGGCAGGGTGGCTCACAGGATCCCCTTCCCCGTCATTCCCGGGCCGGTAGCGACTGCGTGCAGCCAGGAATGGAGGTGGGGAGCTCTGCTGGGAAGGTACAAGCTGAGGTTTAGAAATCATGATGTGTGAATTGAAATGGGAAGCAACGGATCTCGGGAATCACCGCAACTGCTACAAGGTGTTCCTGAAGCTGTCAGCAAGCCATCTGCCCGCTCGCCCTGGGTAAACAGCGGCTCCAGCCAGCGCTGCTCGGCACACCGGGGAGCGCAGGGGCTGCCATGGGGTGAAGCCCTGCAGGGCAGCGTGGCAGAGGGGGGAAAGGAGCTGCGGGGCTACGGGAGGAGCGAGCGGCGCTGCCTCGCTGGGGCTCTGGAGCGGAGCCCTGGCCGCGCCGCTCGCTCCTCGTAACTCATCGCGGAGACACCGCCGTGGGGAGCCCGCCCAGGGCCCCGCCAGCAATTTATGGCTCCGGGGGAAACACGGCAGCCGCTCTGGGAGCGGAGAGCGCAGGAGGAGAGCGCAGGGGTCAGGAGGCTGCACCAGCATCTTTCGCTCCCGCCTCGCTCCGCTGCCGGGGCACGGCGGAGGCAGAGGGAGAGGTGGGAATTCTGCCGTGCTCCTGGCACTCCGCATGGCACAGCCCCTGGCACAGCCTGGGCATAGCGGGGATGTCACCCCCTTCCCATAGGGACATGGGGACGCCTACGTGCACCGTGTGAGCTGGCACAGGGGCCACGTGGAAGCGGCCACGGGCTCGCAGCCCCGGCACAGAGAGGCATGTGGCCCTGATTGGAACAAGCCGGGTGACCCGGGATGACACGGGTGCGTCAGTGCAGCCCCAGGAACGCCCCCGACGGGTCGGGGCTGCAGCATCGCTGCCAGCCCCGAGGGCGGGAGCAGGAGGAAGGGTCCGTGGCTGAGAGAGACCATGGGAGAGGGTCCGAGGGGCTTCTCGTGGCTCCTCACGGGGTTGGAGTACAGCTCTGGTCAGTGCTCCCAGCCCTGTCCTTGCCGAGTGCTCCAAAACTGTGAATCATGCTGTGCCTCAGTTTCCCCTCTGTGCAGGGGACAGGGGTGCCCTTGTCCCCAGCTGCCCAGAGAAATGCGCTGAGCTTTGGTAAATTCTGGGGCTGAGTGAGCTGAGAAAAGCAAAATTAGGAAATTATTTTTGCAAAACTGGTGCCAAGGTCCATCAGTGCCGTGCAGGGAGGAGTGTGGAGGGTCCCAATTTCAGGGCTGAGCCCCCTTGTCAAGGATGCTTGGTCCATGTTAGTCTGAGTCTTCCTGCAGTGCCAGCCAGCACTCTCAGCCTTCCCCCTCACCCACAATTCAAAATAAATACAGAGAGTGAACATGACCTTGAATGTATAGTCTAAAGCTTTTAAAACTCTCCTCTAATTCTTTTAACTTCCCGCACATCTATCCTCTGCACCAGCCTCCTCATTTCTCTTTCCCTACAGTAAACTTATACCCTCTCTAAAGTGCCCGGAGAAGACGCTGCAGATGAAATGTTGCTTTAGCTTAATTTCCTATTCCTAACATCTGCTTTAATTAATGTCATTTGCTTTGATTTGCTGCCAGCGTGCCAGTGCGGCACTTCCTTCGTTTCGCAACCTCAACCATAACCTTGTGGGAATGAGGATCAGGTGTTCCCGGCTGATCTCATCTGGTTCAGGGCATTTATCTCCAGCTCTGAGGCTTTTCTGCACTGTGGCACCGGCACAGAGGCAAAACCACAGCGTTCTCGTTGGCTGGAGGTGCTGAGAATGTGCTGTAGATGAAGGATGCTGCTCTGGAAAGCACTGAGCAGCATTTCTTACCCAGAAGTTTTACACTTCCCAGGTTCAGCTCGGAGCAGGAACATGGCAAAGCAGGAGAGAGGGGATGGAGCCCTCCCCAGCTCCTGATTTCTGTGTCAGGATCAGAGAGGACCATCCTGCTGCTGGCTCTGTGCCTGCTGTCCCCACAGTGTCTGAGGCTCCCTGGCCAAAGTGCTTCCTCAGGTCGATGTTCCCAACCCAGGCAAGCATTTTCCAGATATTTTCCAGCATGGAAATGGATGAACATCATGTGGCAGAGGTGGGGAAAGTCTTGAGGATGTCCCGAAGCAGCCAGGCCAGCCCCTGACCAGCTGGCAGCCTCATCACCTGGGGCAAGTTGAGAGAGCCCAGCGTGGATCCCTCTTCTCTGGTGGTGGAGCAGTGGTTGGAGTTTGGGGCAGAGCCCATTTTGCTCTCTTCCCTGCCTGGCTGCCAGGTCAGAGCAGGGAATGGCAGGGGCAGAAGCACCTGGACTCTGGAGCTGTGGCTGTGCTGAGGTTCAGTGGTGCAAACCTTCACCATGGGAACAGCTCTGCTGTCCCCCCTGCTCCTGCTTCTTCCCCAATTTCACCCTGTTGGTTTATGACAGGTGCAGACTGATCCTGAGGATCCTGAAATCCCTTTTCCATCCCTCTCTCTGTTCCCACTGCATGGTGAGATGCTTGTGCCCTTCCTCCAGCAGGAGCTGCCTCATCCTCTCTGCACCACCAGGTCAGTGCTCTGAGCTGTTGTGTGAGAAAAAAAAATCCTAATTTAAGGGATCTTTTCCCTTCTCTTCTGATGGAGCCTGCAGAAAAGCACCAGCAATCTCCCCACAACTTTCTGTAACTGCGTTGCTTGAGAGCAGCTCCTCACACAGCGGAGCCTGGAGGAAATTTTAGCAATTGTCTGTTCTGGCCCCAAATCACTGGCACTTGTATACAGCAGGCCTGAAATGGCCCCTTTCCCAGACAGCTCCTTAAGCAAGGTTTTCCTGTCTCTTTATTTAATGAATCTCAGCCATCCTTTCTCTCCTTGCTGGAGCCAGGGGCAGATGCTGCTCCAGCATTTCGTCTCTCCCTCTCTCCAGCTTCCCTCGTTCTACCTACAGCAAATTTGGGGTCCCACAGCAAGTCATGTCCCAGGAGGAGGAAATTCCCAGCTTCTGGGCCCCATCCCAGTTGGCTGTCCTTTCCCTTCCTGTTTGCTTCTGTTGAGAACCTTCCCCAGGAATGGGAATGTGGGGCCTTTTTGCAGTTCTGGTCCCTTTACTGGGGGGCCAACAGCACCCCTAAGACTGAACCCTGTTTTCAGAGCAAACCCACTCCCTGGGCAGGGAGGACAATCCCCAAAGTGCAGAAGAGCATTTGTCCCAGGCCTGGCCCTGTCCCCTGCAGCCCAAGGAATGTGTTTCACATCAGTGTCCCGGCAGTGGGACGGAGCCATGGGGGGGATGTGACTGAGCAGGGAGCAAGCTGCCACATCCCAGAGGCTGGCTGGTGATGTGTGCTGCCCTTGAAGCAAAACCCTTCCCCAGGGTGGCCCCTTTCCCCCAGCCTCCTGCTCCCCAGACCCGCAAACTCCCTTCCTCTCTGCCCTCATCTCCCTCTCGCCTCTTCTTCCTCCATCCCCTTGTGCTGCCTCCTCCTCCCCAGCAGCTCCACATCCGGATGAATGTTTGTGCCTCTGCTCCAGCCTCTCCACTCCAGCTCCTGCTGCTCCCTGCTCCCCTCTGCCCTTTGAAATCCTGGCTGCCTCACACCCCTAAACCTGCCCTGGGTGATTTAGCCAGGACAGGACTGATCCCTGGGAGGGTGATGCATGGCACTCTGGCAAGGGTTTAATCCCCCAGGGTCCCTGTTTGCTTCTGGCTCAATGTTTTCCCTTCCCTCCCCATAGCTGCAGTGCTGAGCCCTGTTTTGACCTCCTGCCACGCTGGGTCCAGCCCTGGAGGAGGGAGAAAGAGAGCAAAGATTCCCTGTGGGCAGCACCGTGGGGCAAAGGGACTGGCCAAGGGGAGCAGCAGGCTCTGGTGGCTGTGAGGGATTGCTGTGCTGCCTTGCTCAGGCTGTGGTCAGGAGTTCTGGCCCCTGAGGGGGCTCTGATGTTTGAACAGGATTGTTTGGCCCCCCTGGCCCTGGCTGCTCTGTCACTGTGCCACACTGGGGGCTTGGACAGCGTCTATGCCCAGCTCCAGGGCAGAGACAGAGCTGGCAGCTGGCTGCCTTCATTCCTCACACTGGGAATGTCTCACCCAGACCAGCATTTCCCTCTGTTCACCCTGGGGGACAGTGATTTCCCAGAGCAATAACCTCCTCCTCATGCCCAGCACAAATTGAATAATCACTTTGGGCAGGACTCTGCCAGTCCCTCATCCCTGCACAGTGATGGATGGATGGATGGATGGATGGATGGATGGATGGATGGATGGATGGATGGATGGACGGACGGACGGACGGATGGATGGATGGATGGATGGATGGATGGATGGATGGATGGATGGATGATGCCAAGGACTCTGTGCAGAACCACAGCACGTTGCTCTGCCAGCGTACTGGCCTGGATTTGCAATACCTTAAGGCAGTTTCTTGCTCTGATGCAAGGCTTTAAACAAGGCTCTCCTCTTTTCTTCCTGTGACAAGTGGCTTGCTGTGCTGTCCCTTGCTGGATTGATGTGCAATCTCTGGAGCTGTGGCCTCTCCTTTTTGCCCACAGCTCCAGAGCAGCTTCACCAGGAGGTTCCATGTGTCCTCCTCCCACTGCACCAAGGTCCCTGCGGGGCACTGAGCTGTCCTGGGGCTGCTGTCCCCTCTCCATGCACACATCTTCTGCCACCCTGACCCACACCCGAGTCCCTTCTCTCCCAGGCTGCCCTCCAGGCCTCAGGATGGTGTGAGCAGAGGCACTGACCTGCTCTGAGTGGCACAGCGGGGGTGGCAGGGCCTGCTTGGCCCCCATCCTGTGCCAATGGCGGGCCCTGCTCAGACCCCACCCCACAGCAGAGTTTGGTGGGTGCAGGGAGCAGAGCTGGGGCTGCTCTGGCCCTGGAAGCCAGGCTGCAGAGAAACCACCAGCTCTGAGCACTGGCCTTTGTTCTCCTTTTATTTTTTAAACCATCATTCCATTCCAGCTCCATTTGCCTGCTCCCATCCTCCCATCCTCCAGCATGTTGTAGCTTTAGGACTTTTTTCATTAAAATCAAAAAAGTTATTGCAAAATAGATGGAGCTTCTTCTTTTTTTTTTTTAATGTATGTAAATCTTGAAGTTAAATCAGAGCTTTGGCTGGGAAATACCGCTGGGGACTATCTCAGTCTGACGCTCAGCAGGGCAGTGATCTCTGGACTATTCATTCTTACAAAGACTTTGCCAAGCTCATGGTAAAACCTCTTCCTTCAAAATTGTGTGATTGATTTGAAATGTTAGTTTTTTAGATGCTACTTCAAAAAATAATAAGTAAGCATATTCAAAAATAAAAACATAAAGCATTTGGACAAAATTTGGGTTAGTTTTAAAAATTAAACCAATTCCACGATTGTTAGCTTTTTTTCCTAAAATACTTAAGCTTTAAAAAAATGTCTACATACATGAATATTCGTTCATAATTTAATTATTTCTGGATACAGGTTTAACATTTCAGGGCTGCATCTTGCATAGCTTTGTTTGAAATTACGACGGCTGAGTACACTTGGTTCGCTGGGATAAAATTAACAAATACCCCCCACAAATATTTAAAAACAAATGGGAATATGGTTCTTCATTTGATTTACCCGTTTCCAGCGAGCTTGGTGCGAGACTGAGCAGCACATTCGTTTACAACGTTTTAAAACATTCGTTAAAATATTTATTTAACAATTTAAAACAAAGCCTTAGAGCCTACAAACGTGCCCAGGTCAGGGAAATACATGTGGATAATTGGGGGAACGATTTAGAAGCAGAGAATCACTCGTATTTCAAACCGTGCAAATTTCCAATGCCCCCTTCGTGCATCTATTTCAGGCAGATGCTTGAGATTAAAGGGCTGCACGTCAGTCCGTATCTTACCCACGCTTCCTTGTCATCGTTTCTTTGCGATTAAATTTTGTGTTTTCCTTTCAGCCTAGAAGTGTTTGGTACCAGTCTCTTGGCAAAAGAGCCTGAGGAATGGAAGGGTAAAGAAATATGACCCAGCTGCTATGCACAATGAGGTTTGTAAGTCCTTGTATGGTATAAATAAGCATATTACACAGTTATTAGAAATCTGGCACTGTCGCTGTTTAGAAGCAAGACTCTGATGCTGTGTAATTCCTCCCGAGTTCATGCATAACTCAGTATTAGCCTTCCGTTCTCCCAGCCTTGTTACTGGCCAAATTCGGCAACATTTTCTCAGTACTCATCCATTCAAACCCTTCTCAGCTGTGTAAACCGGTGAGTTTCCTCTCAAGTCAGTAAATCTGTGCCAATCCACGCGGTCGAGGCTCGGTCCTGACTTTCCCCCCGCCTCGCACGGGGCTCTGAGCCGCCGCCGCCGCCGTCGGGTTCCGTCGGGTGCGGGCTCGGGGTTCGCTTCTCCCCTTGAGTCCGTCGTGGCTGGCAGCTTTTCTTGTGGGGAAGAGAAGCAGGTTTTCTTCGGGGAAAGAGGAGCCACGGAAAGGGGCAGCGGCTGGAAGGAAGAGCGCTGGAGCATCCCGCGGGACGGATCCCACTCGAGTTTCCCCTGAGCGGACTGAGTGTAACTCCGGAGAAAAGCGACAGTGAACTTTTATTAATCGCCGGTGTTCAGGGCCAAGGCATGAGCGAGCTCGGTGACAGTGATGAGTGGTTTGGAGCGCTGGTCCCTGCAAGCGGGGCTTGTCCTCCCACTGTTCCCTTGGCTCGGCGTTGATGAGCCGTGAATAGGAGCCACCCTGCCGTCGGGGATCCGGCCGTTTATCTGCCGGGTGATGACAGTCGGGCTGGTTTCGCCTCGCCGTCAATTGCCGCAGCCTTCGGGAAGCGCACGGAGCTGCCGCAGCCCGGGGGCTCCGTCCGACGAGGACATTTCACCCCTCGGTGTCGGCCCCGTCCCCGTGCTCGGGGGATGAGGAAATCTGTGCGGTCCCGGAGGAACCGATCCCGGAGCCCGCCCCGGGCAGGTGCTGCCCGGGCTCAGGGCACGGTGAGCCGAGTGCAGGCCGGACCCAACCGGGGCCGCACGGCGGGGAATGGGCCCGACCCCTCCGCTCCTGCATCCCCGTACGCACCGACGGGGAAATCAGGCTGGAAGG
This sequence comes from Molothrus ater, assembly GCF_012460135.2. Lineage (NCBI taxonomy): Eukaryota > Metazoa > Chordata > Aves > Passeriformes > Icteridae > Molothrus > Molothrus ater. Next base: position 9,145,439 of record NC_050498.2, on the reverse strand, counting down.
AGGCCTGAGAGTCTTAGGATTTACTTCAATTAAATCCTCCCCACCTGGGATTGCCCCTCCGCCTTTTTTTTTGTTGTTGTTCAAGGGGGAAAACACTGCATTTAACGAAGCTCAGGCAGCGGTCGGCATTTCCCCTTGCCGCGATTGCGGGAGGAAGGGCTGAGGGGAGACCCATCCAGACAAAGCCGAGCCCCCGGTCCTGGCTGCAGAGCCACACCAAAATTCACCTTGTCGTGGAGCCCGGCCCTCGGCAGCCGGGGTGGGAACCGGCGGCGGGACAGAGCGACGGGCGGGCGCGGTGCCCGCGGGGCTGGGGCACGGGCCGGGCCTGGAGCTCAGAGGCGGCTGCGACCGCGGAACCGGCGGGGAACCGAGCGGGGCGGGTCAGCGGCGGGAGCGGCGCTCCGGGAGCCCTGGCTGGGCCAGGCCTTTCGCTGCCCCTCACCCTTCGCCCCTTCTCAGTCCCCGCTCGGTCCGTGCGGGGACAGGGCGGCCGCGGGTCCCCTCTCGCCCCAGCCCCGTGGGGGCCCGCCGCGGCCCGGTCTCACCTGCCCCATCCCGCTGGCTCCTGCGAGTTCCGCTCGCCTCGCATCTCCCGACCCGCTCGGGTCCTTTTTTTTTTTTTTCTTCCCTTTCCTTTTTTCTTTCTTTTCTTTTTTTTTTTTTTTTTTTTTTTTGGTAGGAGTGGGGAAAAGGTTCATTACGAGGTTGACCCCACTTTACTTTTTATTCTGCTCCTGTTCCCAATTTCGGCACCACGTGACGGTGGGAGTGAGTTTGGGTTTAAATTCACTTTCAAGAAAACCCCGATAAGACCCCTGCCCCTGCCGGCCCATGGCGGGGTCCCTGTGAGCCCGGCGCTGCGGCAGCGAGCGGCGCCTCGGCGCCCGCCCGGGACCCCCGGCTCGGGTAAGGGGATGAGCAGGGGCTCGGGGGGCACGGTGAAGCGCAGAGCCTGGCGCTGTCGCGACATAGCGCGGGGCACAGAGGTGGAGATGTCGCGACAGGCCTGTGTGTACAAGGGTAGCGCGGCCTGGGCGCGGTTCCGATGTGAGGGGCGGCTCGGCAGCGCTGCGGGCCTCTGTGTATGTGGCTTGGTAATCGCGACAGCCGAGCTGAAGTGGCCCTTCAAGTCGCGACAGCACTCGGGAACTCTCCCGCAAGGGTTCTCCTCCTGATTTGGGGGTTTAGCGTGGCGGTGGGAGCCCCGAGCAGGCGGTGCCCGTGCCGCACGGTGAGGGAGCTCCAGCGGGGTGGTGTGAGGGGCCTCTTCCCTTGCCGCCCTCACCTCGGGGCGGCCCTGACGGCCTGGCCTGGCTTTGTTGTGGCCCCCAGGTCCTGCCTGCCTTGTGGAAAGGCTCGAGGCTCTCTGTCGCGACATGGAGAAGAGGGGGAGCGCTGTCCTCGTCCCCGGGCTCGCAAGGGAGACCCGCAACAGAAGGCAGGCCGCAGGCCGGCGGACATGGACGTTTTGGTTGCAGTGCAGGGTCAGGGAGCCCCACGGGGATTGTGGGCCCCTCCTGAGGCGGGACCCCTGCCCAGGCGTGATTTCGGCTCTTCCTCATCACCTCTCTCGGGCTACCCCGGCTCCCACCGCGGGGTCCCGCCGAGCCGGGTGCCTTTCCAAGCGCGGCCTATGCCCTCCGCTGCAGCCCCGGCCTTGCCCGGCTCCACGGCGGGCAGTGGGGAGCCCCAGGACCGTCGGGGCTGTGAGGGGGCGGTGGTGCCGAGGATGTCCCCTCTCCCCGGGCTCCTCCCGGAGCAACGAGCGGCTCCGCTCGCCGCCAGGCCCGGCGCAGCGCCGAGGCAGGCCGGGGAAGGCCGCGGCCTGGCTGTGGTGCGCGGGAGCCGGGCGGCCGCTGCCCCCGCCGGTGCCCCCCGGTGCGGACCGTCGGGCGGGCGCGGGGCCGGGCCGGGCCGGGCCGGGCGGAGCGGGCCAGAGTCGGTGTAAAGGGATGTGATTGACAGCGGCAACGTCAGCAACAGGAGGGGAAGGAAAAGGGAGGGGGGGAGACAAAGAGGGAGGGAGTCGAAAGGCCCCAAACTGGATCTTTATGGAACATTTTCCGCCGAGATCAAGGGAAAGTGAATCCGCGCAGCGGGGGATGCTCCGCACGCCGCTGCCATCGGGGGCCGAGGAGCCGCTCCCGGCCTGAGCACCCCGCGGATGCCCTTCATGCCGCAGCCGCCCCCAGGCCAAGCCCGGAGCCCCCCGCTGCGCCTCCTGCCCCTCGGCCGGCCGTGTGAGTTCCCGGGGTGCGGGGGGAAGGACGGGAGGGAGCGGGGGCTCCAAGGGTGCGGGGCTCCCCGCAGCCCGCCGAGCCCCGGCCTGGGGCGGGACACCGCCGCCAGCCTGCCCCGCTGCTGCCTGCTGCTCCCGCCAGCCAACCTGCTCCGTACCCCGGTAGCACCGGTCCGGGGCTGGAGCCTTGCCCTCAGGCTTCGCCGCGGACACCTCCCTCCCACCTGTGCCCTCCCGGTCACCCGGCTCCGCTCTGCGGTTGGACACCGGGACACATCCGCGCCTCGGCTGGGGCTGTCCCGTCCCGACACCCCGAGCCGGGCGGAGGGACCGGTGGAGTTCTCGGGGCATTGAGCCCCGTACCGTGCTCCCCGCTGGTGCTCCCTGCCCCGGGGATTGCGGCTGGTCGCTGGGGTATGTGTGTCCGCTCGCACACAGCCGGGCTGGCTGTCCGGCTCCTCGGCGGGAGCTCTCCCTGGATATCTGGTGCGAATGGAGCTGGGAGTCCCAGCCCCGCTCTCACCGGAGCTCTGCTGGAGCTGCACTTTGGGGTGCCAGTCGCGCTCTCCCTGGAGCTCTGCTGGAGCTGCACTTTGGGCTCCCAGCCCCTCTCTCCCCCTTCACAGCCGCTGTCCCGAAGAGCGGCTCGGCCTTGGCGGCTCGAGGCAGGACCGGGGCTGCGGGCCGAGCTCAGGAGCGCTTCCTCGGGGGCCGCAGGTCCGCGGCCAGCGCCGGTTTCGGTCCCCGGGAGCGGCACCCCGCAGCCCCCTCGGAGCTGCTCCCCCTCCGCGCCGCCGCTGCCCGTCCGTCTGTCTGTCCGTCAAGCGGGGCGGGCGACCGCGTCCCTCCGCGCTGTAAAAGTCGGCGTTGATGCGCGGCAGCCCCGGCGGAGCTGTCAGGCCTTATCTTTATTGGCTTTTCCCAGTCTCCGTCCAAGTTTAAGAGGGGCCCTTTTATCTCGGAGCCCAGCACTCCCCCTGTTTACACCGTCCGGCTCCGCCGCAGCTCTTCATCGCGGAGCCCCCGCAGCCCCGACGGGACGGGGCAGAGAGACCGACCCGGCCGGGCTGCCCTTCCCGACGGGTACCGGAGGGGAGAAACAATCGGGGCTGGGGGGCTGCGGCCACATCAGACCTGAGCTGCCCTGGCCTGAAGCGGGAGCGCAGCCACGCGTGGGCGGCTCCCCCGCGGGGGCCAGCGGGCCCGGCCCGGCTCTGCCGGGCACAGCGGCTTCCCCCGGGGCCCACGGTGTCACATCCCAGTGCCGCCGCCCGAGGAGCGACCACGGGCCGGCCTGGGAGGGCCTGACCTCGCAGGTGGCTGTGCCCGGGGCTGGGCGAGGGGCAGGACGTGGCCCCCGGTGCCGCGAGCTAACATTGCGCCTCTCTCCCCCAAGGAAATGCTCCAGGAGAAAAGCCTGTCTGAAACCGAGGAAGGGTTTCCAACAGCCCCCGCGCCCGGCCATGCGGACACGTCCGCCGGCTCCCCCGTCCTCGGCGTAGCCGGGGGGAGCAGCACGCCGCTCAGCAGCCCGCAGCTCCCCGACCCCGAGCAGGTACGCTCCGTCCGGCCCCGCGTCCCGCCCTGCTGCGCCTCACCCCCGCCACCAGCCCGGCCCGACACCGCGCATCTCGCCCGGCCACGACACGGGGAGGGATTGCGAGGAAAGCTCATTTTTCTTCACTTTTCTTTGGTTTTATTTTTTTATTGTTATAATTTTATTTTCCCTGTCCGCAGCAGGCCGCCCCGGGCCCGCCGTCGGTGCCTAAGTCGGTAAAGGGCGAATCCGAGCGCTGGAAGCCGCGGCCGGCAGGGCCCGACCCGTGGCGGAGCCGCCGCCGCTCCTCCCGGGGCTGCGGCCCGGCGGGGAATTCACTGCGGGTTTTCCATCCCTAAATCAAACGCGGCTTCTGTGCCTTCGCTCCGCGCACGGATGCGATGTCCCCGGCATCCCGCGGAACGCACAAAGCGCGGCCCTGGACGAGGATCCGTTGTCTCGCGGCTGCTCCTGTCCCCGGTTTTTGGGAGGCTTAGGGCGAGTCAACCCCAAAAGACTTTTTTTTCCCCTTGGAGAAAGGAAAAAAAAAAAAAGAATAAATCCATTTATCCGCAGTGTCCTGCCTGGTTGTGAAAGTCTGCAATTAAAACCGGCTTCCGTTTGTTTCTTTTATTTTTGGCAAAGGACAGCGGAATTTTTGAGACTCCATCCTCCTCCCGCTCAGGCTGGTGGCTTCGCCCGCGGCCTCGGCTGCAGCGCGGGCCCTGAGTGTCCCCAGCCCTTCCCCGGCCCTTCCCAGCCCTCCTCGCACGTTTTCTCCATCGTTTCTTGCTGTTCTCATTATCTTATTTTTTTTACAGACAATAGAAAATATCAAAGTCTATCTCCATGAGAAGGAGCTATGGAAGAAATTTCATGAAGCTGGCACGGAAATGATAATAACTAAAGCAGGCAGGTTAGTGAAAATTCCCTGCAAACATGTATTGCTTCTGATGTCTATGAAATGTCCTGTTTGCCAAGACTGTGTTTTGCAGAGCTGGTACAGTCAGTGGCATTTTAAAAATATTATTGTGATTGCAGATTTCAGTAAGATCATTTTTTTCAGTGTAAACTGTACATGTGTTTGAGTGTGGCAGTTGGAATGTAGATGCAAGAAAATATTGTGGAGTCGTTTGAAACATTTAGTCCTGATTCCCTCTGGTAATGTTTTTTTTTAAATTATTTTTTAATTAGGAAATTAGCATAATTATGATGTTTTGGTTTTTTCCCAAAACAAAGCAAGCCCCTTTCCCTTTTCTGTGCTGTGCATTAAGACCTGTGCTGGGACACTCTGCACCAAAGTTGTAGCAGTACGAAGGTTCTTTTAATCTCAAAACTGAAAGAGAAAAGGGTGCCACTTCTGGATTGAAAAAAAATAATCTGTTTTCCCTTGGAAACAAATAATTATTTTTATCAAAATAAAGCCCCCTCAGTGTGCACACCCAGGGAGGGAGACCAGAGCCTCTCAGAGGCTTCAGTTGCCCAGAGAACTCAGCCCTGCATCTGCTCAGGGCTCCTGTCCTGCCCAGGCTGCTCTGGTGGGAGATGGCAGAATAAATGTCAGAAAATTAAGAATCAGAATTAAACCTCAGACCATCACAGGCTCGGGAATCAGTTAATTCCCGAGAAAATTAGCCGGGTGTCACTGTGGGCACCAAAGTATCTGCCCTTGGCTTCTGCGGCAGCGGGCTCACCTCGCTGCTGCTGGAAAGGAAAATTGAGGCGTTAACGTTTAACTCCAGCACGGCTGAGCGCTTCTGCCGTGCCCTGCCATTGCTTGTTTGACACCGTGCTAGCGAGCTGTGCGGCCAGACACTCAAACAGCAGGGAGAAAACAGAGAAAAAACACCCCCACAAATAATTTCTATGCATTATTTCTTTCTCTGTGGTCTCTGATCTTCGTGCAGAGCAGCCGTGGGTGCTCATGGAGTGTGTGTGTGACTTTCCTCCCGTTTGGTGCTCCCACTGTGAGACCCAGACCCAACCCTCGGCATTGGATTTTTGGGATTGATTTGAGCACTTTCCCTGTGCTTTCCTCCATCCCGGCAGTGCTGCTCGGTGTAGGGAAGTTGGACTCTAATAAGCAAGAAATTCCCATTATTCCCCCTGGAGAGGGGGTGTATGTCCCAGGAATCTTCCATTTATTTGCTGCGTGGCTGTTTATGGAGTGATGGTGCAGGTAACTCTGTCCTTTTCACACCTTATTTTGGCGTACAAAAGCTCAGGGCTTGTTCTGCAGCGTCTGCTGATGGGAAGAGCCGGATTCATTTGGATGGGTCTGCTCCCTAAGTCAGCTCAGATGAGGGGATCAAGACGTCAGATATTTCACCCTAAATTTATAGTATCTGAGTGTGCCTGTGGAGATGTGTAATATCTGTACCAAATTCTAGACCCTAAGCATCCCAAACGTGCATGTTATCTCTCTGCAAGTCTGAACGTGGCTTGTTTAAACAGCTCCAGATGGACAGGGCTCAGTCCCACATTCCTTGTCCGGTGGAGCTGGCAGTGCACCTTTCAGGAGGTGGGATGGGGGGTAGACCACGAGATGTACAAAAATCTGGGTTTTTTACATTACTCGAGCCAAATTCTCCATTGGCGAAATTCAGTGCAGCGCCATCGAGCTAAAAAGTTTTAATTTTTTTAATAAACAGTTTTGAATTTTAAAAAAATAATGAAAGAAGCGGCTGAAATGCTGATGAATAACAGGGAACAAAATAACCTTTTTTTTTTTTTTTTCCCCACTGGGCTCAGCTGCAAATGGTGTCAAAATGCAGGACGAGGGCTTTTATCGGTGTTTTTAGCAGCGAGCACAGCCCCGCAGCCCCCGCGCCGCCGCTGCCGGGACCCGGCTCGGTTCCCCGGCCCGGGCTGGGCTCTGCCGCAGCACCGACAGCAAAAATACACAAAATAATTAGCGTGAAAAATCGAACAACTTAAAGGCCATGGTGCCTCGAGTGTCGGTTCATAGCGATGCCACGCGTGGCCGTGCTGAGGGCAGGGCAGCCCACGAGCTGCAATCTGCTGCTAATCCCCATGCGAAGGACAAAATGAAAATTATTATTTCATGCAGATTTTATTTTACCCAGGCTATTTAAATAGAGAGTCGCAATAATAAACCTCCTCTTGAGCCAATTAAAAAAACGATGGTTAATGGAGATTTGTGTGCACTTGCATTTAGCATTGGGGGGGTGTGGAAAGAGGGAAAGCGGCTAATTGCAGGCACTAATCAGGACTCTAATCCCCCTCCCAGCAGGCACAGAGATGCCCCTGAATGCCGTTAGTTGAAATCACTTAAATGTAGGTCTGTCTGACCTCAAGGGGCACAAACGAAAAAAAATGGAAGCCTGATTTTTAAATTTCAAACAACAACAAAAAAACAGAGTGACTTTAATGACAAGTTCACTCAATGGAGAGGAAATGTAAAGCTCAGCGGAAGCGTTAATTCCATGGCAATGGTGTAAAATAGCTTTTTTTGTATAAACAAGGCAAATATTGATAACTTGGTTGGGGGGGAAAGGGGGAGTCATTGTGGAGCTCCACAGAACGAGCCAACTATAAATTATCGAGAATTTAGGGCTGAGAATTACTTTAGGGGATTATTACTCCCTCTTAGGACTGATCTGTAGGAGATATTAGGAGAACACAGCAAGCTCAGCAATGAAATAGAAATCATGTTGTTGCCAAGAAAGTTTGATTTATAAAGTGGAAACATCTTTAAAATGCACTCGCTATCTTTTTAATGTCCGACTGCTTCATTGTGGGAGGGGAAAAAAAGAGATTATTTTATATTAAAAGGATCATCAAAAGATAAAAAGTTTATGTTAGCAAAGTTCCCTGAACTTTGGAGAAAAGCGCTCGGATCCCTCAGAGCGCCCGTGGCAGCGCCCGCAGGATGGGCGCCGGCTCCACCGCTCAGAGCCTTCCTCTCCTTCCTCCTCTTTGAGGTTTGCTCTAATTGCGGGTTTCTCCTCCGGAGGATTATCTGCTGATGGTTTTAAAGGGCTGAAGGTCTGCGCTGCAGGGATTGCCCCGTCCCCGGCGCTGCCCGGAGCGCTGGGTCCCCGCGGCTGCCCGAGCCGGGGGGGAACGAGAGAGGCAAAGCGGGCACGGGTGATCCCTTCGGGCACTGCCCATCTCGAGGGGCGTTTTGCAGGACAGGTTTATGGGGAGGCAGAGGGAATCCCGTTGTTTGAGCATCCCCTCTCCGCGGAGCCCCGGCGGGGCGGCCGCTCCCGGTGCCCGGTTCCCGCTGCAGCATCCCGGTTCCCATCCCTGCTCACAGCGCTTTCCAGGGATGGGGGGAATGAATCCAGCGCCCACAGCGAGCTGTGAGTGCCTGGTTTTGGAAATGATTGTTCACAAACCTTGCCGTGTGTGTGTGTGTATTTATATATATGTGTGCGTGTGTGTTAAAACAAACAAAAACCGCTCTGAAACCAAACCAACCAACCAAAAAAATCCCTTCTCCTAGAAAAACTACAGAACCGAAAAATACCCTAAAAATCTTCACTGAAAAGTTCCAGTCGGTGAGATCCTATTAAATCAAATTAATCAAATCAATCTAGACTCTAATGAAGGGCACAGGGTGTATTAGAGGATGCAGATGCAGCTGCACATCTGGATTCCTCCCCTCTGGCCGCCCTGCCGTGGGGGCATCGCTCTGTCCTAGCAGGGTGCACACCTTTCCTGTGGGATTTTAGGAATTCCACACTTGTGAAATTGTACGAGGGGTGGGGAAAGCAGAAAGCAAATGAGGGACTTTGTTATAAATCTGGCTTTCCGATTTCTTCCTCTCACTTTTATGTGCTATTATTTGACTGAACAATTGTAGATTCTTTTTGTAGCTCGTGGCAAACCATTCTTTGTGAAACCTCATCTTTCAGACTTTATTTCTGCTGGAAGTTAATCTTTGCTTCCACAGCCTTCCTGGCTCAGGATTTCTTCTTTCTGTTAGATTATTTATTGAGTTGTTCCCTAGGGTTTTTTCCCAGGTGCCAGTCTTTGCAGCATTGTAATTTCTATCCAGGTATTGCCAAGGTTAAACAATTTGATAAAGCTTTTGTTTAATCAGTAAAAAATGCCAGTTCATAGATGTCTGGTCAAATTTTTGTGAGCAGCTCCTGAAGAGAAAATAAAGTGTCATTTCTCTGTCATAGCAGAACTGGCCCTGAGGCGAAACAGGAGGCTCTAGATACTGAATTTAAGTTTTGGCTGGAGTGCAGGGTATGCACAGGTACAAAGCCAGCTTTGGTCTCTATGGTAGCAGGTTTTAAGAAGCATATGGAGGAAAATGCTGCAGAGGAAAAAAGTAGAATCGATAAAGCATCTTGCATGTGCGGAAAAGACGCAAATCCCCTTTAGATGTTCAAGTTTCATTTTAAAAGTGGCTTATTTCAGTTTTTCTAAAAAAAATCTGTTCCTAATAAACTTTAGTAAACCAAAATAAAACTAGTTTTTAGGACATCAAGGTTTGAAGAAGTATAAATGCTCTGGCTAAGCTGGTGCAGCTTTCCTGTGTGAATAATCCTTTAAAAGTTAAATTTTCCATGGCTCTGTAGGGCATATGGATGCCCAGTTCTCATTACAATTAAAGGGAAATATTTGTCCAGAATCTTTTGAGGCAGTTACAAGAATTTCTACTGATGTTTTTTGATTCAAAAGCAAACCTTAATATCCGAGATCAACGAAGGAATGTGAGCCGTCAATATAAAACATAGAAATAAAATAGATATTTGAGGAATGCTTGATCTGCTTGCTCCTAAATTTGGGGTCCTGGAATTATCCTGTTCAGGCAAACTCCTGCTTTTAGAGAAAAAGCAGGAGTGAACTCCAATGGCTCTTGGCTGTGCTGCTAAAGTTGTCGACAGCTTTGGCAAGGGAGGCAGAGCTTGTGCACACCGAGGAGAGCAGGGATGGGAGTCTGGTTCCTGATCCACTTCTCTCTTCATCCCTGCTTTTTAAAGACATGGGATGCTCACAGTTAAGGGTGTTCCCAAAGCTTTCCCTGCTTGTCCTTGTGCTGGAGCTGTGGCAAGGTGAGGAGAGGCTTTGGTCAAGCCCAGATCAGCTGGGGAAGGTCCCCAACCATTGCTGGGGCTCTGCTGCTGCCTCGGAGGCTCCTGGACACCGGGGCTGAGGCTCCCGCAGTGCCAAGGCTGCCTCGGCTCCTGCCTCAGCCCACTGCCAGGCAGCAGGGCTGGAGAGGGAGCAAACCTGCCCTGAAATGCTGTTGGTGACCATGCTCTTGCCCAGGTTCTCTCTGAAGCACCTTTGTGCTGTGCTGCTGGTGCTGCTGGCACCACCTCTCCCATCCTCCTGCATGCTGGGACCTTCTCTGCTCAACTTCAGCTGCAGCAAAATGAAAGCTCAGAGAAGCAACCATGGCCAGGAGCCTGCCCATGCCTCGAGTCACCATGGGGCAAAGAAAGGAAATGTTTCTAGACCATGAAAGCAGTCATCCAGCTCACCAAGTTCTCAAGTATGTGAGAAACAATGTTTTATTTAAAAATTAGATATGCTAGCCAGAAGGAAAAATACAACCTCGCCATTCCAAAATATAAAAATTTCTTAACTGTCTGACCTTCTCATCACTAGGTCATGGTCCTGCCACCAGATAAATCTCTGCTATCTGCCCATAGACTGAGAGTTCAATGTTGCTTGTGTTAGTGACAGTGAATTTGGGGCTGAAAAATGAACTACTGATGAGAACTCCTGTTGAACCTGTATTGTTTGTTATTCTGAGGCAAGGATCTGGCATGGGCTAATCCAGCACTTCAAAGTTAACTGCTCTTACTTTGTATACAGAGCGTCATAACGGAGTGGCGTGGGTGATAAGAGAAATAAGGGACTGAGGGTTAGGATACACTGGGAAAATGGGACCCTGTTGAAAAACTCTTTGATCTCTTTAAAGTATTTTCTGAAAGCAAGAATCTATCAAAAAGGAAATGCCATTTAAAAGGTTAAAAGAAACAGCTGACATCCCCAAATTTGTTTTAATCTGCCCTGGAGAATATTATTTTTAAAGATGCGTTAAGTCAGTGGAAGAAATACTTGTCGAAAGAAGGGAAATTAGAAAAAAATGAAGAAAGGTCATCAGAATGGAGACATAGTTCTTGGAGGCTCTGCACACCATTCTTTTCCCTTCTAACAATGAAGACAAGGAGAAACATCCTCAAGCAGCCATGGCCAAGTCTCAGGAAGAATTTGGGGCCACATTAGTTGTTATCAGGGATGCAGGTGTGTCACCTGCCTTGGAGTTCTGAAAGCATTGCTGGAGGCATGTCAGCGTGCCCAGCAGGTTCTGAGGAGGTGGTTGCTCAGCCATGACATGGTTTGTTAGCCAAGATGTTGAGTGAGCAGTTGTTTTCTGATCCTTTCACAACCTCATCTGCCACAGGCAGCACAGCACAGGAACTTCCAGTCACTGCTTTACTTGATCGTCCCAAAAGCAAGGATTGTAAAATCTCTGTCTGTCTTTTAAAATCTTTGTCTTATTGTCTTAAAAAGTAGAATTTCAGCTGCTGAGCTGCTGAAGTGCTTGGGGATGTTTTTATCCCCTTGAAAAGACAGAAGGAAGCACTCAGTGGTATCTGAAGGACCATTCACATCTCAGGGACGTGCCGTGAGTACCAATCCTCATAAATCCATGGGCTTCAGAGAGCACTGGCAGCCTTTGGTGAGGGCATGGCTTGGGTTGCTTAGGTGTCCTGGTTCTGTGCAGTTTTCTCTATGGAAATACTGTTTGAATCCCCTGCTTGCCCTGTGCTGGTCAGAAACATCCCTTCCCACCTAATGCATCCATAGGGACATCAGGAATGGTGTTGGCATCTAAGTGGAGGTCAGATTCCATCCTGGTGAGCAGGAGGGTAGTGAGGGTTTGTTGCTGATGTGCAGTGTGGCACAGCACAGTCATTGTTCAGAGGAGTATCTGAGCTCCTCAAGCAGCTCTGATTCTCTCTACTTTTCTGGTTTGCCATCCCCAGCCCAAAAAATAAGATTTTGCTGGACATGGGAGCTTTGCAGCCACCCATCTCTCCAGGATCAACCAGACCTGCTCATCTGGGCATTAAAACACACGTGAAATGCCCACAGAGAGGCCAAGGCTGGAGAGCCTGAAAGGCTGGGAACTGCTGCCCCAAAGAAAAGCAAAGCTTTTCTCTTATCTTTCACTTCCAAATCCAACCAGCCAATTACACATCAATTAAACTTTGTTTGAACAATAATAGAAGCTTTGGCTCCATGTCAGCAACTGCTCCACAGTTAAGGGGATTGGATAGTAATAGTATAAATAAATAAACAAGAGATGCTTATTCTAACAGTTCATTTTAAAACAATTTGTGAATATCATGTAGAGATAAAATGTGCCTAGCATAAACTTAGCTAAGCAGTGACTGCTTCATTATCAGAACAAATAATTCACTAGCACATCATCTTTGAAGCTTGGGAGGCCTGTGGAATTGTGCTGCTTGTTTATTTTCCTGGCTTTTACTGTTTTTGCTACATTTCATCTGCAGGGAAGGGTTTAGCTGGGGCTGTGGCAGTGTGGTGCCAAGCTCTGCTGATGCCGACCCTGCTCCCCCTGCCCACGGTCCCAGTGCCAGGCTCAGCCCCTCTGCCCTCCCCAGGGCATCACCCAGGGACTGTGGGGTTTTAATGCCACAGGGGGTGGCACCGTGGCTTTCCCCCCACGATCGCTTTCTTTGAAGGTGCCTTTCTTTTGTGAACATAAAATCTGATTTAAGTTTTGCTTTGTGAGGGGCAGTGAGAGCTGCTGGCATGGCAGAGCAGCACTATTGTCCCTGCCAGTGCAGGGGTGGGACAGGAAGGTGCCTGTCAGAGCCACTAAACCCAGCAGAGAGCTTTGAGGGGCACATGAGACCCTCAGGATAGGGCTGAGGAGCCTGGATGGTCCCTTCTGCTCTGGCTGGAGCTGGAGGGAGGGAGAAATGGGTTTGAATGTGCCTAAAACTGGAGCCCTGTCAATTCTGGTGTTTTGCAGAAGAGGCTGTTGGGGCTGGTGCTTGGCTGCTTGTGCTGAGTCCCTTGTGCATCACACGGGTGCTTGTGGCTGGTCCCTGGGTGGGCAGGGCAGCTGTGGGGCTGCTGGTGGGCCCTGCTGCCTCCACCTGAGCTGTGCTGCTGGGTTGGACACACATCTGGTGTGGCTTTCAAAAAAAGGGATATAAATTGGAAGGAAACTGGTCCAGCGCTGGACATCCCCACTCCAGGGATGGTGTTGTCATTGGCACATTCAGGGCATTTGCTGCAGCCCATGGACACTGTGTCCAAACAGGTTTTGGGTCTGAACAAAAGGTGATGAGGCCAGGAATTGCTGCAATTAATCTCCTGAGTGCTGGTGGCTCAAACTTCACCGGAGTGAACTTCAGTGTTGCTGTGCTGCACTTGTGCCCATCACTGAACCCCACCCAGCTGCCCCATTTGCCCAGGCAGGGCTGCAGCTGCCCTTGGCACGGGAGGTGCCCTGAGGATCAGGTGTCCCCTGCTTGCACACACTCCCCAGGAAGCCCCAAATTCCCAGTTTTTGTCCCCAGTTTCTGCATAGCAATGCTGTCCCGCGGTTTGGAGCCGTGTGGGAAGGAGGGTGGATAAAACAGAGATCTGCCCGGCTCTTGCTTCAGACCTCCCACCAAAGCCAGGCTGAGCTTTCCCAGAGCTTGGCAAGACTTTGGCAAGTTTTATTGCAGCACTGGGTGCTCCTTGTGCCTCTGCCGGTCCCCGAGCAGGCGATGATGAAACAACCTATTGTGCAGGAGCTGGGGGAGCGGAGCATCCCCGGGAGCCGCCCATCCGCCGGGCTCCTGCTGCACCGGCCTGCCGGAGGGGCTGCCTCTGCAAAGCTGCTGCTGCTGCTGAGCTGCAGCTCCTCGTGCCTCTGAGTAGCTCCATTGACCTGGAGTAAATCTGGGGAAGCAGGCAGGTTTTTGGCCCCTTCCCAGGCCTGACAGGGAGCTCTATAGAGCCACTGTAGCACGGCCTCGCTCCTGGGCAGGGCTGGTGCAGCTCCACCGTGGGTTCCTGCTCCCTTCTTAAAAACGGGCCATTTAATAAGGGCCAGGACATGATATTAGGTGCTGTCTCTTGTTTTTTGTTTTTTTTTTTTTCTTTTCTTTTTAATTCAGTCTCTATGACTGCATTTCCTTGGCCCCAGCTCTCGGGTTTGTCATGCCTTCCCATCAGAGATGCACAACCCATGTTTGTATCATATTGCAGAGATATTTACTAAACGAGCCTCTGCCAAGGGGTTGAGAAATATGTTTTCATTAAGAAAATTAAACTGACAAGTCCCTGGACAGCACATTAGTCGCATATTTTTTCTTTAAGGCCAAAATGCAGCAGCTAATAATAATGATGAAATGTCCAGGCACAGCCAAATTACTAAAATCTACCCATGTTTTCCTGGAAAAGAATGTGGAGAGTTGGCAAACTTGGTTGTAGCTGGGTCTGTGGACTGCTGAGTACAATGCTACCACTGCGAGATAGTGAGTGGTTTGCAAGTTAAGCAACACCTTCAATCAGATGTGAGTCCCCATTTGTTATCCTTAAAGAATTTCAGCTGTATATATTATAGTAGTACTTTGGCTCTTTGTATTTATTTTAGAGGGCTATACTAAAGAACATTATAAACTCAGGCATGTCCATGCTATATGAACTCCATATGCTGAAGCTTAATTTTAAATGCCATTAAAAAAGCACTTAACATTTACAATATATCAGTTCAGCTACTTTAGCAGCTTAGATGTTCTACAGTAAATGAAATGATTGAGGGAAAAAGAAATTCAGAAGCTCAATGTTATAAAAATCCCCAGTGCAGGTATGATACTGTCAAATTGTGTTTATTTCATTTATGTTTTTTAATAATTTTATCCTCCTTTTTAAATTTTCTTTTTTTTTTCTTTTTGTTTCATTTTAAAATGCCATTTTAAGGCCTAATTAAAACAAAAAATCTTGGCATTCAGATTGGATTCCTTATTGAATTTTTTTCAATGTGTGAATTGGGCTGTGTATTCACAAATTGAAATGTCCTACTGTATTTACCCAGGTGCTTACCTGTAGGAGGACAAGGTTAAGAGGAGTGCAGAGTTTATGAATGAAAATCAAAGAGGGACATTGCTAAACCACCCCTTTTTAGTCCAGGCTAATTACATGGTAAACATCTGGAATTTATGCAGGGCGGTTAAAAGAGTCAATTGAAACGATTTTGAACAGGGCCCATTTTGTTGCCTTCTCCCCAAGCAGCGACAAAATGGTGCTGCAGACTTGGACCAGCTCAGGAAAAGAGGGATAAAGTGGGGGACAAAGTGGCCTTGATGTCTGACGGAGAAATGACATCAGGATTTGGGCCCATCTTAATTCACGTAATTCGAACGAGGCCAGGATGTGGCAATTCTCATCCTCCATCCTCCCGTGGAAGGAGAACTTTGTGTCCTGGCTGGAGGGCTGTGGTGAGCCAGTTTGCTCTATTGACTCGGGTGTTTTTACTGGATGAGGAGGAGGTGGGGAAGATGGAGCCAAGAAAATAGTTATTCTGAGGATGTGAAGTGCCTAATCCTGCAAATCCTGGCTGCTGCCGCGGCCTCAAGGGATTGGGAAGCCCATGGCAGTGTCAGTATCCATTAGGGCTCTCTCCTTTGGATTGCAGGGCTGGACTGGGATGGAATCTGCTGTTTTCACAGCCACATGGCTTTATTAAAGGTATTATTCAATATCACAAAGAGTCTTTAGGCCTGTGAGGCATGTCAGTGTTCTCTGGTGATGCACTGGTGGATGGGATGCTCTAGTTTGGTGTTGGTTGATGGAGCCAGTGGGACAGGCACGCTCTGGTGGGAGGCTCTGCCAGGCTCCAGGCTCCAGCAAGGTTTAAGGGGTGTGCTGTGAATTTGGGAAATCTGGGAATGCCAGAGGAGCCTGTCTGCACCACCACAGGGTTTAACCCTTTGTCTCCCCCAGGCTTTGCTGATCCTCAGTTCTCAGTTTGTTGGAGGGAACATGGGAGGAGTGGTGGGACCTGGTGGATATTGGGATCGTGTGGATGACAAAGCCTGTGCTTGGTTTCCTCTGAAATGTAGTCATGTCTCCAGACTTTCAAACACTTCCATAGCAGCAAGAAATCTGCAGTTTTGGTGCTGCCATAAGCCAGGCAGAGCCTCTTGTAGAAGTGAGGGCTCCTTGTCCAGGCCTCCCACAAAGAGGGATGTGTTGACCCCCCTGTATCTCTCTCTGCACCCTCATTTTACTGGCACTGGCCCATGGCCCCCCTCCCTAAACCCTCATCAAAATTTGTGCCCACTTTTGCACTGGCACACGCTCTGGAAAGAGAGAGTTTAATTCAGGTATGAACAAGAACAATGTCCTGGCATGAATCCCTCTGATGGTGGATCTGCTTCTTGGGCTGCTGCTGCTGCAAGTTTCCCTCAGTTCCAGTGCTTCCACCCCTCACTAACGTGGTGATCCTCTGCTTTCCCTAAGGAGGATGTTTCCCAGTTACAAGGTCAAAGTGACTGGAATGAACCCCAAGACCAAGTACATTTTGTTGATCGACATCGTCCCGGCCGACGACCACCGCTACAAATTCTGTGACAACAAATGGTAAGACAACACTTCTGTTTGCCTGCTTTTCCATAAGAAATTTGCAGTTGGATCAGCCATTTGTTGTGCAAACTTAGAAACCAACAGAAACACCTTCCCACAGGAAGGATGCCAACATCCCAGAGCTCTCTTTGGTGGAGCAATGATGGACATGAGAGCCGGGGCTGGAAGTTTAAACCAGAAAAATATCAAATGAAATATTACTAACAGGCTGGGTGGTTAACTGCTGGAAAAAAAGTGCTGCTGGGGTGGTGACTTGTCCATCCCAAAGTGTTCTAGGCTGGGGAGCTTTCTTGGAGAAGATGCTTTAGGCCAAGCACGGGTTATCTGGCCGTGTGCAGTGTAGGAGGGTAAAGCCACAGCCTGCCTTGTACCAGAGGCTGGACAGGATGACCTAATGGTCCATTTTGGCCCTCAAAATCAGGTCTCTATGTGACTCGAGAAAAGTTTTAAATTCCTTTCTTCTATAGTAATACTTTGCTTTTAGGAGAGCAGCTATAAAGCGAAATATGGGGTGGTTCACTCAGAGCCCTGATTCTCTTCTGCTGTTCTTCCTTTCCTTGTGCCTTTCCCAGCAAAGTTACTTACCCAAGAGGCAGCTGGGATTTTTGCTCTCTGACAAAGGAAACGTGTTGTTTTCTCTTTTGATTTCCCCCCACAAAATGCCCGGCAGCCTCCCTCACTGCCACTATTTGCTGTGGTTTCCCCAAACCCTTCCCTGGCTGCTGCCTGCTGAAAAGCAATGGAAAATTTCACAGGGAACGAGCCCAGTGACATCCCAGAAAGCAGAAATTATTTACTTGCACATTAGGGCTGCTCCACTTAAAAAAAAAAATCCCTTTTCCGTGAGCTTTTGTCCCGGAATGCCTCTGGGTAAGAGGAGTGGACTGAGGGTCTCTGCACCACGGTGGCCACTTTGTGTGTTTGAGACATTAAACACGAGATGATGGATAGTCCTTAACTCTGTTTAATTTAGTTTTTGCCAGCCCTAGAGCTGTTTCCCCTTTTCCTTTTATTGCTGCTGGAAAGTTTCTGTTGTTTTTGGTAATATTGCTTTTATTGGGGTTTTATAAGAGGAGAACAATGTGGAGTAATGAGGGCGTTGCCATTAAATGATGTCTCATGGCTGGGCCTTGTGTCCATGGGAGCTGCTGGTGCTGTGGGGCAAGGGGAGCTGCAGCAGGGTCTGGGCCTGAGTGGGAAGCAGCCCCTTCCCACTGGGCCAGGCTGTGGGAGCCCTCCCTGGCTGTGAAGGTGCAGCCACACCAGTTCTGCACCTGCCCACGGGTGCTTTCTGCTGTGCAGGGCCATCTCCCTTTGCAGCAGGCTCTTTGTATAGACTTCCAAAAACCCAGACAAGTTTTCCTCCTCAAAAGTGTCTCCACAATGCCCATGTGAGGACACTGCCCCAAGGGAATCCCGCGTGGGAGCAGGGATGTGCCTGCTCTGCCAGCCCGTGATGCTGAAACAAGGATCCCAAAGCAGGAGCCTCCCTGAGTCCCCATGTCCCAGTGCATCCCCCCAGGGCCGGCAGGAGGGTTGCTGGGATGAGTCCAAGGACAAGAAGCTCTTGCAGGTGCCAGGGTGATGCCATGTGTCCCCTCTGTTGTCAGGATGGTGGCCGGGAAGGCCGAGCCGGCCATGCCGGGCAGGCTGTACGTGCACCCCGACTCCCCGGCCACGGGAGCCCACTGGATGAGGCAGCTGGTGTCCTTCCAGAAGCTCAAACTCACCAACAACCACCTGGATCCCTTTGGACACGTAAGAGAGACATTCTGCAAGGGCTGTGGGTGGAGGTGGGCTCAAAATGCTGGGTTTGTGTCTGGGATGCTGAGTGGGATACAACAGTTAATAATTGTTAATTTAATAATAAGGAATAACATTATTTTGTGCTTGGGGGGAGTGTTTAAAGCAAAGGGAGGGGGTCTGTGTGCTTCCCCTGCTCTTGGAAATGCAGCCATGACTGGCTCAGTTGTGTCCTGCTGGATGCCACTGAGGTTTTCTTTTCTGCCCAGGATCTTTCCGGGCAGTGCTGTGGGATTTTCAGCCTGGCACGTGGTACATGCAGCTCACAGAAGCTGGTTGCATAAACTCCTGATTTTCCAGGCTGGCTTTGGCAGCCCTAAAAAAGATCAAGTATTTTATTTGGAAAATTTTGATTGATGTGTATTGGGGAGAGGTGGGGAGCACACAGTTATCTGCCCCAGTGCATTTAATAACCCAGACCAAGGGCCCTGGCAGCCTGTCAGGAGAGTGAGTGCTCAGATACTGCATATAAAAACACAGACCTGTCTGGTTTGCACAATTTGAGCTGGAAGTCATGTAAAAATAAACCATCCTTGGTGAGAGGAAGGGAGAGAGAGTTTAAAATCCTTCTAGGTTTAGTGCCATCCTTTCCTCCTTGTACCAAAGGTAAGAGAATCTAATTTGTGCCATCAAATGTGGGTTTGAACCTGAATGTGTTTTAAGCAGCAGCAGTTTGGAGGGAAGGGATGTATCTGTCTTGTTTAAAATGATTGTGCATTGAGCCTCTGAAGAGCAGCTTTTCACTTGGAGTCAGTGTCCCAATGCCTCCCAAAGCTGTCCAGAAAGTGAGATTCTGGCACAGCTAAACCAGCTGCAGCTCCTGACTCCAGAGGCAGGAGGACCCCAGCAGCTTAAAACACTGCTAAAAATCCAGAACTTTTGCCAGTGTTTGTAATTTTTTGCGAATTTTGAGCCTCCAAAATCCAGGCCCTGGCAGGGACTCGGTGATAACCCAGCCCCGTGCTGGGCCCTGACCCCCTCCCCACCCTACTGACCCCACTGAGACATGTGTGAGCTTCAAAGGCTCCCCGGCACCCTTTAATGCTGCTGTTATTAATCACAGCCCATCTCTGCTCCCCTGAAGGGGGGAAGCACCATGGAAATGAAATGAAACAACTGTGTCAGGGCTCTCTCAGTGACAGTGACACAAACCCACCCCTGTGTCAGGGCTCTCTCAGTGACAGTGACACAAACCCACCCCTGCCACCGTTTGGCTGCCACAGCCATCCTGAGCCGCTGGCTTTGCACGTGGCATTTTTTCACTCTGTGTTTTCCTCTTGGTTAACTCTGCAGCTTAATATACGACTGTTTATGCTGTAAAATGTAAACCATAAAACATGCAGGATGTGCGATGTGGCTGTAAAACAAACAGGATGTGCCGTGTTGGTTTTGCAACTTTAAACGTTTGCTTTTCCTGACTTTGTCATTTTTTAACTGAGATTTTAGCGCTGCATTTTAACAGGGAAGATTTTAACCCCCTCCTCCTTTCCAATGAACAGCCTGCTTGTCTTTTCCCCAGTGAGGCAGTGGTTTGGGTTTTGGGGTGATATCCACCGTGCTGTGGCTCCAGATGAGCCCTGCTCAGTGCCCTTGGGCCGTGTACCACAGCCCAGCACTTTCCCTCTCACATTAATGGGAAAATGCCTGAAATAATCTATTTTAAAGTGTTTGCTGCTCTATTCAGGCACTGACAACCTGCCTGGCTAAATGGGACTGAACCAACCCTCAGCCAGGTCCTCATTAGGCTTCTTAATTAATCCTCTGCTTTAGAGATGTGGTGCTTCCCTTTTTGTGGTGCACATGGGGGAGAGCTGGGATCTGCAGCAGGAGAGGGGCAAGGCTCCCACCAGCTCAGGCTGGGAACAGTTCTGCTCTTGCAGGGCCTGTCCCACGAAGGCATTACGTTAGGAATAATAACAGCTTCTCATTTCTAGGAATTTGTTCCCAGTGACTGCAAACACTTTCTTAAAGCTCCCTAAAAAAACAAGTCAGAAAAGCCACAGGGTTTGTTTGCCTTCCCGTGTGCCAGCAGAGCCTGCCTGCCTTTCCTTTTGTCTTTGATTTCCTCCAAACCTCAAAACCACGTGGAGTGAGGATTTCTGCAGCCTTGGCTGGGGCATTTTTGGGTGTGTGGGCAGCTGCCCAGGCAGAGCTGTGCTGGGTCACCCACCCTGGCACCCTCAGCCACTGCAGTGTCCCCATCCCTACGTGGGGTGCAGCTCCTCTGAGCCAGGGATCTCACCTGAGAGACAGGCAGCAGAGATTTCACATGATTCCATCAACAAATGAACCCATTGATCCATCCATGTCTGACTGTACGCTGAAATAGCTGCTTAATATCAGGGATGAGCAGCCCCATGGAGATTATAACTGGAGGCACATCTGAGGCTTAAAGTAAATAAGGTAAACATCTTAATTAATAAACTGTGGAGTTGAAGCCTTTGCTGCAGTCCATGGAATTAGACTGGAGATTATTTACCATGTGGGATGTGGGAAAGCCTCACTCTCTGACACTCAGCCCTGCAGCCTCACAAGCCCCACTCCTGCTTGCCCTGGCCCGTTATCTGTTGTGGTCAATTATTACAGGCAGAGGCATGGGAGGCATTTGTCAATGCAGACACGTAAAACCGAGCAGGTTTTATATCAGAACAAACTCAGGGCTCTGTAATCTGCCTCAAACCCCTGTGGCTGAGCAGGTTTTGTGGCAGGTAAGGCTGTGCCCAGCTCACACAGCACAGCCTGAAAACGTGGGCTGTATATTCTGCTCCGGGGGGATTTTTCATCCATGAAAGGCTTCTTTCACACCAGGCTTAACAACTGAGCAACGTTCATGTTGGAAATGGATTAAGAAATCAGCAGCCACTGTAATGTTTAGCTACAGTGAGGTCTATCTGATCCCAAAGAAAGCACTGTAAGCCACCTATGCTTAGAGTGAAATCTGAATTTATGTATTTTCAAAGCATTACATGCAGAGATAATCAACCTGATAGAGCCTCTGATTTACGTGGGGCTGGTGAGTGATTCTGAGCATGAGGGATTCTGGCAGGGCTGGTGCTTTGCTCTCTGGGCATTTGCAGAGGTGAGAATAATCTTGTAAGTGCCAGCAAGGGTGGCACATCCCTTCCCAGTGCCTGCTGCCTGGGAAATACCTGGCAGTGTTTTCCAGGTGAAAAATGGGAATGACTCCATCACTGGTGGTGCCTTTTAATTGCTGTAATTACTTTATCTGCTTTTAAAATAAAGCTTTTATTTTAGTTTCTGGGATATAACCTAGTGAGATTTAAAGCTACAGGATATTATAGATGGCCTGTCACTCATCACAGCATTTGAAGTGATATTCCTGTTTTTCTTGACCAAAATCTGCTGTTTACTGGCTTCACTCATTAATGCTGATGAGTTTGTTATTTCTCTTCAGATTTAATATTTGCACACTTGGTTTTATTTGATTATCACTGAAAGCCTTAATTTTTCCCCTAGTCCTGGGGTTTCCTTTTCATTTTTCTGGTAATTAAATCAGCCTTTTTCTGCCTGTGCTCGTCAGACGCACTCAGGCACTTTTAATTAGCTCCACGTCCTACTAATCTTGCAAAACCCTAATTTTGATTCATAATTTTTTTTATTTGTTTGCTTTATGACTTGTGGCCAAGCAGTTTCCTCTCGGGTGCTGGTGGGAGGTTTCTGTGCTGCCTTGGAAGCAGCTTCCCCACCCCAGGCACTGGGATCACCAGAGGGAGGGAGGGGGAAAATCCTGCCTGGGGAAAAGGACACAGCCTCACCCCTCTTGTCCTGCTCCGAGAATTTGCAGCTAAAAATTTCCTGTATTTTTATGTATAACATCTTGGGGGTTTATATATATATATTATAATTTATATATTATATATTATTTATATATATGTACGTATGTATATACATATATAAAAATATCTATAAATAATCCATATTATTTCTTAGATATAAAGAATATATTTATATTTATATTTTATTTATATGTATAGGTATAAGCAAATATATATTTATAAGAACATATATATATTTATAAGAATATATACATACATACATACATATATATACCCCTATATATATATATTTATATTATTATTTATATATATTATTTATATTTATATTTATAGGTATAAGAAAATATATATTTATAAGAACATATATATACATACATACATACATATATATATATACCCCTATATATATATATATATATATACACCTCTAAATTTGCAGGCAATTTTTTCAGAGCATCACTAAGCCTTCTGCTGAAAGAATATCCATTAAAAGATTATTTTCCTTTTCTTTTTTTTTTTTTTTTTTGGTACCCATTCATTTTAGGAAATCAGAGCAATAGTGGTGCCCAAATAAATTACAAAGTGAAGTTTTACATTGTTTGCTGGGAAAAAAAAAGGAGCAGAGCTGTGTGCCCCTGGGAGTGGTGTGTGCTCCACAGGGAGGGATGGATCCAGGGTTTCCATTTCAGTCCTGGGGAAGAAGCGGCCAGTGGGCTTGGTGGTTGACAAGAAGATTTACTTCTCTCTGTTCAATCTTTTTGTTGTTCCATTGCTGGTTTGTGTGAGTCAAACGCAGCAGATCTTGGTGAAGCTGAACTGGAATCAGACCCTGCAATGGTCAGGTTTGGAGTGGGAGCCAGCCTGGGGAAGGCAGGGCAGGAAGTCTCTGTGCAGGGGAGCAGGGGACAGCGGGGGTCACAGCTGGGGTGTCCCAGGGTGTCACCCCTGGGCTCTGCCCAAACCCCCCGTGCCACAGTGGAGCTGGAATCGCCCCAAAGCTGTGTCCTGATGAATTCCAGCTGATGGGAGATGAAAAGGAACCGAGGGAGAGCAAACCCAGAAACCCCAGCTTTGGCCATCTCCTGAGGAACTTTTGTCTGAGCTCATGTTGAACCTTTTCCCAGGATTTTCCAGCCTTGCTTTTGTTCCCCTCCGTGCTGATTGCCAGGGCAGTGTGGATTTGGGAGGCTCCCCTGCAGCCCTGCAGGAGCAGCCTGGCTGCACTCAGGGCTGGGCCTGGTCTGTGCCTGCCTTGGGGCAGGGAGAGGGGAATCCTCCCCTGGAAGGGAAAATCTGCAGGGTGGGATTCAGGGAATATCAGGGATTCAGGGAATGTCAGAGCTCCTGTTTTAGCTGCTGGAGAGGCTGTGGGCACAGAATGTTTCATTTGGTTGAACTGGGTGATCTCAGGGGTCTTTCCCACTGTAAATGTTGGTGTGATTTTCCTGCTGCCTTTGGGGTGAAATGTCCCTGGCAGTCCCAGGATGGGTGCAGGGAGAAGAGGGATCTGTGATCCCAAATCCCCTGGACACATCCTGGGCAGCACAGCTGGGTCAGCTCCAGAGCTGATGGAGCATCTCCAAACCATTCATTCCTAAGAAACCCTTCAGTTTGGGATGGTTTATAGCACTAAATGCTCTAAATATTAATTGAGATGATTCTGCAGAGCCTCCTTGATTAAAACACTGTTTTTTCCATGCAGAAAACTGGATTGTCAGGTTTTTGTGCTGGGCTGTCACACTCCAGCTCAGAGTCCCAATGTGGGACCAGGGCCAGCCTCACTCAAAGGCTTTTTCACTTTGAAAGAATAGAGGGAAGGAAGAAAGAAGCAGAAAATATATTAAAATGCAAGATTTTATATTAGTTGTGTGATCCCCAGGGAGCAACCATAAAATTATGTGGCTTTTTCGTGGCCATTTACTATTCAATATAAAAAGGGGGGTTGCCATAGCAACCACTGCATCATCTGACATCTGATACCTTGGTGAAACAGGGAGCTCTTAAATCAACTCCCCAAATTTCATATGAAAGTAAATACATTTTACTGGTGATTCCAAGGCGAGTTTGCCTTGTGACAAGGAATGTGGCACCATTTCCCCAGCTCAGCTCGTGGCCTTTGGGTCCCATCCTGCAAATTCAGGCCCTGGAGCTGACATTACTCAGCAGTGGGAGAGATTAGAAGTTAGAGGAGTTTTTTTTCCTCAGTAAAATTAAATGAAAGGAGCAAATGACACCATTTCTTTTTAGCATTTCTTGCTGACTGGGGAATGCCAAAAAAAATGAAGTTGAGTTCTGTAACAGCTGAAGTTCCTGCTGCAAGTGTGTGAGCAGCACAAAGGAGGGAGACGGGGGGTGAAAATAAAAGTAGAAAGTAGAAGGATGTTTGTGTAAGCTCACATTGGACTTTGGGGCTGGGCTGTCCCAGTCTGCTCAGCACGTGTGCCATGGAGGGGTAGCAGTGACATCACCCTGGGCGTGCTCTGGCTCCTCTGCCAGCACCAAGGCAGTGCCAGGGCAGGGGGAGCAGCCAAGAGGTGCAAAACGTTTCCCAAAATATCCAGGAGCTCTTTGGGTCTCACCTGGTGCAGCCCAGGAGGGTCCCTACAAAAGCAATTTTAAAATATGACAATTTTAAAATATGTGACAGCGTCTGACACTGAATTCACCTCCCCAGGAAAAAGGGAAGTGCAGGAAAATACAAAGTTACTGTTTTAGCATCACCTTTGAGGCCAAGGGCTCCTACATCACTGCTCAGTGCTCTGTCCCATCAATTAAAATACTTCTCATTTTTGACACAATTCTTGAAGCTAATCTTTCCACCGATCCTCGTCACTGGAGTGGAATTTACTTTTTTTGGTGTATTTTTAGCTTTCCAAAGCAGCCTTGAAAACTATTTAGCCTGAGTTGTTGGCATTTCACTTTGCACAGACTGGGTGTTTTGTGGCTAAAGGTTGTTTTTGGGGTGGTTTGTAAGGATTTTGAATGCACAGGGATTACAGCAAGCACAGGTGAGGAGGATTTGTGTGCAGACACAGCCTCTGTGCAGGAGTTTTTGTTCTTAAGTAAAATGCTGGTTTTATGCAGAGAGGGGTTGCTGACCCCCAGAAAGATGTGGGAAATCCCCTCTGCAGCTGGTGGGGAGCCACACACTCAAATTCCAACAGGAATTGCACTGAGACAGGTGAGCAAATATTCACTTTTTGTGCAAGGCACTGAAATGCCCAAATTTGTAAATGCAGCGGCAAAATTTGGCCATTTAGGGTTTTTTTCATGATGAAACTCCAGGCAGATCTGCAGCCACAACAGAAACATTGAGCATCTGTCAGAAATTCCTTTCCTGAGTTCTTCTATCAGGCTCAAGAAGTTCAGTTGTTAATTCTGAAATTGTTTGAGCTCCTTGACTTTGAAGATGTTATTAAAAATGCATTTATCTTTTTAAAGGGGTTATTATAGACCCAGTGGATCCTTTGGAGGGGGAACACAGGCTATTCATGCAAGGTGTATCAAAACTTGGCCTCCTAATTTTCCCTGTGGAAAGCTCAGTTTAAAATTGTTTTCTCCATCCTGAAGCTGAGTTCCTCTGGCTTTGGGGAAAAGTCCCCCGTGCTGGGCAGTGTGGGACAGACAGTGAGGAGAGCTCAGCATTCCCCAGCTTTTGCTCCAGACAGCCATTATTCATCAGCATGCCTCAACTCTTAATTACTGAAAATTGAAATGTCCCTTCTTTTAGGAAAGTCCTGTCCCTTGGGTGTTACTTTGTTTTATGAGTGGCTGATACATGAAAGCAGAGAAAAGGCTCCAGCCCAAAACCTGAGCCGACCCTCTCAGATCTCCACCCCGCACATCAACAGCCACAAAGTGGTTCAGAGGCTTGATGCAAAGCTGATAAAATGCCAAAAATTCCTCATTCTCTCTCTTGGGGAGCAGGGAGGGTTGTCTGGAAAACGTCAACAGTAAAAATTGCATTTAAGTGGTGCATAATGCAGCAGCTACTGTGGGCAGGGGGACCTGCAGCAGATGGGGGGGTTTGGAGAGCACGAGCTCCATGCACTGCCCCCCATCCTGCCTGCAGCACCTGGAGCTGCTGCTCTGGCTCTCCTGGCCATGGCAGTCAGGGAGCAGAAAGGGTTTCTGAGCACACAGAGCAATCACAGAGCAAAAACCTTCTGCTTCTTGGTAATTCTCATTTGAAACTGGCCAAAACCATAACTAGTGTGAGCTGATGCTGCTGTGCTGCAGTGTGCACATCCATCCATCCATCATCCATCCATCCCTCCATCCATCCATCCACCCATCCATCTATCCATCATCCATCCATCCTTCCATCCTTCCATCCATCCATCCCTCCATCCATCCCTCCATCCATCCATCCACCCATCCATCCACCCATCCATCCATCCATCCATCCATCCTTCCATCCATCCATCCATCCATCCATCCATCCATCCATCCATCCATCCATCCATCCATCCATCCCTCCATCCATCCATCATCCATCCATCCTTCCATCCTTCCATCCTTCCATCCATCCATCCATCCATCCATCCATCCACCCATCCATCCATCCATCCATCCATCCATCCATCCATCCATCCATCATCCACCCATCCATCCATCCATCCATCCATCCATCCATCCATCCATCCCTCATCCATCCATCCATCCATCCATCATCCATCCATCCATCCATCCATCCATCCATCCATCCATCATCCATCCATCCATCCACCCATCCATCCATCCATCCATCCATCCATCCATCCATCCATCCATCCTTCCATCCATCCCTCATCCATCCATCCATCCATCCATCCATCATCCATCCATCCATCCCTCATCCATCCATCCATCCATCATCCATCCATCCATCCATCATCCATCCATCCCTCATCCATCCATCCATCATCCATCCATCCATCCATCCATCCATCCATCCATCCATCCATCCATCCATCCATCCTTCCATCCATCCATCATCCATCCATCCATCCATCCATCCATCCATCCATCCATCCATCCATCCATCCATCCATCCATCCTCATCCATCCATCCATCATCCATCCATCCATCCATCCATCCATCCATCCATCCATCCATCCTTCCATCCTTCCATCCTTCCACCACCCCACCCATCACAGTGTCCCCTCCTTGGCACTGGCCCTGTCCCTGTCCTGGCTGGAGTCCCTCTCCCCCAGGAGCAGCTGGGCTCAATGAGCCCATTTGGGAGCAGAAGGAGGAGATTGGGAAGGATTATGCTGAGAAAACAAGGCAGCAATATTTCTTCTTTGCCCAGTAAAAGGAATAAAGGCTTTTCTTAAACCATCCCGCTTCTTAAAAGAAATTCCATTTCTTGAAGTCATTTTCTTCTGCAGTGTCTGGGCACATCCCTGCTTTGTGCTGCAATGGGATGAGCCTGGGCAGCCTCTCTCAGCCCAAAAAGCTCCACCAAAAAAACCCTTTAGTGGAGCCAGGCTGTGGTCCCTGCTGGACCTCAGCCCTTCCCAGCCCCCCTGGCATCCTCCACAAAAAATCCCTTGGCTGGTGCTGGTCCTGCCTTTCACTGCCCAAGACTCGAGGAGGGGAGAGGTGCCTGGACCAGCCACCCACACTCAGCCACTCCACAAACAGCAGGAAAAAACAATCTGCTGCTTTGTAGTTTTTTGGTTCTTTTTTTTACCATCAGATAAAAGAAAAATAGCTTTCTAGCTTTTTTTCCCTCTGTGGTTTCTGTGTTGTTTTTTTTCCCTCTGCTAAACTGTGTATTTTTCAGCTCAGTAAAGCATTTATTAGGAATCTTTACAGGCCAGGCTGCTGGTGAATTATATATTGTACAGCTTTGGTGTGAGCTGGGGAAAAAAAAAACTTATGACATTTTTTCCAGCCAGACTGATTCTATCCAATAGCAATGGAAAATGAGACTTTACCAGGAAAGCTTTAAGTTCAGCTCTGCTTGCCAGAGCTGCAGATACCTTTTGTGCCTTGGTCCATGTGCATTCCTAGAATGTAAATTTTCCTTCCTAGCTCGCAAGCGAAGCTAAAGCTGAGCTCTGCCGGGCTTTGGGTCCTGCTGCAGAGTGTCCAACAGCCACGGCTTGACTCTTTTCTTTTTGGAATGGATTTCTCACTTTGGCATCAATTGTTTTTCAGATCATCCTCAATTCAATGCACAAGTACCAGCCCCGGCTGCACATTGTGAAGGCAGATGAGAACAACGCCTTTGGCTCCAAGAACACGGCTTTCTGCACCCACGTCTTCCCCGAGACCTCCTTCATCTCTGTCACCTCCTACCAGAACCACAAGGTAGGCAGCTTTTGGGGCCACAAATGCTTTATTTCAGGAACTCTGAGAGAGCATCTTCCTGTTCTGCTGGTTTAAAAGACAAGTTTCCATGCTGGCTTTAAGCAGGGAGAATGAGCCAGGGTGCAGCTCTGGAGGAGCAGGGATGCTGCTGGGTACAATATTTTGGCTGGTTACAATATTTTGGCTGGGTACAATATTTTGGCTGGGTACAATATTTTGGCTCCCCTGACTGGCTGTGCTCACAGAGCTGAGATGTCACTCAAACAGCAAAGCACATGGAATAATGACCAGTAAAGCTTGCTCATAAATCTGCAGTGAGCAGTAATTACAGAATGTGTGTTTAGTGAGACAGATGAGGAATGTAACCATAAAAACGGAACTCGGAGCTGCCTCTGTGGTTTGCAGGAGGGGGCTGGGGGCTGGGGAGGGGGGCTTTGGGGGTGCAGAGGGTCAGTTCTGTGCTCTGGCTGGGTGTCAGGGGCACCTGGGTGCTGTAGGGCTGCTCTGTGGTGTGGGGTGGTGTTACCTGTGCAGTGGGCAGAGTTCTGTCTGCGGGCTGGATGCCAGCAGGACTGACAGCAGTGGGACAGTAAATTGTCACCTCCCTGTGTCACCTCAGCAGGGCAGGGACAGCAGGGGATGGAAAGGCTTCAGGTTCTTTCCTGCTACTGCTCTGCCCTTGCACAAGCTCCTGCTCCCAGGCATTTTCCTCATCGTCAAGTCCAGCTGCTGCATGAGGAATAATTAATAATTTAATTGGAATTTTTAAAGGGCAGCAAGATTCATAACTAAAGGTGCAGAGTGAGGTAGCACTGCCAGAGCTCTCCTGTCACCCTGATTGTGAAATCTGCCATGTGTAACTGTACCAGTTCCTTTCCTACACATTCATAGGAAAATCCTGTAGGAACAGGAACAAGTGTGAAATTCTTCCTCCCCAATAACCTGACCAGAGCTTTTCCTCCCAAGCAGGATGCCTGTGTGCCCTTTGATGCTGGAAGCACAGAGTCCTTGCAAAAATGTTGCAATTAGTGAGGCAGTAAAGAGAGCAGAAGCATGGATGTGGTATGGTCAGGCAGCGTGGGGGAAAGTGCCCATTAGGACACTGAAGGTAGAAAAGTTGTAGCTGTTGATGTAAAATGACCAATTGCCCAAACATGGTTAACCAAAAAGACTCCAAAGAGCTTATATTTAATACATAATTAAAATGTCTGCTGTCAATGGTGCCTTTCATCCCTAAAGCTCCCAGAGTCTCCATAAACTCCACACTTGTGCTGTCACTGCTGTCCAGCTCTGCTGCGGGGATCGTGGCTGGGGGCAGCCCCAGATTGAGGGAAAACGTCCCAGAGGAGCCCAAATTCTTTAGTGAAGATCCTGTGAGGAGCCTCTGGGGACACAGGGACCTGCTGAAGGTGTCACCAGGACCTCAGTGTGGTCTGGAGAAAATCTCAGCCTCAGAGATTTTAAGAGAATATTGATTCTTAAGAGAATAAATAAAACCTGAATGGTTGATGCTTAAGAGAATAAATAAAACCATTCAGGTTTTATTTATTCTCTTAAGCATCAACAATTAAAAGCCTGGTCTAGGTTTCTTTTAGAAGAAACAAACTGCTGAGCTATATTTAGCTCAGAAATCTCCTGCTGGCAAGAAGTGTGGCTGTAAATAATTGTATTCCTAAAGAAAAAAATTGTGAAGTTGAGGATAGAGATTACCCCTGGGCACAGGTCAGAGAGGAAGGGATTTGTGCTCACCCCAAGTCCCCTCCTGGGCTGGAGGAGGCCAGGGGAAGGTGACAAGGAGGGACTGAAGCCCTGATCCTGCTCACGTCAGAGGAAAACCACGATCACTAAATAACAAAATGAAATTAAGATGTACAAACCTGCTGTCAGGCTGTGGCTTTGGAAGGGTCCTACTCTTCTTGTGGTTCATCAGCTGCTTGAGCTTCCCTGGAAGAGTTTGAGCCCTGGAGGCTGCTTAAATTCACATGTCACCACCTTCCCTCCAGCACTGACAGCGGCCAGCTGTGCTCTCAGGAGTTTTTTGGTAAGGGATATTTTTCAACATTGCTAAAAGTGCATTTGTTAGTAACAGCAACGCTCTGCAAAAGCATCCCAAAGCAGAGCTGGCTGCTCTCCTCAGCATTCAAATGGGATGCAGAGAAGGGAGAGGGGCTGTGCAGGGATAAAACAGTGTTTGAGTTGTGATTTTCACAGAGCTAAAATGCCTGAGTGGTGGCCAGAAAGGTGTGTAAAATTGTTATGGGAATTAGGGAGAGCCACACCATGACAAGCAGGGCTCTCTAACATGGAAACATAGGAGACATTTTAAATCAGACAAATAAATTCTCTCTATCAGGAGTCCAGAAGAAGAACACAGGGCCTAGAATAAGACCCAGACCCTGCATTTCACAGACCCACCAGCTCAGCCCTGCTGCTGCCACACTTCTGCTCTGATTTGCTTTCAAATCTTTATTTATTCTTCATTTATTCTTTATTCTTGGTTTTGTTCAAGATAACCCAGCTGAAAATTGAGAACAACCCCTTTGCCAAGGGCTTCCGGGGCAGCGACGACAGCGACCTGCGCGTGGCTCGGCTCCAGAGGTACCTCCCTCCCTCCTCCTTCCTCTTCCTCCTCTTCCTCCTCACGCCTGCAGCTCTTGGGAGAAGCAGCAGAACGTGGCAGTGTTTGCTGGTGCCTCAAAGGCACTGATATCCCTCAGAAGCCCTTCCTGACACACTCTGAGCTGTCAGCCCTGCCCACACCCAGAGCAGTGCAATGAGTTCATCGTCTGAAGCAAAGGGGGGTGAAGTCACTGCCTGGAGATGCTCTGGGGGAGCCAAACCAATATTTCCTCACTCTGCTGATGAAATTCTGATGATGCTGATCTCTGCCTAACCAGCCTTAATTTTTCTCACCTCTTTCAGCAAAGAATATCCAGTAATTTCCAAAAGCATCATGAGGCAGAGGTTGGTGTCCAGCCATGGCCAGCTGTCAGCAAAGCCAGATGTGAACCCACTCCATGGGAATCACCAGAGCCTGCAGCATTATCAGTATGAGAATGGTGCTCACATGCAGTTTGCAGCTTCAGATACTCAAGATCTGCCACTCAACACCTTCACAGCACAGAGAGATTCAGGGCTCTTCTACCATTGTCTAAAAAGAAGAGGTAACTCGAGTTCACAGCTAGAAAAATATCACAGAAAATAAACCTGAGACCGTGAGTTTGGTTTGGATTGGTCTCTTGGGCCTTGATCTTCAACAATACTGCTGTGATTGGAGTGTTTTGGGGTTCAGGAGGCAAGAGCTGCTGTTTGGAGCAATTTTTAGTGGGTTTGTCCCACAGAAGGTAAATTCAGACTCTGAGAGAGAGCTGAAACAATGAATTAGAATGTGTAATTCAAATGGCACAGAGCTTCAGTGGAAAATTATCCATTGTTAGGATCGGCCTGAATTCAGAATTGTTTGCAGGAGGCCATTAGCATTACCAAAATTCTACACTTTCCAAGGCAAAGCCAGGAGCAATTCCCTCAATGTCTGCAGACCAGTGGGACTGTGGGAGCTTGCTATGAGCAGCCCTTTCCTCTCATCCACTAATTCTCAAATTTAAGTGAGCTGTGACTGCATTCTCTTCCTTTTAGTCCAGCATCAGATGAGATCATGGCATGTTTTAAGTTAAATGGAAAAATTTTGCACAGCAGAAGAAAATCCTTCTATTTGCATGTCTCACTGCCTGCTAATTTATTTAAGCTGGGAGAATCCTCTGATCATGGCTAAATGAAGAATCTAACAGCACCAGTAATGAGGGCTGCAAAGCAAATGTGTAATTTTAGCAGATGTTTAGTGTGCAGATGAATTCACTAATTCATCCAGAGAATATTCCTAATAAATAACAGAAAGCTGCTGGGGACCAGGGCCATGGTCCTCACAGGAGGAGAGGGGCTGTGCAAAACTGAGGAAGGGCTGCTCACTGGGAAAGGGCTCCTTTATCTGGAAATATTTCTGCAGCTTTTGACGTGAATATCTGGGAAATGTAGAGCCATTTTTGCAGTGACAGGAAGGCAGGCTGTGATAAGACCCTTTAAGAGACTTCTTGAGTTTGTCAGGAGGAACCGTGCGGGAGTGTCAGGGCCCTCCTTATCGGGGTGAACGTGGAGTAATCCCTGATGTGAGAAGAGTCCCTCACTTAAGCTGACAAATGTCACCGGAGCGCTTTGAGGCCGGGGAGGATTAGCCTGACATTTGCAGCACAATGTCTTTTTGATGTAGTACGTTGTTTTCCCAAAGTAAAATGCTTTAACTGGATTAAGCTGAGAGAGGGCACCACTTTAGTGAAATAACCGCGGCCTCCAAGGGCGCTCCCTAGCAGAGCCGCTCCTCAGGGTGAATTTCTCTTGCAGAAAGCGCTCGGCACCTGGACCTGCCCTGCAAACGCTCCTACCTGGACGCCTCGTCCTCGGTGGGGGACGATCACTATTTCCGCTCGCCGCCGCCCTACGAGCAGCAGATGCTGAGCCCGTCCTACTGCGGCGAGGTGGCCCCCAGGGAGGCCTGCATGTACTCTGGCTCCGGCGCCGACATCGCCGCCGTCTCGGCCGTCGACGATTTACCGCCGCCTCCGCCGCCGCTGAGCTGCAACATGTGGACTTCAGTCGCACCTTACAGCGGCTACAGCGTGCAGACCATGGAGACTGTGCCCTACCAGCCCTTCCCGCCGCACTTCCCCGCCGCCCCCATGATGCCGCGGCTCCCCCCGGCCATGGCGGGCCAGGCCTCGCAGCCGCCGGGGAACGGCCCCTTCAGCGTCTACAACCAGCTGGGCCCGGCGCCGGGCCGGGAGCGCGGCCCCGCCTCGGCCTTCCCCAGGGAGCGGGGACACCCGGCCGTGTGCGAGAGGAAAGCGCCCTCCCCGCACCTGAACGCGGCCAACGAGTTCCTGTACTCGCAGAGCTTCTCGCTGTCCCGGGAGTCGTCGCTGCAGTACCATTCAGGGATGGGCGCTGTGGAGAACTGGACCGACGGGTGACCCCCGAGGCCACAGCCGCCCTTCTGCTCCGGGACAGTTCAGGCAGTGTTGATACCTGTGGGTAACTTGCACTTCGGTGAGACACATGTGCATTTCCAGAGGGATTTGTGTGGGTGAAGAGCTTGTATCTTCAGGCACACAGAGAGTTCCATCTCCTCTCTTAGTGGGCTGGATTCATCAGGCTCTCAGTGACTCCCAAATAAATTCATTCTCGTGTCTTCATCCAGTAGAAACCATCCTCATGACTAACGAGTGACCTAGCTAGTCATGTTCTTTTGCTTGTTATGTTAAACATCCGTGAGCAAATTTTGGCTATTTGGGAAAAATACGAGCTTCACTTTTACGGTCCTTGGCTCACGAAGCCACAAGCTCCCAAAGCTCCGAGGAAAAGCCCGTTCCATCGGCTGCGTAGCTCAAGGACTGCCGTGGCAGCGCCTCTTTAGCCCTTTGGAATTTGTCCCCCCGGCAGTGAGGGAGCGGCGGGGCAGCGCGGGGGCCGTGCCCGAGCAGGCCCCGATGCACAAATGTCTCTTCTTGCCCCCACACCGACATCGGGCGTGGCTGTGGGAAGCAAAGAAGTGAAGAGTAAAGTCCGAGGCCAAACAGCAAATTAATTGCAGCGTTAGGAACAGACCCAGTGTCTTCAGACTCCCATCCCTTGATCGAATCACATTTGCTTATTGCAATATATTTATGAAGTTTAAGCTTAAAAGTCGCTAATACTTTCCAGAACCAATTTCTGTATTTGCTGGTCCTTGATTTCTTTCGTATTCAGCTGAAACGTGCCTTTTGTGCTATGTTCTTTTCTTTTGCAGCTAACTCAGAATTGTCTTCAGCCTAGGAGGCCTAGAGGAACATGGGAAGAGCTCCCATGCCCTGTCAGGCTTTACAGTGTACGAATATTTGTAGAACAGGTAAAATCTGTGAGCAGTGCGTTCACGGCTGCCCGTGCTCACTGGGGAAGGCCCAGGGTGACTCCTGGCTGTGCCCTCTGCGTGTCCCTGTGGGCTCCATCCCAGAGGCCCTTTCCCCCCTCGGTGCTCCCGGCAGGAGGCTGACACTCCTGGGCAAGCAGAGGAATCCTCTGGGGCAGAATTCACCCACAAAGCTCCTGTCCCAGGTCAGTGTCTGCCCCGAGCGCCCAGGTGACGCAGAGGTGGCGCTGGAGCTCGGTGCCACTGAAGAGCACAATGTTCAAGCTTTGGTCATTGCACAGTGGGGCTTTATTTCATTGTTTCCCAAACGGGCAAAGGCAAAAAGCTGAAATGCAGGTTTGGAAGTGGGGAGGTGCTTCTGTGCTTTGGTGAATCCATGCCAAGGAGGAGCTCCATGGACTTGGGGGCTGTGGCACAGCCCCGAGGTCACATTTCAACCAGGACAGTCCCCTGCAGCCACTCAGCAGAATTCCTCTGTGACTGCTGGGGATTTTGTAACCAGATTTTGGAAATCAGTACAATTTTTGCATGCTGAATAGCTATTTATATACATATATATTTTATATATATATATATATAAAATTATATATATCACAAATGCAGGCCACGTGTCCAATTCAGCTTTGCTTTTAATGAATGAAATACTTAATAAAAATGAATGTTGCAAAGGTTTTTTTTTTGAAAGACATCTATTTAAATTTTTTTTATTACACACCTTTGATGTAAAAACTAAGAATTGGTTAGACAAAAAAACATATATACTACAGATAAATCTTTATTAGAAACCACATTAGATACAGGTGGTATGGAATTTTTAAATGTTTGTTACATAGCATGGACATTTTATTTTACATATCAGAACATAAAGTCATTTTACTACTACAAGCTGTCTCTGGGTGCATTTCAATAATTAGTATAAAAATGTTCCATGGTGAATTAAGATGCCTCGTCTCTCTTCTGTCTCCTACTGCCTGACTACACCACCCTCCCACTTCCCAAGGTGCACACCTGGCCCTTTTTCACCATCCCAAAGCTCCACAATGGGGTTTTAGGTGCCCATTGGGTTCATTTGGGATTTTTCAGGTGTTTCTTTGCTTAGGGGACACCTGAGTTGGTGTGAGCACTGAGTTAAAGCAGCCTCAGGTCCCCAGAGCACCAAAGCCCTGAGCTGCACTCCAGGGACAGGGGTGAAGAATGAAAGGTGGGAGGGAGAGGGAAGGGCTGGGGGTGCCACTGCCCAGAGCCTGCAGTGCTCACTTCATTCCTCACTGTGACACTGCATCAACACTGAGCTGACAAATGGAACCCAGAAATGAGTGGGGTCAGCAGCCCAGGCTGCACAGGAAAATCTGCCTGGATCTCCTGCCTGTTTTACAGAGGTGACCAACACAATAACAATGTCATTTTTCATGAATAATCACTGCTGCTATTTTAACCATTTTTCATGTACCTTCTGCTCATCCATGCAATGTTTATTGATTTAAGGCAATTTAAAAAGTAATTCCTGTAAGAATCCTCCCAGAACCTTTCAGTCAATGCAGGGAATGTAGAGAAATCTTGGAATTACTGCGAGTTTTACCTGGCAGCCTTTGCAAAGGGCAGGGCCCAGGCTCTGTCCCACAGCAGCCACTGGAGCTGAGGGAGTGCCCTGGGAGTCCCTGTGCCAAATAATGAGCTTTTCCTTGTAAAAAATAGCACAGGGTATTTATGAGTACAGGACCTGATTGGGAAAGGCTGAGTTAGCAGAAAAATGTGCAAAATTTGGATATATGCTAATCTGGTCATCTGGGTTCCTTTTATAGTCACTGGAGAGAGATCAGACATTGAGATTAAATGGGATGAATCATTCTCCAGTGACAATCTTTTTCCACTCAGAGGAATCCACTTAGAGCAGATTTCCCATTTCCAAATGGCAAAAAAAAAGTGATATTAGTGGATCCCCCTCCTGTGTGACTTTCACAAAAACATTGAAACATCACTGAATTATTTACATTACAAACCCCACTCAAGGTGAGCACAAAAAAGAAACAAACAAACAAAACAAAAAACAAAAACAAAACCCCCCCAAACCCAAACAAGAAAACCCAAACAAACAACAAAAACCTGGTGGTATTAATTTATGGGATGGAAAGAGGTGGTTGTTTTTTAGTTCCCTTTATGTTTTCATGGCAAGATTTCTAACCTGGCTGTGTGTCCAGTCCCAGGTGAGGCAGCCAGGTTCCATTGGATTTCTCCTGCTTTGCCCAGGTGCTGGTCCTGATGGAGATCCTGGCTGAGCAGGATCATTCCTGGGGACGAAGCAGAGCACAGCAACCCTGAGTGTCCTGGAGGATTTGCTCTGTTTGTTTTTCAAATCAGAAACACTAAACTGGGGACATCACTAACAAAAAATCCCAACAACCTGCACAGCTTTAAAAGAGATCAAGTGTGCTTACAGTGTCCCAGTTTGATTTACTGCAGTTTAAACAGCTTTTAATTCTCAAGAATGTGGAGGTTCATGTGTGTGGAGGCTTTTCCAGCCCCAGAGCTGCAGTCAGGGATGGCAATCCAAGCTCAGGGAAACCAGGCCCATTTCAAATCAGATTAAAGCAAAAATTAGCAAGTGAGAAAAACCTGAATACACACGAGGACCGTTTTCCATTGATGTGCTCTAATCTGTGCTAAAAGGCCCAGGGAATTTTTTAATTCTGTTTTTCTTGAAGGGAGATGTCCAAATTTCATCTTGGCCCAGGCAGGCTGGGTTGCAGCGAGCCCAGCAGCACTCGGTGCCAGACTGAGCTTGGACTTCCCTCGAAATAGAACAAATATTTGTATCAGCTTGCTGAGAATGTGAGTCATAGGAAGATTTGCCAGGATTGAAACAAGCTAAACTTCAGTCCTGCCAAAAGCCCCACCATTCAATTTGGCATCACTGGCAGCTCACAGGCTCAAGAGGGGCCTAAGTCTGGAAGAGCTGGGGTGTTTTTGGCAAACATGAATTTATTTTTCTCTCTCTCTACATTTTGGAAAATTTGTGCCTCTCTGTATTAATTTATGATGTCATTAAATAATTCTTTTTGCAGCTTGTATAGAAAGAATGTTTCTTTTGAAGATGAGAACTCCCCTGAGGATGCTTATAGTGAAAAATTCCAGCCAGAGGGAACTAAAAAAAACCCTCCTCTCTCCTTGGCCACTCATGTTTCTGCAGTACTGCTTAAACAGCAGAAAAATCCACAATATTTTAATTTAAGGACCTGCTCCAAGGAGGTGCCATGCACTTGACTGTGACAATCCAGTGTGACTGGAGGGGTTTTATTCCTGTGAAAGCAGGCTGGAAGAGAAACCATGAGCCTGTGACTGGCTGGTAGAAAACATCACATTTTGAACTGATTTGCTCTCTGCAAAGAACGGGATCAAGATTAAAAATTAAAGAAAAGGAAATCTTGGGAGTGGTACAAGCAAAGCACAAAGCCTTGTCCAACATGAACCTTATTTAATGTGCACACCCTGCCATGAGAGAAATGCCTGTCAAACACTGGGGCTTGGTGGTGGTTTTATCACAGGTTCCCAGCACCAGCCTTGTCCTGCTTAAACCAGAATTAAATTTAAACCTGGCATGGGCTGCTCAGCCTCACTGGGAAATGCCAGGGGAAGGTTTGTGTCACCTTGCTGGGTTTTGTGTCACCTTGCTGGGTTTTCTGTGACCTTGCTGGGTTTTTGTGCCACCTTGCTGGGTTTTTGTGCCACCTTGCTGGGTTTTGTGTCACCTTGCTGGGTTTTTGTGTCACCTTGCTGGGTTTTTGTGCCACCTTGCTGGGTTTTTGTGTCACCTTGCTGGGTTTTGTGTCACCTTGCTGGGTTTTGTGTCACCTTGCTGGGTTTTTGTGTCACCTTGCTGGGTGTTTGTGGCCTCCAAGCCCCCAGATCCTTTCCCTGGCCATGGCCAGCAGATGCTCCTGTCTGAGCACTTTGGGAATCTGGTGCCAGCTCAGGTGTCCCAGAGGATTCACAGCAGCAAGGATGGAAAGTTGCCCTCCTGAGCCCCAGCCCACCTTTGGAACTGGGTCCTGAGAGAAGGAAATAAAAAGGGGATTAATTAGTGCAAAGAGCTAATAACACTAATTCAATTAAAATCAGGATAATTGCAGGTTTTGTGTAATTAGAAACTCATTTAATAAAATAAAAGGAAACGCCACTGGAATGAAAAGAGGAGGAAAAGCTGCAACAGGTCACAAAGTTCTTGTTTCACTGAAAATACTGGTGGGGAAGGGGTTTGAAGCATTATTTGGCAGATGCCAACATTTTTCATCCGGGTTTTTTGGTTGTTGCCGTTCTCCTTAGTTCTCAGCAAACACAAACATTTGGCTTTGAACCATTCATTGCTGCAGTTTTGAGGAACACTTTCAGTGGGGCTGTATTTACAAACTGGTGGAAATTTGACTTTTTAACAAGAAAAATGAGGTGGAATGTCAGCACTGTCTGCTTGGGCAGCAACACTTCTAACAGTCCTGAGAGCAGAATTGACAAATTTCTCTTCTTCTAGCTGGGAGGTTGCACTGATAACAGCTCTGGGCCAGGGTTGTGTGCTCGTGCTCAGCCCTGGCAGCAGGGAGGACATCCCTGAACATTCCCAGAACATCCTGTCCAGAGAACAATTCCTGACGTCAGGCAGGGCCTGCTGCAGCTCCGACATGAAAAGCCCCATTTTTGTGTTTCCGTGCCAAAATCCTAAGACTCAGTCCTATTTCTGTTGAAGTCAATAGGAAAACTTTTATAGATTCAGCGTAGCAGGACCAGCCCTTGACTGTCCCCCTCAGCAGGCCCAGCCTGCAGCCTTGGCTGTGCAGCTCAGGAATGACCATGGAGTGTTTGAGTGTGATGGATGACACAGCCACCCTGAAAATTGCAGTTTACTCCTGCCCAGGGTGTCTGAACAGCTGCTGAGAGAATAACAGAAGTCTGGATCTGATATTTAAATTATTAATTGAATCATTTAGTATTTAATAATTAGTGTTTAATATAATAGATAGAATTAATAAATATAATATAAAGAAAATGTTTTAAATTATTGTATTTATAAATATAATGATTTATATTTAAACATTCTTTTTATAAATATAAATATAATAATATTTACACTAAAAAATCCTATTAATTTCCAAAGGACAGGATATTCTCCCTCCACAGGTACTGTATGACCCTTCCTGACAATCTGATATGGTCACAATTCCTTCCTTGGCAGCACCACCACCTTCCAAGGTTTGTTTGGAAATACTTTGCTCCTTTTTGTTGTTTCTTGCTGTGGGTTGGGATCCTGTGTGGGGCAGTGGCTCCTTGGATTGGTTTTTCCACAGCTGAGCTCCTCTTGTGTCCTTCCCAGTTTTCCTTTCCACAGATACTGCACCATTCCAATGAATCATGCTTTCTTCTAATAAAATATTGTTTGAGTCTGATGCCAAAGGCCAGATCTCCATAAAGAGACTCAGAATGAGTAATAAGTACAACAAAAAGGATTTTTATTCTTCTGTTCTTCCCCCCCACTCTCATTTTTGGGGGTCAGAGACTCCTTAGAAGACCAGTGGCATTAGAACTGATATTTTCTATCTTCAGCTTTGATATTTTGATATTAACAAGGATATTTTATATCTCTGTTTAAGAGCTGCCTTTTCTGCTGGTCCAGGTACTGAGGTGTTTCCACCTTCCTCACACACTCTTGGTTCAACAAAATATTTCCCATTCCTGTGACCTTTGTCAGCCCCGTTCCCAGAGCCAGGAGCCAGAGGCAGCTGCCAAGGCCCAGCACAGAAAACCCCAGGGGGAAAAAACTTTCCCCAAGGGAAATCTCTGCTGATCCCCTCAGCCTCCCCTCCTGGCACGGTCCGGAGCCAACAGGAAAATGTTTGGGCCAAACTTGGGGACCTTGGCACGGCAGAGCTCAGCTGAGGCAGGGATGGAGCCTGGAAGGAGGGGTTTGGACCCTGGCTCTGGAGAAGCTCTGCCCAAACTGCAGCAGGAGCATGCAAGGCACAGAGAGCACAGCAGCTCCAGCTTGGAAATCCAGCCCGACTTACAACAGGGATACACAGAGGAGTTGCTGGGTAGGATCCCTGTAACCACAACTCCTCTGCACACTCCTCTGCTTTGGGTGTTTGCTGCTAACCTGGAAACATCTTCAGCTCTCCAAGGTCTCAACAGTGCCTTTCATGTGCTGGTACCATGGCCTGGGCAGGAACAAGGGGGAATTGCCAGTGTAAAGTGATGGTAAAGGCTGTCCTCACTTCTATTTAATAGGGTACATTCCTTCTTGTAATATTGCTGAAAGTCCCTCAAATCTAAGTGAAATAAAAACTGTTCTTTTACTTACTGCTAATAACAGCCAGTCATGCTGTCCTTGAGAGCCACATATAAAAAGAGTCAAGAAATATTTTCAAATGGTAAAATACTGCACTATAAACGAGACTTCTGGAGATGTTACCTAAATTAGCCTCCTTCAAATGCCTTTGTGATATTTAATCATAATCATAAAAGTCAGAGTGCTTTTGCTTTTCCATCAGAAACCAGCCTTATGTGTTTTGCTAGTCCCAGCTCCACACGGGCTGGGTGTCGTGGTGTATAATTTCATAGACACAAAGACACTTCACTACCATAGCTCTCATTATTAAACAATATATTTTAATTGTCACCACCTTTCTCATATAGACATGGGCCAAACCTGCCCTTATTGGCTTCAACTGAGCTCCACAAGGGATGAATTTGGCTCAATATATATAAAAATACAGCAAGTCGAGTCATAAAAAGAAATGTTTGGGTTTCTTTTTTTATAGCAGCTGGGTTTTTTTTTTGCCATCTGAACACACATGCCTGGCCAGTAAAATCCCCTGATAAAGGACTGAAGTGTTTAAGACTTCATATGCAGAATAGCCCATGGTGTTTAATTACAATAGCAAAGATGCCATGCCATAAAAGCCTTTCTTACCTGGAGAAGGGATCCGTGCTCCCAGTGAACCTTAATTACCCAGGACATGCTGAGCTTTCCCCTCTGGCAATAACCTCTCACACCAATAACAACTCCTCTGCTTCCTTTGACATCTGAATCCTTGAATATTGTTAATTTTTGCTCTAATTTCCTTATTTGGGTTGCAGCTTTCCAGTGGTTTGCTCCTGATGAAAGTATTGAGCGTTAGAAGAGCTGAATTCCTGGGACATTGCTCTTCCTTTCTTCCACTTTTCCCTTGGAATTTTGCTCTCTCAGCCTGCTCTGGCACTCCTGCTCCCCATCTCCTTCCCAGCATACTTGGCTCCAGATGGAGATTTATGCATTTCCCCTCCTGTGATCCTTTCCTGCTCCACCAGCAAAGGTTTCAGCTTCATCCCAGGCCCAGAAGATGCAAATTTCTGCAGAATGAATTTACTTTAGACTTTAAAGGAAAAGCTTTACCTGGCTGCCAAGCACTCCCCAGTCATTGCTTTCACAGCTCTCACACACAAACACAGGGCACAGCACAGTAAAAATCCCCATCCAGCTGATATTAATGTGGGGAGACTGAATCTTTGTTATTTATTGAGTTATATCAGATTTACAGCTCACATTTCTGCTGAGCTTTTATTGGTTCATAAAGAGAAGATTCCATTTTTACCTGGAAAATGCTGCTTTTTGTGGGGAGGGGAGGAAAGCTCTGCCTTGGAAAGCCCTGGGATCTCAGGCCATGATTTAGAACCATCACCTGCATGATCCTCCTCATCCTCACTCCTGCATCCTCAGCTTTTGATGGAGCCAATTTCCTGAGTGCATGTGAAAGCCTGTGGCTGCAGCCTGGAACAATCCTAGCTCAGTGCTTCCCTTCTGTTGTTGATCCTTTAATTTCCTCCAGCCCACTCCTGCAGGGGACTCTCAGTTTTATGCTGCTCCTTTGGACTAATCATTTACAACTGCCTTGAAAAAAAACAACCAAATCCTTCTCTGTGCTACTGCTCCATGGAAGGGTCACTAATTGGGATGTACTTCCAGCCAAAAGGCACCACAGGCTTAACAGCAATTCACAGCAACCTGAAAATTCTGCCCAAAGCTTCCTAACCAGAGCAGTTCTGTAGAATTTTACTCCAAAAATTAGGGTTGCAATCCATAAAATTCCTCTGCAGCGCAGATTTTCACACTTTGAAAAGCCAGGCCAGCAGAAAGTCAGATAAAAAAACTGATTCATGGATGAAATGCCAGTGCCAAGATCTGTTCTGGTGGCTGGGAGTGTTACACACAGGGCTCTTATCATGGGCACAGCTCTGGGTGTGGAAATACAAACTTGAAAAGTGCCTGCAGTTGCAGGTCTGGAAGAAAGGCACAAGCTGGATTGGAAGTTTAAACCCATGTGCCTTAGGGGGAACTGTTACCTAATGACAAAACAGGAAACAAGATGAAATACAGAGGGGACATACATTAATGCCCCTGAATTATTGATGTTTGTGGTCTGTAAAATGGAGATCAAAACAGTAATTTTATTATGTAAGAAAAGCAATATTCATTTAAGGCTATTTTAGTAAAAAAAGGTATTAAATTCCAACTTAAAGCTGAGAATGAAATGCCCAACTCTTAGGCAGCAGCCTTTTTCATTTATTTGACCATGTTAATTATGTAATCACAGATGCACATCCTTCCAAATACATTTTTAATGGTGTAGCTTTTCTGAGCTGTGCTAATAACAACCCCCCCAACAGCTGTGACAAACACACAGACATGAATGATCAGTTATTATTATAATTCTTTTTGTATTTCCAAACATTGCAGGTGATAAATTTGCTCTTGAAGAATCATTTTATTGTATTAAAGGATAAATTTATACAACAGTTTGATGCATTTTACACACCAGCAACCTCTACAAACTCTTGCTAAACCTTTAAATAAATACAAGCACATGACCTGCAGTGAGAACAAACCCACAGCAGATTTTTCAGGACCTGAAATGGGGTTTGCAGCCATTTCTGGCTGGATCAGCCAGTCAGACTCACCCTGAAAATCAGCAAATTCGACCTTTCCCATGCTCATGATAAAAACCTGAGATTCAATTAAAAAAATATCCTGGCATCACAAACCAGATGTATGGATGTAGTATTCCAAAGTACTTTAGGGATAGAAAGGAGATTTTAGAGGACAGAAAGAAGATTTTGGGGATAGAAAGGAGACTTTAGGGGACAGAAGGGAGAATTTAGGGGACATAAAAGGACTTTAGGGGACAGAAGGGAAACTTTAGGGGAAGAAAGGGGACTTTAGGGGACAGAAATGAGATTTGAGAGGACAAAGACTTTGTGGGACAGAAGGGAGACTAGAGGACAGAAAGGAGACTTTATAGGACAGAAAAGAGATTTTAGGGATAGAAAAGAGACTTTAGGGGACAGAAAGGAGAATTTAGGGGACAGAAAGGAGAATTTAGAGGACATAAAAGGACTTTAGGGGACAGAAATGAGATTTTAGAGGACAAAGACTATGGGACAGAAGGGAGACTAGAGGACAGAAAGGAGACTTTATGGGACAGAAAAGAGACTTTAGGGGACAGAAAGGAGACTTTAGGGATAGGAAGGAGACTTTAGGGGACAGAAAGGAGACTTTAGGGATAGGAAGGAGACTTTAGGGGACAGAAAAGAGACTTTAGGGGACAGAATGGAGATTTCAGAGGACAGAAAGGGGATTTTAGGGACACACAGGAGGAGCTGGAAGGGCTGGAGGATGCTCTGGGGCTTGGCTGTGCAGGCAGGAGCAGCACGGCCGATTTATGCTCTGCTAATTCCCCCCTCAGCCCATCAGCCTGAGCCTGCTCTGACTGCAGCAGAAAATCTCTGCATGGAGATCAACACTGCTCCCTGCCATAAGATCCTAATTATTTGAGAGGCATTTGTTTTCATAGCTGTTTTTGTTGTTTTTATGTGTGCAGGTCGATGGCATTTTAATGCCTTGTTCCAGGGCTGGTTTACAGCAGCCCGTGGCTGTGCTTTGTGTGCAGCATTTCACCTCCACTGGAATATTTTCCAAATTCCCTGTAAAAGTGGTGGATATTTCCTAAGACAAATAGAGGGAGGTTTTTTACCTGCTCTAATTTGCTGTTGATAGGGGAGATAGGAGGTGGGGGTGTGTGTGTCCCCCTGTTTGTGGCCTGCTTGCAAAAAGGGTTTGTGTTCATTAAAGGATATTCTTGCTAGCTCAGTTTTATGGGGCTTTTTTAGTTACATAAACAAATGGAAGTGTTTTCATTTCTGGGTTTCTTTAATTCACTTGAAATCACAGCAAGACAAAATATGCCAATGCTCCCCTCCACTGTGTTTTCAGCCCAGACATTGCCATGTGGGGGTCTCTGAATGCACAAGAAATTTAAAAATGAGGCAATTCAAACTTGGAATAAAATGGAATTGATGAGAAGTTTTTTATGTTTCATTACTTTGAGGGGTATGTAAGGTAAACAAAATTCAAAAGTGAAAAGGAAGATAAAACCACATTTACCAGCATCCAGAAAACCCCAGTGAAATATTTCCTTTA
Source organism: Molothrus ater (assembly GCF_012460135.2). Taxonomy (NCBI): domain Eukaryota; kingdom Metazoa; phylum Chordata; class Aves; order Passeriformes; family Icteridae; genus Molothrus; species Molothrus ater. The sequence continues at coordinate 9,100,696 of NC_050498.2, read as the reverse complement.
AACATAATGGTGAAGCCTTTGCCTTGTGCAGTCAAATGGCAGAGCCCCCAGTGAGTTCAATGGGGCCAGAATTTGTACCCAGGCAGCTCCTTCCCATCCCTCACACACAAATATTGTGCTGAACACCAGCTTGGTTGGGGTTGGCATTAAATAATTAAAGTCCTTTACTTATCTGTCTAATTAGTCCTGATGAATACGTGGCATTGATCAGCAAAACTCCTCTAAGATAAAACAGAATCTGAATGTCCTGGTTTCAGTTCTGCAGGGTTCTGCAGCAGCAAGCAATAATGAACAGAGGAGGGAAGCAGCCAGACCTACAAAAGAAATGGTATTTTGAAAGGACTGGATTTAGGGGGGAAAAAAGGGTTTGCCTTTGTACATAAAGAGCTCTATTCATTAAAAGAAGTTTTTACAAATGTGGTTATTTCAAATAGTCAAAAAGTGTGAAATACACTTAAAATGAGTAAAATTTGTGGGTTTTCCTATGGGTTAAATATGTGCCATACTAATAAAGCTCTCCTCACACCTCTTCCTACCTCAGAGTCCTTGGCCTCATTCTGCAAATGTTTGGAACTGAGGGATTCAGCATTCCTGGAATGGACCCTGAGCCCTGCAGGGCCCAGCTCTGCTGGGATTCAGAGGATGTGGCTGAGCTGGACACTCCAGGGAGCTCCTGGTGCCAGCACAGAGCAGGTCCCACAAAGCAGAAACACCCAGCGCCCTCAGACCTTCTGCCAGCAGGGCCAACTTCAACCCAAAAACTGCCTGAATTCTGTGCAGCTGCCAAGAACTTGTGTCACTGCACAGTCCAAGCACCTCTCAAGTACATATAAATATACATGTGTATACATATATACAAACAAACATATATATATATATATATATATATATATATATATATATATATATATATATAAAATATTTTAATATATACATAATTATATATATTTCAATATATATTATGTAACATATATTTTATATATATAAAGATATATTATTTATAAAAATATATTTTTATATATTTTATATATAAAATATTTAAAATATATATTTTATATATATACATATATACATATATATATTTAAAACATACAAAATTAATGTATATAACATATAACATATTTATCAATATATAAAATATGTAATTATTATATAGTATAATATTTTATATATAACTATATAGACAATATGTTTATATAGATATATCATTAATATATATACTAGATAGAACACATATATTAATATATAAAATAATATATAACATATTAATATGTAATTATATATCTGTATTAATTACAGTATGATGATATATATTAATATACATAATAAATATAAATATACACATATCTGCGGGGTCAGTGACCCAGAAACCCCAACATCAGGCACTCCTCACTCCTGGTCTGCTGTTTGAGGACAATGAGCTGCTTTCTGCAGGAGGGTTTCCCACATCCCCTGCTCTCCTTCCCATTCCTGTTTATAAAACCTGCCTGGCACTTACACTGTATAAAAACCACATCAGCAGCTTGTACATGAGAACACATCCCTGCCTCAGGATTTCTGAAAGGTGCCCCTGTGATGCAGGTTACTCCCAGCAGGAGCACGGATTTCCATGGGAGCTCCTTCAACAAGGATTTAGAAACTGAGGAAAATCTTACAGGACTGATTTTCCAGTGTTTCACCCTTCCTTACTGTTGGAAGAAAGCTCCCAACAGCTTTGAAATGAAACAAAGCTGTTAAAATCTAATTAATCATAAGTACCCAATTTCCAAGCTTTTGTCCTTGCATTTTTAAGCCACCAGTGATGTGCAGCAGTTGAGATATCAGTGTTTAAAAGAAATGTTTAAACCCATTTCTGGTTGTGTAACTCTGCTGTGTTGCTGCACATGTCAGTGACACACCTGAAATGTAACATGACATCCCCAGGGTGGTTTAGGTACAGAAAAATCAGACATTTTGGAAAGCATGGCTTAGATACAAAAATGAAAAGCTGAATCTCTGCTGTAGCAAAACCTCCTCAAATTTTCACAGCACTTGGTTTAATGTAGCAAGAAAATTATCAGTCCATTACTTAGTTCACATGCACTGACCCAAGGAATATTTTAATAATATTTTATTTTAAATAATTATATAAAAATATAAAATATTAACATTTTAATAATATTTTAATATTTTATTAAAGAATAGGGATAAAACCACCTATGTTCCAGCCACATGCTATGGTAACAGCCTTCACTAAGGGACAGATTTCTTTTGCTTCATCCAACAGTAGAGATGGAGAATTTAACAGCAGAATAACCTTCCTGAACACCAAAAATTAATATATTTTTATTTATTGCTGTATATTTATGTCAGGAAAGACTAAAGGAGGATAGAGCCACGTGTTTCCTGTACACAATTGTGCTGTTTAAAAAATAAACTCCAGAGCAGGAATCCCAGAGCAGGAGTTGATGTCTTCTCCCACTGCTCCAACTCCCAAAGAGCACAGAATCCCAGGAGAGCCACTTGGACATCAAACCTCAGACCTCAGACCTCAAACCTGGCTGTCCCAGGTGCCCTTTCCTGATGCTCTGGATGGGACAATGTTGGGGTGAAGCTCCAGAGCTGCTCTCTGCATGAAGCTGAGCCTGTCTCACCCCATGAAACCCCAGCTCCTGCCCTGCACACCCTCCAGCCCCTGCAGCCCGCCAGGGTTTGGCCAGCCCTCCCCAGAGGAGCCATGGTGGGACCTTCTCTGGGTTTAGGCACTGTCAGATGTTCCTTGAGCACAAGATGAATTTCTCTCCTGAGAACAGAATGTTTTGTTGTGATAAGTCCCCATCCAGCCTGGAAGGTGTTTGGAACATGGGGAGCTGAAAATGGCAGCAGTTACAAGAGGTTTTATTCAAAAACATTTTTGAAAATATTAAATCACACTGTGCCAGCCACTGAAATTGTTTCCTGCTCACCAAACTCATGCAGTGGTTTTACAATATTAACAAAGCCACAAAAAATCTGCCTGAAATAGTAGCAGTAATCCTTAAAAAAATCCTTAAAAAACCCCTTCACCTGAGGGCACTGCCTGGAGCTGCCCAGGATGGTCCTGCCTGGCCTCTGTCCTTGTGCCTGTGGAGCCATTCCCTGGCTGGCTGTGTACTCACAGTTCACCACTTCCAGTGATCTCCTTGCCTTTGGAGCTGCTGTCAGGCTGAGGCTTGCAGAGTGTTCCAGCCTCCTGTAAATCCATCAGGTCACACCTCAGTGTTGGACTTGGTACCCAGATACCATCTAGAGCTAATCTGATCCAGGCAGGCTGAGCACAGCTCCTTCCCATCCTCAAAAGGCAGCAGGTGCTGGGCCAAAAGTCATCTCCTAAAGCTGCAGCAGGCCTTGTCCTGCTCTGGAAGCTGCTCTCTCCTCTTTTGCCTGAAACTTGGCTCTGCAGGACCCACTCCAGCCACCATTTGACTTCAGTCAGAGCTGGGGGTGAGGTCCAAAGCTCGTTGAAAGCTCATTTATCCATCCCAGTTCACTCCCTGCATGCCCAGTAGCACTTGCTGACAGAGAGGTGCTGGGAATGGCTTGGTTTCCCTCAGAATCCATCTGTGGTACACCACTGTGTGCAGCCTGTGTGTTTATTGGATTCAGAAAACTGATTTTTAACTGGAAAAAACTTCTGGGAATCCAAACAGTGCCCTGGAACTGGGATTGTGGCACAGCTGTGGTGGCTTCAGCCCTGCTCACACAAGTACCAGCAGTGATGGCGCCTCCAAATTCAGCAGAGCCTTGAAGGCTCTGTGGATCCTGAAGGTATTTCCTGCATCTCTAGGACTTGTGTTGACCTCCAAGCTGTTGTATTTTCAGTTTCAATTAGTTGTGAAAGCTGGAGTAAAGCCAGAGTAAGTACAGCCACTACAGCATCACATGCTGCAGGGAGGTCACCTGAAATCTTGCTGCATTTCAGCATTTAAAGAAATTCAGAATTTAAATTACTTAGTGCAAGGAAAAAAATCACCCCTCAAATCTATCAGCAAAAGTTTCTTCAAATGCTTGGCCCTTAAAATATGATTTCCAGCAGTTTAACCTTTCCTTTGATACTGCCCCAAGCAGCTGCTGCAGTGGCTGCCTGCTGCCCTGGGAAAATCTCCTCACTCCAAATCAGTTATCTGCAAATTCTCTGCTTCATCCCAGCCATGCAATTAAAGCAAATTTCCAGGGATTTCATTGGTAAGACAACACTTCCAGCTTGTATTACTCTATTACCAGCCATAATGATCTCCAAATCCCTCCATAGCCTATCCATCATCTGAGCTCCATTTCTTGCTCACAGAGGATGACTTTTCTGAACCAATTTCCCCACCTTTGGAAAGCCCCGTGTCTGCCAGCAGTCACTCTCCCTGCTTGAGCCCAATTTATTCTTTTCCAGCCCACCTTGTCCAATAACTGCAGCCTGAGAAAGGGAACTTTATTCCATTTCTTTCCCAGATCCCAATATACATTCAGAAAGTAAACTGACCAAATCTAGAGAAAAGCTTGAAGCTTTATCCTCATTCCTCTGGAGCTCAGCACTTTCAGCTTCATGTCCTCACATTCCCTGAAGTGATTGAAGAACATTCTCCAGACATTTCTGAGGCTCTGTCCTGGCCAGCCTCAGAACAGCTTTTATGGCCAATTTTTTCAGAAGTCTAATATTAAACTGAATTGCTTCCTTTCTTTTTTTTCCCAGCTGCCAATTTTCCTTGTTTCACAAATGAAGATTATCACTTTTGCTAATTGTACAGTAAGGCCAGGGATCAGATTAGGATTGCCCCTTTTCAGCATTCATTTTCCAAGCACTTACAGGGTTTGGCTGCCAGGAGCTGCAGTTTCTGCCCACCTTTCCAGCCATTCACCAGGGCTGGGGTTTGAAAGGAGCAGACATGCTCCTCCTGCAGCCCAGAGCTCAGGTGGAGAGGGTTTGTTAGCTTGGAAGTTGATCTGAAATATCCAATCAGAATTATTCTTAAATTTCAAATGACAAGTTTGTTTTTGGTCCTAATTTCTCATCTCACAGAGATCACTGGCTGACAATCCTTTGTTGCACTGTGGGCTTCAAATGTGACCTAAGATTCTTTGTTTTGGTTCCAAAATGAATATTTTAGCTTAGATCTTCATCTGCCCCAGACTTTCCTTCTTTCTGCCATTTTCTGGGGAGCTCTGTGGGTGATGGCAGCCAGACCTTGTCAGCTCAGCCTTGGGGGTCTGGATCCAGCCTTCCCACCTGGCCTGGCAATTCTCTACATGTCCCCACAACTTTCTTTCTTATCACAGGTCTCAGTCCTTCCAAAAAAGGGTTTCCAGATGTTGCAGATTCTTGTTGCAATTACATCTGGCCACCTTTGATTTCTGAGTGAGTCCTGCAGAAAACAAGGGACTTCAGGAAAAAAAAATTCAAGAGAAAAAGAAGCAACAACTTCTCAGATACTGATGTTTAAAAACACTGTCTGGATGTTCTGAATTAATATTGTGTTAGAAGAAGCCAAATGGCTGCGTGCCAGGGCTCAACCCAAGGTGTATTTTTATGGCAAAGCTATAAACCCACAAAATAAGTGGTTTATAATGGAAATTCTGACACACTTTTAATATTAAGAGCAGAAATGTACTGCTTGTGGCAAGTGAGTATTTGACAGCTGCAGAGCTCACCTGCCAGCTGTGCCTGAACAATCCCTCCTGAAGGGAGGATTCCTCCTCATCTCCTCCTGCTCCAGCCCCACTCTGGGGGCAGATGGCTCCAGCCCTGCTCAGCCACTCATCCTGGAGCCTCTCAAAGCCTTTTTCTGGCTGATTGCAGGGAGAAAGCAACGCTGGGGTTCCCAGAGCTCAGCAGAGCTCGCAGCAGCTGGAGGGTGGGAGGGTTCTGTGTGAGCGGCACTCACACAGGAGACACAGCCAGGAGCACCTGTGGGGCTGAGCTGTCAGTGGAACCCAAAATCAGCCCTGGAAACCTCATCCCAGAGCTATGGGTCAGTCCTGCAGAAAGGAGGAACCCTGAGCAGTATTCAGGATACTCTATACAGGCAGAAAGATCATTGGTAGGCTGTGGTAATAATAGAAAATATTGGCAACAATGAGAAAGGACTGAAATGAATTTCATAAGCAAATGAGCACTACACCTAAAGCAGTTTAATTTGGAGAAAGCCAAGGGACAGTTTTATTCCCACAGGAATGTTACAAGTGGTCACCTACAGGAGCAGTCTCCCATCAATAAATCATTTATAACACACAAATACATAAAGGGAAAGCAGGAGGGAGAATTGTTTCTGTTCAATTGACAATATCCAATACACTGGGGTGTGCTGGCTCTGGGTCTGAGCTGGCTCTCTGCCATGTATTAAAGCTGAGATTTCCAAATATAATTCAGGGGTTCTGGATACTTTTGCCATCCCAAACATTTTGATTTGCAGTCACATTCTTCAGGAAACCCCAGAAAGGAAGGAGTCAATGTTTGGCTGCCAGAATGGAAGCAGAGACCTGTGTACACACACTTCTATACACAGCTTGAACTTATTTCAGACTGCATACAGCAGTGGCAGAGAAAGGACTGGGAGGCAAAGAGAAGGAAACCTAAACAGCTGACAAATAAACACAGGGTGATGGATTCAACTCCCCAAGCAGCATGAATGCTTTCTATGCCATAAATTAACTTCTGCCCCTCCTAATGCACAGATTAACTACAGCAGCAAAGAACAATGCAGAAGCCTTTTTAAATAAAATGAAGAGAAAATGAAAATCAAATCACACGTTACTTAAAAATAATCTGTCTGGAGATTAATTAAAACATTTGTGACTCTGAAGCAGAATTCATACCTTTATTTCCAGCACCTTCAATTAACACCTCTAGGAAATTTGTAACAGAGTTGAATTAATGTTCTGGAGGGTGTGCTGGATGCAGGGAAGCAGAGCCTGGGGCACCCCAGCTGCCTCCAGTCTTTAGGAGAGTCTAAGAGCTAAAGACATCAGCAACTTTCACTTGCATCTTGAGGATATTACCCACAAATGTACACTGGCTTAGCTTGGTAGATTCTAAGGGCATTTATAGCATGCCTAGAAATGAAATCAAAGCTAAAAAAAGCCATTTGTTGTGTGTCAAATCACAAGCAGCCTGCTGGGCTCAGATGGGAAACGCTCCGTGGTTCTCCAAGGAGCTTCCTGGGAAAGCAAACACTGCTGTGAAGGAAGGCAGGACTGGAACACCAACCCAGGACTGAAACACCACCCCAGGACTAAAACACCAACCCAGGACTGAAACACCACCCCAGGACTAAAACACCAACCCAGGACTGAAACACCACCCCAGGACTGAAACACCACCCCAGGACTGAAACACCAGGCAAGGACCAAAAACACCAACCCAGGACTGAAACACCACCTCAGGACAAAAACACGACTCCAGGACTGAAACACCAGGCAAGGCCTAAAACACCAACCCAGGACTGAAACACCAGGCAAGGACCAAAACCACCACCCCAGGACTGAAACACCAGCCCAGGACTGAAACACCAGCCCAGGACTGAAACACCAGCCCAGGACTGAAACACCAACCCAGGACTGAAACACCAACCCAGGACTGAAACACCAACCCAGGACTGAAACACCAGGCAAGGACAAAAACACCAACCCAGGCCTGAAACACCAACCCAGGACTGAAACACCAACTCAGGACAAAAACACCACTCCAGGACTGAAACACCAGGCAAGGACCAAAACCACCACCCCAGGACTGAAACACCACCCCAGGACTGAAACACCAGTCCAGGACTGAAACAAACTGAGGAACACATGGCAAGAATGGCATGGAGATGGAGAGGCAGCACACAAAGGAATCTTAACAAAGATACCATAAGACACATCAATAATTTGGCAATTAGAGGCTTTAAAAGCCTCTTATTTTTAACCTATAAAATCAGCCCTGATGCTCTGGTGAGCTGAGAGCAGCATCCATGTATCTGGGACAAGAGCTGGAGAGTTCACTTTGATTTTTCTGAGATCAGGCTTTGCTTTATGATTAATTTCATATATTTCTTGGTGATTCCTTAGGTTACTTTTAAAATATAAATTAGTATTGGTTTGGATGCCATTGGAAAGGAGCCCCAGCGTGGGTGCAAGCCCAGCTGTGCCTTGCAGAGGAGGAAAAGGAAGGGGATTGACAGCAGCTCTGGTTGCTCCCAGCCCAGCTCTGCAGATCTCCAGCAGCCCCAGTGCTTTCCTTGGACCAGCTCCCCTCCTTTTATTAGCTCCTAGCTGCTTTTCTGGGGAAGAAAATCAATGGAAACTGGATTTCTCAAAATATTTGTTTTGGTGTAAAACAAAGATAGCCCAAGAAAAGTACTTCAGGCAGAAATCTCATGACTGAAAAATTAGACTGGTAAGATTTTAAGACCAAGTTAAAAGTTATGGGTTTTCTTGGGTTTACTTTCTTTGGAAGCAACAGAAACCTACAAACTCTTTTTTGGTACAACAATGCTCAGGACCCTTGAGGGTCTCAGCATCAGCTTCTGGCACGCTTTAAATCAGGAGAATTTTCATAAATAATTTTAATTATTAGACTTCAATAATTGAGATTTCGAGACACACACACACAACATGAGCTGTAAAAGGTTTAACAACTCAGACCCCTAGAGTCCAGGCAGCAGAAGAGCTCCAACGTTCCCTCTATGGCATGGGAGCAGGATATGGAAAGTTGGAAGGTGAGTGGAAAAACTCTGTGCCACAGGAACTCCATTTTGTTCCTTTGTGAAATCACCAGGGGGAAATAAAGGGATGGGAGGCACGAGCACAACCCTGGGCAGGGGGGCAGCACTCAGGGAGCTGCTGGAGCTCTGTGCCTGTGGTGGGAGTTGGGGAGTTTGGGAATTTGGGATTTGGGGAATTTGGGGGTTGGGGAGTTTTTGGGAATTTGGGAGTTGGGGAGTTTTGGGGAATTTGGAAGTTGGGGAGTTTGGGGAATTTGGGAGTTGGGGAGTTTGGGAATTTGGGAGTTGGGGAGTTTTTGGGAATTTGGGAGTTGGGGAGTTTGGAATTTGGGAGTTTGGGAATTTGGAATTTGGGAGTTTGGGAATTTGGGGAATTGGGGAGTTGGGGAGTTTTTGGGAATTTGGGAGTTGGGGAGTTTGGAATTTGGGAGTTTGGGAATTTGGAATTTGGGAACTCTGCTTTTCTCACTTGCAGCCCTGTGCAAACCCCATTTACCTGGGCATTGCACTGGGAGCAGATCCAGCACCTGGGACTGTGTCCCAGAGAGCCTGGAGGGATCTGGGAAGCCCTAAAAGCCCTGGGACAGAGCTGAACGTGTCCCTTAGCCCTGCCTAGACCTGGGAAGGTTGGGAATGTGTCCCAGAGAGCCTGGAGGGATCTGGGAAGCCCTAAAAGCCCTGGGACAGAGCTGAACGTGTCCCTTAGCCCTGCCTAGACCCAGGTGTGGCCAGGGCTGGAGCTGAGTGGCCCTGCAGGAGCAGCCTTGGCCCAAAAGCCCAGCCCAGCCTTTGCTGAGCCCCTCATTCCCTGTCCCAGCTGAGGGAAGGGACCCCAGCATTGCCACAGCGATGCCCAGAGCACGGGAGGTCCTTTCCTCAGAGCAGAGGACAAGCCCAGGAATAATTGTGAAAATAAATACTTCAAAACTTGGCTCTCTTTCTTCACCTCCTCAAAAAGGAGCAGTTAAATCCATAACCTGAGCTTCAGACTAACTTTTATAAATTATTTCTCCTCTGCAAGAGTTAAGCAGCATTTCTTTGATCTTTGTGTATGAAATACTTTCAGGGGAATCATAGTCAATGTCCACTCTCATTTTAAAGTATAATTTGTGGCTTCAGTATTTACAATGTTATTTTGATGAAAGAGAAAAAATATAATTCATTCAATATTGTTTATGTCTGGTTTGAAGTCCCAGATGTTACAAATTGAAGTTCAGATATTCAGATTTTTCACATCTTTTGGAATTTTAAACTGTGCCTATATGGGACAGAATTTTTGCCTTCCCAGGGCTCCTTCCTTGACTGATCTCCTGTTGATTTCAGCATGATTTGGCTTCTACCTGACAGTAAAACACAGAAACTGGCTAAAAGTAAATTCTGTATCATAGTAAGGATTATTTTGCTTTCTCAATTACAATATCCTGTAAGTCTATACAGTATAAACCACAAAGGAATATTTATATATTAATTATTTCCATACAAAAAGGAACTGATTTTTCCTATCAGTGTAATATTATTGTACCACATACATGGGGCTGTCTGAAAAGGTGAAACCTGGGGTACAAGGTGGGGGAAACCACTTGGAGCATGGATGAATGGAAAATAAACAGCTGGAGGATATTCATGGGCTCTAAAACAAAGCACAGCAACAATTTAAAGAAAGATTAATAGAAATGAAAGTTTCTATTGACAGAAATAGTCCTTAATATAACACATGCCATTTTATATGTATATTGGAATTTATTTATTATATATATGTATATTAGTATATATATATATACATAGTATATATGTATATATGTATACATATACAAGTATATATATAGTATATATGTATTTTTTGTATATTAGAATATATTTATTAGAATATACATTTATATGTATCTTAGAAAAAAGAAAAAAAGGATTGGGGAAGAATGGGAGCACCTACAACATTTTCATGTTTTTCCTGTCTTATTTATGATTGTTTATGTAAGATTGGAGAAATTGCACTAACTTTACTTCCCTTAGGAAGAATATTTGAAAGAATAATCACCCCTCATGCAAACAAGGACTGGCCAAGGAGAGAGTAGTGCCCTTTTTGGGGACGACTTCACTGCATCCCCTCCAAAATAAAACTGGCCTGAGAAAATAGAGAATTCCTTCAGGTACAAGCCAGAGTTTTATTTGTAGCAGCATTCATCTCATCCACTTTGAGCAGCCAGAAATGCAGAAGGACATCTCCAGAAGGGAGAACAGCCCTGAGGCCACGTGAGCCTTTGTCACCAGAGAATGAATTCTCCCAAGAGACACCAACAAAATTAGAAATAGGTGGCAAAGATAAAGCCAATTAGATGCTTATAAAGCATAGCCCCATGCACTATCTCTGCTGCTCCCCAAGAGCCATTCCCATCTGGAACTGATTGTCAGGATGCTCCTCACAGGTCCAGCAGTGCCCGTTTCACACCGGGAGGGGCTGCGAGCCCCGGCCCGAGGATTTCCCAGGGATGCACTAATGTGTCAGACTTGTAAAATTGCTCTTAGAGCTGCAGCTCCACTTAGAGAAGGAGGAAACTCACTTTAAATACTTAAGGCTTTAATATCTAGTCCATTACTCTGCAGAAAGGTCTTGTAAAGAGTCAATTATGGGATACTTCTGATTCGATCCACATGCAAGGGAAATCCGCTCCTTTGCCTTTAAAGCTGGGGACTAAGTGTCCTGTTTAAATAATTAGTGACACTTTTTCTTTGATCAAATTGATTCACATTGTTATTCTTTTATGTTAATTTAAAGCTTAATCCATGTAAAATCCAAGACAGATCTTAATCCATCATTCAGAGGGCTTTTACAAAAAGGCACCGTGGTGACATTGTCCAGAAAACACGACAGGTTAAAGACAGTAGTGAACCAAATTGAAGTAAAATGCTAAAATGCCCTTTTTTCTTCTTTTTTTTTACTTCTAAAAACCTGTGAATGACCAACCCAGTTAATAGCAGTAGCAGGGTAACAATTTGGAAATAATTGTGAGTGGAGACACAAAGCTGGCAGCTGCTCTAGCACAAACCCCATTCCCCAGCATGTTTAATAATGAAGCCAAAATCTGGGCGTCTCCTGCTATTAAAAATGTGTTAATAATGGAAAATATTTTAAAATAAACTGCAGTTACTTTTACTTATATTCTTGTTTTCTCCTCAAAGCTTAGTTGCCCAGGTTACAGGGAAGTTACCAGCAACAAAGTTGGAATGGTTTTCAGACAGAGCTTGTTAAGGTGCTCAGCCAGTAGAGTATGCAGGAGAAAAACCACTTTCAATATTTATAATTTCCATACTTTGGTAATATTTCTATAAATCTACAAATGAGAGGCTGATAATACACTTACCTCTATAAGTGCATAAATATTTAAGTTTTGCCCAAGCCCATAAATTCAAGAAGCTTTGCCAACTCTTTACTTGCTGTACACATTTAAATAATCCAAATTAGCATCTCAAAGCTGAGGTAAAAATTTGTTACAATCTTACTGGAAAGTGACCTGATCATTTCTGGCTATCAGTTACATTCTAACCATAACATTTCAGATGTTTTTGGGTTTTCTCATAATAACAATTCAAGAGTTGTGTTTCTAGACAGCATTACTGCTGCTAAATGAGGCACAGATGAGGCACAAGAAATACTTTGCTAAAATAATGCTGGATGTGGCTTCAAAACACTCCACAGAGGATTTAAACCCTCCAAATGTCTTTCTAAAATATTACTGCAACACTGCAGAGGAAATAACAACAGCAAATATTCCACAATAATAATAATAATAATTTTAAAAATCAAGGCAAACAAGATGACTGTTTGTTTATCTCCATGACAAAATCCTTGAGCAAAATTATTTTCTAGAGTGACAAATGGAAGGTAATTGCTGCAAAATCCCCACTTGGGGATGAACAGCTGGGTCTGGAGGACCTCTGCTGTCCAGGGACTGTACAGGCACACGGTCCCAGCCCAGCCCTGCTCTGCAGCCATGGGAACAGCAATTCCTCTGGCTCTACCATCACTGTGAAATTGCCAAAATTAGTTCATGGAGCTTAATAAACTCAGGACTTCTGTAAAAGGGTGCCTCAGCCGTCTATGGTTTATAAAGTTAGAGACACTGTGAGGAATATTTTGATTTACCTGCTTCAATTTGTACACAGGTGATGAAACTTATATTTTCCTTTCCCAATTTCAAATAGTGTGAAAAGAAATTTCCAGGTGAAACTGGGGACACCAAAGCACTGAAGATGCAGCAGATCCAGCGTGGTCCCACCAGACACAGCAGCTGCAGCCTGGTGAATCCAGCTGGAGAGAAAACTTCCACAGGTTCCTTCTGCACAGAACCACCTCCATCTTCTGGGAGAAATCAAAATACACAGGAGCTGGAGACAATGGGATGAGCCCCAGGGCAACTGAAATGGCACCAAAGCCCTGGGATCCATCCCCCACTGACTGAATGGCACAGCCACAAGCCCCTCTTATGTACAAGAGGGATATATAAGTTATCCCTCTTGTTTTTTATATGTAGATATATATAAAAGTTATGGCTATAAATGTAAATAAGAAAAAAAAAAAGCTTTGCTATTAAAGCAATGAGGGAGCATGAGAAAGGTAAGGATTTTATTCCGCTCTTTAAGCTTTGCAGAGATTCCCCTGTCTGTACCATGCTGAGCCCTGGGTATGCAGAGTTCATACACAATCAACAGACTTATAAAAGCAGCTGGGGTACAGTCTAATCTTGGTTAAGCTACTAATTTTCCTTTATTAAGGAATAGATTTTATTTTTCAGGAGAAGCTGGCCAGCAGAATGCTGCCCCAGCACTGCTGAGTTGTAGCTGCATTTCTCCTCACAGAAAAAAGCAAAGCACAACTTCCCAAGAATATTTCTTAAAATTCACATTCTCTGAACCTCAGAGAAAGGAAAAACAATTCTTATCTCATTTACTGCTCCTGTGTTGTTCACAAGTTATCCACAAATCCCCAAGTAACAAGTAAACGAGTAAAATACATTGTAGAAGGTTGTTTACCTGAAGAGAATTGGTAATTGGATTTTAGTGTAAGTGTTTTAATTCACTGACCAATTGAATCCATACGTGTGTATTGAAACTGTCAGCTGACACTCACGAAATTCAGAGTTGAGTGCTTAACAAATTCAGTTAAAATGTAATGTAACACAGTGTAATACAAAATAATATAGGACAAGATAGTAATTCATTAGCCTCTAATAGCAATAAAGTCAAATGCATCATTTCTGCGCCCCTCATCAGCCTTACCCTGCTCTACTACACTGAGTGCCACGCCAGGGGAGGCTGCCCAAGGCACTGCTCTGTGCCTCCCTCCACGTCCTGCCCTTGACAAGTATTCTCCTTTTAGAGGCATTAAACCTTGGCAACATCCACTGCACTTCCCACTTAAGCTGAAGTAAGTACATGTACAGAAGGGCTCTGTCAACATATCTGGAAAGATGTTTGGATTAACTAACAAAACCTATTTCAAATCTCAGATAATAAAATGTCCTCCTAAATCCTAATTGCAACTTTCCTCTGGTGTCTTAGGGCGGGCAGCAGCTGATGTGCTGCTGCAGATCAAGGTTTAGGTCGGTAAATGCGGCTTAGGGCTGGGTATTGCTGACTGCCAGAGTGGCTGAATAGGATCCAGCCCTCTAAAGGTGATTATCTGCCTAAAGAAGGAAGAAGATGAGCACAGGACAACCTTGTTTGTCATTTTGTGCACTTAATCAGACAAAGCTCATAATGCTAAGAGCTTCTCTATACCAGCAAAAATAAAACACAAGCAGCTTTCAAATAAATTACAGCACCATTTCACAGAGGGGAGATCCATAAGCATGCATGGCAGAATTATCTTTTAGTTGCTGTTTTCCAGCAGAAGAACTTGAAACTGAAACAATAAATCATATTCCCAGAGTCTTTTCCTTACACTGCTGAGGTTGCAGCCAAACCTCTCTATACAGGACATGAAAAGCAGATTTTTTTGTTTTAAAGAACATATCCAGCTAGAGTGACTAGTTAGATAACAAGATCTCTCCTTAGGGTTAAATTGCTATCTAAAAAAATAGAAATATAATTTTCTTTCCAGGAAAATACCCTTTTCTGTACTGACATAATACCAGGGGTATGTGGGCATTGCTTTAGCCCTGAGTCTGCAGTAATAATAATAATAATAATAATAATAATAATAATAATAATAATAATAATAATAATAGTGCAAGAATAAAGCAATTCTAGTGTAATCTGGCAGAGTGGTGCATTTCTCACTTATGGATTTAATTTTCACAGCATTATGTTTAAAGCAGGTCAGTGAGCAGTGTCCTGTTACACTTTCCTTTCAGTTTGTTTTATATGACAAAGAAAAGAACAATTCATTTTCATGAAGGTCTCTTGACTTTCAAAAGGGAAAATCTGAGAAAGGAAAAAAAAAATTACTCCTGGTTTTGTTTAAGGTTAATACAAATTCCACAGCTCTGTCACCAATTTCTATATGGTAAAACATCTGTGATATTTACTTCACAGTACTTTAACAAAGAAATTAAACTTAAATTAAATTTAGCTAAGTACTACTATAAATACAAATGTGGTATTAAAAGCAGACTTGTTCAAACTACGTACAAATAAACAGGATTTTCAGTGGGGAGTTCTCCACCATTTAAATGACAAAACAAAACCTCCAAACTGAAGAAGCAATAAAGGTGCCTGAGGAACACAACTTTAATACTAGTGCTTGAAAAAATTATAGGAATCAAAATCTCAATTGAACTGGGTTCAATCCTGGAAAAATTATACATTTAGAATTGCCAATTACTTGTTACTGGCAGCTGATGGTGACTCACGTTATTTTCAACTTTATCCCACTGTAACCACAATCCAATTCTTTTTTCATGTTGAAATACAAAGCCTGCACTTCTATACAGCAAATATCTATAATTATAAATATGCTTCATACAGAAAATATTTAAGCAGCCTAAATTCTGAAGTGAAGGGCATTTCCTATAAAGGATGTGAGCAGGCTCAGTGACAGGAGCACTCACACAGTGCCAGGGCCAGTGCTGACACTCAGAATTGCACTTTTTGGTCATTGACTGATACCACAATAAACACATTTCAGTTCCCAATCACAGCATTTTCCAATGAATTATTTCCAGTATCACTCATTCCTACCCATTTCCTAGCTGAAAGGTTTGGATTCCCCACTCTGTCACTCCAAACAATTTCCAAGTGTGCTGTGCTCACACAAAATTCTCCACCTAAATCATCAGCAGGATGAAGTTGTTATACTTGTATTGGTATTTGTCCTGCTCTGAAGGTGCCCAAACTGTTTTCTCTAATCCTTTAGGAAACACCATAATGAGGCTCATCTAATGCCTTGGACTAGTTAGGAAGGCAAACTCCAAGATTTAGCTCCTCAGTCTGTCTCTAAAGCTTCTGAGTGAAAGATGATTTACAGTTAAGCTATGAAAAATGTGAGCACTCTCAAGTCTGGAAAGTCTCAATCTGATTGCAGGAACTCCAATCCCGAGGAGAGATTGAGTCCCCCTGGCTGGAGACTGCCTGACTTAGGCAATCAGCAGCTGGTGTGAAACATTCATTAACTTATAAAAGCTTTATAGACCTGTCTGAGCTTCTATTAGGGACAAAATGCTCGGGTTTTGCACTGAAAACACTGATCTGAAAGGTGAAGTTTACGGCTTCTGTGCTGCAGATCTAAACTAAATGTTCCTCTGTCCCACTTTCAAAAATGGTATAAAATCAAATAAATCAGAAATCGTTATTGTGAGGAAAAACAGAGTCATCTCAATACATCGGGACAAACATGAACAAAAATTCAAAAAGAAAGGGAGGTGGTTCTTGTTAGGATGAAGCCAAATCCCCATTCTTGGGAACTGAACCCAAAGGGTCTGGAGAACAAAAGGATAGGGCTGACCTTAGAGAAGCCATAAAACATTTATATAGACAAGACTACATTTTGTTTAGGATTTAAAGCAAAGATTTAATAACTAATTTCACAGTGAGCAAATCAGGAGGCGAGAAGGAGAATGGGACCTCTGCAATTCAATTAATTAAAATATAAATTTATTTGTAGCAAGCTTTTGAAGGCTGATGTTTGTCTTGTCAGAGCCCCTCCTGATCTCGCACCTACTCCAAGCTCCATCCCCTTTTAACTCAGCCTCTACTCAGCATTTCCAACCAGGCTCGAATTTACAATACAGCTCTGCCCAGTTAAAACAGCACCAGCTGATCCAAATTAATAAAACTCAAGTCTCCAATAAACCAGTAGAAGCTGTTTTGTTAAACTGAAATTTTCATTTCATAATTAACCCCTGTGCAGGGCAAAAAAGACAAAAGTGAACCTGCAGCCAACTCAAAGGAGCAGAACTGAAGAGCTGAATTTAATATATCAAGGCCAATATTGACCAAAATATGTATTTAAAGAAATGGATTTCAAAGTAAAGAAATGGATTTGAAGAAAAACAGCCTAGGGAATATGCAAATGACACCTCTGAAAGCAAATTTGGGGTTGATCCTAAAACCCACTCCTAATTAGAGTCAAAGAGGACTATTTCCTTGCAAAAATATTCTTCTGTCTTAAAGTTCTGTACACTAAGCAGGAATTTTATTACCAGTTTGATGGCCCAACAATAATCACCTCAGTGTATGAGAACTGTGCTCAGGCTGACACCAGAATTTAAAGCTCTGCTCCCCTCCTCATCCAGAATAACGAAATGGCTGGAAAGAAAAGCAGAGTTTTCAGTTTCCTTTTCAGAAAGGAAACTTTAAAATGGTTTAGAATGGATGTCACTGCACATCCAATGTATTTATTTGTAAAACTATTTGGAATAGCCACAAAATGGAAATGAAAATCAAAGAAAGATGAAAGCGTACAGCTTTAGAGCCCATTTAGCCTTCCTCTGAGAACAAATTCCAACAGGAATCTGGGACAGGAGCTGTTTCAATGTTCACAGGGCCCAGCTTTGGGCAGTGCTGGCTGGGTTTCAGCTCATGGTCATTGTTCTCCAGTGCTGGGTGGGTTCTGCTGGAGCAGCAGGACCACCTCACCTGCTGAACCATCATTGGTCCATGGTCATTATTCTCCAGTGCTGGGTGGGTTCTGATGGAGCCCACCTGCTGAACCATCATTCTCCAGTTTATGTTCATTATTCTCCAGTTCTGGGTAGGTTTCAGTCCATGTTCATTATTCTTCAGTGCTGGGTGGGTTCTGCTGGAGCAGCAGGACCAGCCCACCTGCTGAACCATCATTCTCCATTCAGTTTATGTTCATTATTCCAGTGCTGGGTGGGTTTCTGCTGGAGCAGCAGGACCAGCCCACCTGCTGAACCATCATTCTCCATTCCATGTTCATTATTCCAGTTCTGGGTGGGTTTCTGCTGGAGCCCAGCTACTGAACCATCATTCTCCAGTTTATGTTCATTATTCTCCAATTCTGGGTGGGTTTCAGTCCATGTTCATTATTCCAGTTCTGGGTGGGTTTCAGTCCATGTTCATTATTCTCCAGTTCTGGGTGGGTTTCAATCCATGGTCATTATTCCAATTCTGGGTGGGTTTCAGTCCATGTTCATTATTCTCCAGTGCTGGGTGGGTTCTGCTGGAGCAGCAGGACCAGCCCACCTGCTGAACCATCATTCTCCATTCAGTTTATGTTCATTATTCCAGTTCTGGGTGGGTTTCTGCTGGAGCCCAGCTACTGAACCATCATTCTCCAGTTTATGTTCATTATTCTCCAATTCTGGGTGGGTTTCAGTCCATGGTCATTATTCTCCAATTCTGGGTGGGTTTCAGTCCATGGTCATTATTCCAGTTCTGGGTGGGTTTCAGTCCATGTTCATTATTCTCCAGTGCTGGGTGGGTTCTGCTGGGGCAGCAGGATCACCCCACCTGCTGAATGATTATTCTCCATTCCATGTTCATTATTCTCCAGTGCTGGGTGGGTTCTGATGGAGCAGCAGGACCAGCCCACCTGCTGAACCATCATTCTCCATTCAGTTTATGTTCATTATTCCAGTTCTGGGTGGGTTTCTGCTGGAGCCCACCTGCTGAACCATCGTTCTCCATTCAGTTTATGTTCATTATTCCAGTTCTGGGTGGGTTTCTGCTGGAGCCCACCTGCTGAACCATCGTTCTCCAGTCCATGTTTACCTGGGCAATGGGTTTGGGGTTGCAGTTCTTTGCTGTGCCAGCACTGCAGAGGTGATTTGCAAAGGTTCTTTATTTCAGCAGCTCCTTTTCAATCACCACCTTTTGGCTGTGGGGCTGCTCTGGGCTTTTGTCTGTTCTGCTGTGCTGATCCAAAGGAGTTATTTGTAACCTGCTGTTCAGAGGAGCTGTGAGGGGCTGGATTTGACTAAAGATGAAATGAAAGCATCTCCTGTGGCACTGGGTGTGCCCCAGGGCACTGGGCACTGTTTGCTATCACTGCTTTAGACATGGATGGGATCAGCTCTGGAGCAAAGCAGCACAGAAAAGCCCCTGCAGTGCCCAGGGGGGTTTAAAGTCCTGTTTGGATTGCTCTGAATGCAGCTGTGACAGTGCCAGGCCAGGCTGATGTGTGACTCAGGCAGGGCAAAAGGAACACCTCAAACAGCCAGGGAAGCTGTGAATTGCTTATTTGTTCTGCAGAATATATTCAAAAAAATATATTCAATATATTCAAAATGTGCTTTGAACTCTGCTGGGCTGTGAATGGTGAGCAGGAAGAACGTGAGAAAGGGGAGAGAGAGCAAACAAATCCAATTTTCTGACTTCCAGCTCCATTGTCCTCAGTGGTGCTTTCCCCACCTTTGCACTGGGAAGAATCCAGATTTAAGAGGTTCCTTTATGCCATGAAAAGGTTGCATCCATGGTTTGGTCTCATCACTGCATTGTCAGCTTACCCACAGCCCACATCAATAAGATATGTGCATTTACTTTATAACTATTTCTGTAAGATTCCAGATTTTTAGGGGAAAACCGATTCTGATAAAAGGTAGACACAGTATTATTGTTCTCAGCAACAACTCCAATGAAAAATAAGGTAAAACTGCTGTCAAATAATAAATACAGAAGCTGCCTATGTTTGTCAGAGACTCATCTTCTTCAACTCCTATCTCTGATAATACAAATTATTCCCACAATCTTCAGAGAGAGGAAGGCAAACAATATAAAATATTCACTTACAAGCAGCTTATATTTTGTATTATGGTGCCACTTACAAATATTTGACTGTTGTGCAAAACTGTACAGGATTCTCTCCAAACATATCTGGCAAATCATCTGCTTATATTTAAAGATACAGTGCTAATCTTATTAATGGTTAATATTCCCTGTTCTGGCTTTATGCACAGAATATCAGTGATTTAGAGTTAAGTAAATAATTGTATTTCTGCAGGCATCAGAGTGAAAATCTCAGGACCCTGGCAGATCAGAATGCTCTGTAATACCAAATAGAAAAATCAGTCCTACTTGAAAAAGAAAATTTAAAATATATATTTCCAGGTTGCAAATGGAAAAAAAAAAAATTTTTTTCAACAGCATGATCAGCTTCTATGTTATTAATTGGCTAAAAGTTGATTTAGATACTGGGGTTGGACACCAGTGTTCTGCTGCCACCTGCAGAATGCTCTGTAATACCAGAGAGAAAAATCAGTCCTATTTGAAAAAGAAATTTTAAAATACATAGTTCCAGGTTGCAAATGGAAAGAAACTTTTTTTTCTCAACAGCATGATCAGCTTCTCTGTTATTAACTGGCTAAAGGTTGATTTAGATACTGGGTGGGTGGAAATAACACCAGTGTTGTGCTGCCACCTGCAGCTGAACCAAGAGGCCTCATTCATTTCTTCAGCAGCAACCCAAGTGGGCCTGAGGTTACACATTATTTTCAACAATTAATATCATATATCCAGGGTTATTATCCCCAAATCTGGCAAATGTTATTATCTGCATGAGTGAAGAGAAAACTGGTGAGAAATTCAAAAGGCTGATGCACCCACTGGAGCAATTGAGGAGAATAAATGCATTAAAGCATTGAAGAATATGAATAAATGTCAATTAATGGAATATTCAATATTTGCAGAAAGAATTTCAAACTGGTCTTTATTTAATATTTAAAATATTTTCACATGCTGTAATGCTTCCTTTTGGTCTTTCCACATGGAAACCAGGACCAAATAAAAGAAAATATAAGAATGTATTGCCTGACAAAAAAGGTAACGCAAAAATCAAATTCTGTTTCTTCAGAGCAAGCCATTAACAAAAAAGGGTAAAGAAGTAAAGCTCAAGTAAACATGCTGTGTTTTGAACCTGTAAATGTTCAAAAAATCAATGTATTCACTACCTGTTATTCTTATCATTTCTACAAGCTTTGGATCTGTTTAACCTGCCATTAATAAAACACTCCAAATACTTCTGGAGCCATCACAAACACACTTGTCACAGCTCCTGGTGCTTTCCTTGTCACCACAATCTATATAAATAGTTTCCTGAGATTACAGGTCATTCCTCCAGGAATGAGGCAGCAGCAAAGATCTATTACAGCCTCCAACCACATCCTGATCCCTTTCTCTGGGTGTGTTATTTCTAAATATTTATTAACATCCAGAAGTCACCCAGCCCTGGATCTGAAGTGACAAGTAGGACTTCACACAGCCACAGAAATGAAATGAAATGAAATGAACAACCTTGCACTCATCTCTCAGCATTGTGTAAAACACTCCTAATTTCTCAGGCATTTTAAAAATAAACAAAGCCATTGCCAAGAAAGACTCTTAAAGCTGGAGATTAAACCAGAAACTTTCTGTAACAGATTTGAATGGTCAGTTCTGAATGGCTTAAATTTGTATGGAATTTATACAGAATGGAAGTCACTTATGTACACAT
The DNA here is from genome assembly GCF_012460135.2 of Molothrus ater. Lineage (NCBI taxonomy): Eukaryota > Metazoa > Chordata > Aves > Passeriformes > Icteridae > Molothrus > Molothrus ater. The sequence goes on along the minus strand of NC_050498.2, from coordinate 9,079,102 downwards.
ATCCATATGTGTATAAGATAGAAAGGTGTTCCCTAAAGCAATGGTTGTCTGCATATCTCTGTGTGTGTGTTTGTGTGCACACATATTCACCTATTTTTAAAATAAAAGATCTAAAAGTATTGCCTAAAGCAATGCAGATCCAAGGTATGAACAGCCAAAACATTAAACAGGTCATGCCCTGATAACTTATCACATATTGTGCTAGAAGATCTAGAATCAAATAAACAGATATCAATATTAAATCAGAGGAGTAGGTAAGAAAATGTAAACAAAGGATTATCTTTTGAAAAAAAAAATATTTTATCCCAGTAGCATGAGCCCAGAAAATGTTCCATTTCCATTTCCTCAGACAGGGAAGGGTGGCTGCTGTGCTGGCAGTGACTGTCAGGGCCTGGATCTCTGCTCATTCCATCCTGGATCTCTGCTGTCATTCCCTTCTGGATCTCTGCTCATTCCATCCTGGATCTCTGCTCAATCCATCCTGGATCTCTGCTGCCATTCCCTCCTGGATCTCTGCTGTCATCCCCTTCTGGATCTCTGCTCATTCCCTCCTGGATCTCTGCTCATTCCCTCCTGGATCTCTGCTGTGATTCCCTCCTGGATCTCTGCTCATTCCCTCCTGGATCTCTGCTGTGATTCCCTCCTGGATCTCTGCTCATTCCCTCCTGGATCTCTGCTGTCATTCCATCCTGGATCTCTGCTCATTCCCTCCTGGATCTCTGCTGTCATTCCATCCTGGATCCCTGCTGTCATTCCCTCCTGGATCTCTGCTCATTCCATCCTGGATCTCTGCTGCCATTCCCTCCTGGATCTCTGCTCATTCCCTTCTGGATCTCTGCTCATTCCCTCCTGGATCTCTGCTGTCCTTCCATCCTGGATCTCTGCTCATTCCATCCTGGATCTCTGCTGTCATTCCATCCTGGATCTCTGCTCATTCCCTCCTGGATCTCTGCTGTCATTCCATCCTGGATCTCTGCTGCCATTCCCTCCTGGATCTCTGCTCATTCCATCCTGGATCTCTGCTCATTCCCTCCTGGATCTCTGCTGTCATTCCATCCTGGATCTCTGCTCATTCCATCCTGGATCTCTGCTGCCATTCCCTGGATCTCTGCTCATTCCATCCTGGATCTCTGCTGTCATTCCCTCCTGGATCCCTGCTGTCACTGCCAGGGCAGCCATGCCAAGCCCCTGGCACCCTGGCACTGGCAGTGGCCAAAGCCAGCTGTGTCAGCAGCAGCCCAGCTCTGGCACAGTGAAAGCAGATCCTTGTTCTGTGTCCCCAAATGCAGGAATTACAGTGGATCACGGGGAGCTGTGGTGGGATTGACAACACAATGCCCTAACAACAAAACCATCAGGCAACATTTGCTCATTAAATTCCAGGAGGATGCCATGGCTGGTCCTGGCACTCTCTCCCATAGCTGTTCCTATTGATTTTGCAGCTTTCCATTTCATGAAATAATGCATCTCCTCTCAATGTGTGTGTGTGTGAAACTCATCACTTCTGGTAATGTCATCAGCCATGAATTACTGCTGTGCTACATGGAGACTTCTTTCAGAGTTTCTTTTGGCACTTCATGTGCTCACTTCCACTTTCTGTCTGAAGCATTGCAAGATCATTAGCTAAATCTGGAATGCAATTGGAGAACATGCAGGCTGACAGGAGGATCTGAACCTTAGATTCCAGAGAGAAAAATAACTTCTCAGGCAGATATCCTCATTGCTTGAAATATCTGGCACAGTGTTCCCTGGGAAACCACTCTGGCTGGAGGCCACAGCAACTCACATGAACTCACGCTGGGTTTACTGCAAATTCTTGATAGCAAAAAAATGCACAGGTCTGCTAACGATCAGAGCAGGGCATGATACCATCCTGTAAGGCAATCTGTGCACCCAAAGAGGATAAAACTGTCTTGCCCCTCCCTAGCCATGGCTGAGCAGGAATTTACCACCGCAAGAGCAGTGAGGATTTTCCCTCAGAAGGGAGTTTCATGTTCTGAGTGGTGCCCCCACGCTGGCAGAGCAGCTCTGAGAGTTCTCATCCTGACACACACAAAACCCACCCCAGGCATGCAGTGAGTGTGCAACTCCTCCTTTCTCTTGATCATTTCTTTGTGTTTCCTCCCATGGAACCTCTCCAATGAGTGACCTGCAGAACAGGTCACAAAAGAGCTGCCAGTGCCAGATTTTCCAGATCAGGTGAATGCCTGGTGTGGCTCCAATCCCAGCTGAGAAGTGCAAAGCACACTCACAGCACAGGCAGCACTACCTGGGCCCTTCATTAGGAGGTGCAGAGCTGTCAGATTGCCCAGGCCTCTCTGGGGATGGATCAAAATGAATTATTCAGCAGAACGTTGCCAAGCTGAATGGTTTTTCGATGGAAAAACAGGAAAAAAAAAATTTGAACTCTAGGAAACATCAAAAAGAAAGAAGAAAAGAGCAAGGAAAAAAGAGCCTGAGCTGTCTCTGCTCTGTCATGCTTGGAGCAGGCACTGGCACTTCCTGGATGGTCACTTCATGAACGAATTGGTTCATCATTTTTAAGTTGAAATGCTCTGTGCCTGGACAAGTTTTGCTTTTGTACTTTTCTAATTCCTTCATCCTTTTAGTGGCTCTAATGCAATTCAGTGCTGACTCAGTTCATGCAGGGGAGATGCAGTTTTAGTTTGGATAGGAATTAAGAGGCTCTCTAGTAGCAGCAAGTTTCCCCTTCCTGCACAAAATGCTTTTTCCCTCTAGCATGCCATCCTTCCATTGTGCCCCTAATCAAATAAACTGATGAAAGTAAACATCTGTAATTCAGGAGGGGTTTGATCACTGCATTTGAAGCCAGGGGTTCTTTTACAAGTGAGCTGCCCTCTCCCAGGGTGGGACACGTGATTACCCAAGTGCTGTTGTTCCAACAGACATGCTTAAACCACCTATTGTGTGTTCTCTCCATAATTCTATTTGTGGTTTTGTTCTGTCCTGGCTCCTGCTCTGTGAGCTCCTGCCTCCCCTAATCCTCTTTAAATGAATGAGACACAGTTCTGAGGCCCAGAGATCTTGTTATCAACAATTACCAATTTCTGCCTTTTTGCAACACTTAAGGAATCAAAGGTACAAAGAGGATATTAAAGATCTTTCAAATACATGAATCAATAAGCCATATTGGATTAAAAGAATTTATCAGCAACCCTTTCATAAATCTGGAAGCATTAAAACTAAGAAATATTACAGTGACCCCAGGTTAAGTACAATAAGGACCAGAGCTGATGAAACATGGCTAATGATTGTGTTTGAAATGCACACACAGGGCTGGAAAGGCACTGGGGTTGGCCCCCACACCATTATTTTCATTGTGCTGCTACATCATGAATGTTCCCACCCACAGAACAAAAGAAAGCAAAAAGCCCATTTTTTGTAACAGAAAGACTCAAGAAATGTGAGGGCCCTGCAAAGGCTGGTTCTAAAGCATTTTGGCCACTTAAAAAAAGAATATTTCCTTGCTACCAGCCCACACCAGCTCCATTTGTGTTATTTATGGGTTTTGAACCATCAGAGAAATCCACATTTGCACACATTGTTTAGACAAATACCTGGCAAGGAAAAGCAAAGCCCCCTCCCCACTATGGTTAGACCTGCAGGGAGAAGGAGGAAAGGAATTTTATTAAAACTAAAGGAACCCAGTGGCACTTTCATAATTTTGATAACCCAGTAAATTTTCTTTTGGTAATTCTGTAGCAAAACACAGATTAAATACAGGAGTGTTTTATAATGCAAAGTGTGATCAAAATCAAAGCTGGGGAAAAAACTCTCTCTGCAAAGGTCAAATGTTTTTAATGTTTGATGGAAATTTGAAAAAGATCAGAATATAAAAATTACATTGAATTTGGGACACTACAAAAAGTATAAAAAATTCCTTTCCATTATAAAGAGAGTTTTGGTTTTGTGTCAGTTATTTGATGTCTAGAAAGTCTCATACCTTACTAAAGCTACCACCTCCACCTCTATTGATTTAATTTCTTTAAACAAACCACTGCAGGATTACTGAAATGTGTATTTGCTCCATTTCAATGAACATCTAAGCACCGTGTCCCTACAATAATCATATTCATTCCAGAGATAAATATTTTATAGCAAGACCTTACTAGAAAGTTAATATACTAACTATATTCTTTACTCAAACTCAAGAGACAAATTAATATCCACTCTATGCTGATACCACACATAAAAGGTACTTAATTTAATTGGAATAGCTGGTAGAGTAAAAGGAAAAAAATATTAAAGGCTGCATTGGAATACTAACACCCCTTTACAGCCCACAGTATATTTATTTCCTTACTGCCTAACTCTGATGGGTTTATTTTCTTTTCTCTACATACAACCTTTCCCTCTAAGTTGGATTAGAAAGTGGATGGAGATTTTTCATTGAAAGGGGCCAAATTCTGAAAACCCTTTAAATTGAATATTAATAATAATTTAAAACCATGGGCAGACCTGCATGAGCATTGGACAGCCTCTGACAGTGCTTTAAGGTGCCAAGGATTTAAAGATTCAGGTACCCAGAAAATCAGGTTAATCAGCACTTTAATCCCATGCCCTGGCATGATTTGATTCAGAGTCACAGCTGAGGTGACAGAGGTGACAAAATGGAGGTGCCCAGTGCTGAAGCCCCAGCACCAAACTGGATAAACTGGGCCAGCTCAGCAGAGGGGCAGTGGGGAGGGAGCCTGGGATGGGCTCCTTGAGCCTGGCATAGGGCAAGGGGGGCACAGCAGGACCCTGGCACCCCCAGGGCTCCTGAGCACCCCCAGAGCTCCTGAGTAAATCCCTGGCACCCCCAGGGCCCCTGAACACCCCCTGGCACCCTCAGGGCTCCTGAGCACCCCCAGGGCTCCTGAGTATCTCACTGGCACCCCCAGGGCCCCTGAGCACCCCCTGGCACCCCCAGGGCCCCTGAGCACATCCCTGGCACCCCCAGGGCTCCTGAGCAGCGTCTTGGCATCTCCAGGGCCCCTGAGCAGCACCTTGGCATCTCCAGGGCCCCTGAGCACTCCCTGGCACCCCCAGGACCCCTGAGCACCATCTTGGCATCTCCAGGGCCCCTGAGCACTCCCTGGCACCCCCAGGACCCCTGAGCACTCCCTGGCACCCCCAGGGCCCCTGAGCACTCCCTGGCACCCCCAGGGCTCCTGAGCAGCTCCCTGGCACCCCCAGGGCCCCTGAGCACTCCCCATGGAGGGGCTGCCTGGGCCCAGGGGCTGCTCAGGATTCCAACAGGAGGAATTCTCACTGCACTGCAGGAAACAAACAAAAATTCCTTTCTGAGGGAACAACTGAGCAGGGCAAAGCCCAGAGAGGGGGGAAATCTCCACCCTTCCGCCAAAGTTTTGGGGATGGACAAATTCCCAAGCAAGCTGGTCTGAGGTAAATCCTGCTTGGAGCAGGAGGCTGGACTGTGGATCCCCCAACTGGAATAAAGCTGTGTTAGGTCAGACTCAGCACCCACCTGAATCCACAAGATCATTCTTCTGAGAGTGGCCAGAAGTGACCAGGAAGAGGAAAAACCTCAGGACAATTCTAATGACTCAGCCCAGATTCCAGTTCATGGATTTCCAGAGCTGCTGGGGTGTTTATTCTCAAACATCTTGTTTTCACTTCTTGGAATAATGAAATCAATTCTTGCTGCAGAGCTTTCTTCCATGAGCATTTCTAATTGCTTTTGGAACCCATTTGGCACAAGGCACATGTCCCAGCCTGCTCCAAGGAGTCACAATTCAATTCAACAATGCAGGAAAAGTACCAGAGTCTTTCATATACATCAAACACTTCTCATTCACTGCTGAGCTCATTCTTTTTTTTCCTCATTAGAAACCTCCTTTTTTTTGTTATTATTATTTTCAAACAAAGCAATCAAATGTAATCAAGGTTTCAATGATTCTTTTGGAAATGAGGTATAAAAATGTCCTTTTCAGGACATTAGCTCTGCCAGGTTTTTTCAGTTTTTTTCTCTGCCAGGCCTCCACCAGGTCTGCCTGTGACCAGAAGGCAGCTCCAGCCAGATGAGGCATTTTATCATTTTATCATGTTATCATTTTATCATGTTATCATGTTATCATTTTCTTGCTGTGTGCCTCCAGGAGGGCAGGGTCTGGACACAGGAGCTCCTGGCTGTTCAGGATTTGATACCTGTGCAATTCTTATTTTGGATACATTATGTGTCACTATGACAGCTCCAGAGGAGAGAGGTTAAGAACAACAAAGGGCTGCCCTCCCTTGTCTTTCAGCAGCTGTTTCTGCTCTTCGGAAGGTTTGCACTAAATTGAACTCTGCATTGTTAGCAGAGCCGTCTCCTCCCAAACCTTTCAACGCGTGTTTGACGATCCCTCCCTGAGCAAGAATTGCTCTGCTCTGCTGCTGGGCTCGGCCTGCACAAGGATCAGGCTGCAAACGAACCCTCCCAGCTCCAGGAGCAGCCCCTGGAACCTCTGCCAGTGAAGGGTTTTGAGGTGACAAACACCTCACCAAGATCTGACAAACATCTGCCCAAGAGGTCTCGTTATACCCGAGCTCTCCCCAAGCAGAATGTCTCTCTGCTCCCATCCTGCAGTGATTTCTGTGCTTGGTGGATTCTTTTCCAAATTCTGGCTTCTGTGCATTGTGCAAACAAATGGATTGTTGCTTCCAAACCACTCCATGCTCATGCACCAGACTGTACAAGCCACAGGTACAGCAAATTCTAAACAGGTCTAAACTTTTATGCAACTCCAATAGATCACAGGTTTTTCCTTTTTAAAGATAACACCAGAATTTTCTCTTATTCTCCTTTTAAAAGTATCCAAATACACTTCATACATTTACTATTCAGGTAGAGACCAATACCAATACTAGAAAGACATAAGTTTTTTAAACCTAATTCCAGAAAAAATGGCATTTCCTGGCCTCCCTTATTCTACTTGCTGAAGTTGGTTTTAAATTATTATAACTTCTACATATTAAAACATTTTTTCTATCTATATATTGATTTTCATCAATATATCAATTTTCAAATGAGATAAGTTGGGAGAGTCACTTCTCCTATTTTATCTTTTTTAAGAGAGCAATGAAAATATAAAATTTACGAAGTTTGCCCCAAACCAGAAGGGTTTGAATTGGAAAATGGGAAGATTATTCCAATTACATCTGTAGAAACTGCTTTAAACTGCTTAAGAAACCTTCTTGAAATGGTCCTAATCATAATGAACACTTTTAGATGCATTTTTAGACTACCAACAGTTATATCAAAATTGGGCATGCTAAGAACAAAATGCTGAACTGAACTATGAAGCTCATTGATACTTTCAACAATGCATTCAATGTTACTATAACATATTTTTAATAGAATTGAAACATATTTTTAATAGAATTTAAACTAAGCAGAACCCCCTGAACACCCCATATAAACCTCCACTGGGAGAAATACTCAATTACTTTCTGCATGCATAATACCCCTCCATAATAATCTCCAACTTCTAGAGGAAAGCAGTTGAAGTTTTTAACCAGGGATTTGGTCACACTTCATCAGTATCATATTTACATGAGCTCAGGCAAACACCAGTGAAAGTTTTACTGTCAACTTTCTTTGCATGTTCTGCTATTAATCCCCCCAAAGCCCCTTGAGGTGCTCCCCAAGGTGCAATCAGCTCTCCAGGCTTGGGAAGGGAGTTTCAACTCCAGCCTAAATGGATTTGCCAAGGTATGGAGTTTGTCCTATGGCAAGTTTCAAATGTGTAATGCAATTAAAAACATTCTGTAGGAGCAGCTCTAGAGATGGCAGAGAAATAATGCAGAATGTGAAATATGGGAATGCTGCGCACCTGTGTGATTTGTACACATTTATAAATACATCATAAAATATGTAAAAATCCTATCTACAGACAGATCAGACAAGTCCTAATGGATTTAGACACCCTCTAGATAAAAGATACAACAGATAATACAAGAATTGAAGTCCATGTGCCTTTACAAGTGTTTAGTGTATATTTCTATATAGCCACAGCAATTTTTAGTTCTTTGACAATTATAAATAATTGCTGTGTATATGGGAATTCAAGGTCCAAAAAGTGAGTGAGTATGAACTATTCTTGAAGTTAGTCACATAAAGCTGCACATTTTAAAGCCATAAACTTCCCAGTCTATTAGAAATAGAGCACATTTGTATTTTAAGAGGTTTTCCAAGTGCAAGTGTGATTTACATTGTTCAGACACTTCCAGTTATTATTCATTTCCATGAAGGAATGCCCAGGAGAACAGCTTGGAATGATTCATCTTAGACTTGCACCAGTTCTGCGCTTTGTGTTTACACCTGTGTCTATGGCAGAGGCTGTGGGCAGGATTTTGTGGCTTTTTTCCCCCCAGAGCTGTATTTTCCCTCTGAACCACCTCAACAAGCACCATACTCCTTATTTCACAAACACTGCCATCCTTGGAGAATATTTGAGATATTCTATGTGTTAGCTCTAAAAAAATCCATATAGTAGTCAAGAGCTATCAAGGTCATTTCCTTTAGATGAGTTATGTTTTGTCTGGATTTTTCAATTTTTTTCCTCTGGTAACATATGGCCAATCAGAATAAGAAAATCCCATCTGTTTGCAATTGGTTTCAGCTACCATGCTTTAGTCTGCTGGTAATATTTTTGAATTCTAAGCTAAGTAGGTCTTAAGCTGAGGGTTTTTTTGTTTTGTTTTTTTTCTTAAAACAGATCTCTACAAAGGAGAAGATTCCAAACCAGGTTTAAATCAACAGTGATACTTTGAGGAATAATTCTGATTTTTCATTCTATATTATTATCGGAATAAAATGGGTTTTAAGCTGGTTTTTTACAGCTCATTTCTAGAGCTGTAGTTCTTAAAGATAAAAGCACAGGGGAAGTGACAGCCCCTCTTAGAGTGTTTTAATGTTTATATAGAGCCCAGTAGAGCAATATTGTGCTGAAATCAATAATTGTGTGGCACCAGTGATAACAAAGCCTGGCTGCTGCTGGCACTGGAACCACACTGGACTTGTCCAACCAGCTTGGAGTGAAGTTCCTCTCTCATCATCTCCTCCTGCTAAACAAACACCTGGGTGGGGAGAGCAGCTGATGAACCAGGGCTGCAAGCCTGGGCTACATTTATTTTTGCTGGATTATTTCTAACCCACACCATTCCTCCTTTCTAAAACTCTGCCATCGAGATATCCTTGGAAGTGTTCACATCTCCACTTCTAAAGCAGCAAAACTCCTTTTGAGAAACTCAGCCCAAAAGGCCAAGAAATGATCAAGTGGGACAGCGAATGTACAAAAAAAGAGGGCAATATTTCCTGTATTTGAGTTTTTATTCACTACAAGGTGCTGCACCAGATGCTATGAGAGGTGACTTAGGAGATTTTCCTGCTTGCTAAGCAGCAACTAAAGCAAGTTGCACATTCACAAGACAAGGAAATCTTTCAGATTAGTGTCTGATAAGGGAGTAAATAAACCCTACACCAAACAGGAATAATCATCTCAGCATTTGTGAAACCTACTGTGCATCAAATCATCTCAGCAGTGCCTAGGAGGAAACCTCTGGAGAATAAACACCTGATAAATCATCCATGCAGAGACACAGTTAAATACAAACTCATACAATGTCCACAAGCAAATGAACATTTCAGGGCAGATTTATTAGCTTGTGGATGGTCCTAATTACTTGAAAAACTATAGGCTTACTACCAATGGTAATAGCAATCTGTAATAAGACCCTAAATCTTGGGCAAGAAAGAAGTCACTTATTGAAGAAATGGTTTCATTTTCTCTCTCCTTTTATTCTTCAGCCTTGGAACACAAAGCCAATATCTGCAGGGCCAGGGCAGCAGCTCTGTTATCCTGTCACTCCCAACAAGGCTCCCTGTAAGTGTGGACTCAGAGATGCAAAGCAGAGGGCAGAGCAGGGCCTGATTTATTGCATTCAATTATTTTTGTTTAAAAGTTTCCTCTGGGGCACAAGCACATAATATATTGTACTTTCCATTACCTGGTGCAAATGTAAAACATACCTGAAAAACACATTTCATGCTTAAAACATATTAAACCAACAAGTAAGATGTCATGGCATGAGCTTGATAGATTAACTGCCACTTACTGATGTTGTACTATATTAGTTAACAGCAAATTAATATCATCAGGCATATTTCCTCTTTTATACCTAAAAAATATTAGTATGGAACCAGAGATTCCCATAAATTCTTATCACTCAATTCTAGAAGAGGCCTTTTAATCTAATTTGGGACAAGATAAGCAGCAATTTCTCCATTTGTTTGCAAACCTGTTACTCATTCAAACCCTTTTCTACCTCAGTTCCCTTTTGCCAATTAGAAAATTTTTATCCTAAAAGCCCAAAAACCTGCACAGGCATCCCCATGGGCTTTTCACCATGATCCCAGCTGATGAACACACACACACTGCTGGACTTTAGGAAGCAGCTCTGGAAGAGCATTTCAACAATTTGTCCCTGCCATGGGCTGTGATCAGGGCCTTGGGCACACACTGACCCACACCAGGGCTGATTTAATGGAATCTTAAAACCTCAGCCACCACAAGCTTTTGGAATTCTCCAAGTGTGGCATAGAGAATGCTAAATCATTTCAAAAGGAATCATGAGTAGATCCACAAAAGAACAGAGGTAGACTCGGGCTTTGTTTAGAATTTTAGGTCTAGTGTGGTATTTATGGTTTAATATGGAGTGCACAGAGGAAGAAATTGCCTTTGAAATGCTGCCTTGCAAGTTTTTTTCTTTAGCATGCCATGAAGCATCAAAAGAATTGGTATTTGTGTTCTTGTGCAGTCAGAACATCCCTGCTCCAGCTCCTTTCCAAAGCACCTTCCCAGGGCTCTGCTGCAGATTAAATTGTGACAATTTAAACCCAGCAGAGCTGAGATTTGTGTCACTGAAACACAGAGTCATGAAGGGAGAGTCAGCCTCCAGCTCAGTGATGACAAATGAGCTCTAAAGGCTGACATTCCCAGCTTCTGCCAAAAAGAAAAGCAAGAGCATCTTAATGAGGAGCAATCAGAGGCAATCAAACCAAAGAACTGGTTGGGAACCTCGGTGAGAGGAGCAGGGCTGTGGTAACACAGTGAAATATCAGCTCTAAAGTAGAGGAAGAGCTCTAAAGAAGAGCTTGGCCGATGCCCAGAGCCAGCTGGCACAACTGGAACTGCACAAAACAAAGCTTTGAAGGATCAGGATTCAGCTTATTCTAAAAATATTACTAATAAGATGATAAATAGAGGAGAAGAGAAAAATTAGTTACATTATTTTGGGCTGTAAACCCAAATGCTGAAGTAAGTAAACATGGATCTCTATTAAATCCTTATCTTCATATTTTCCAGATCCAGCCCATAAGGAAGTAAAGAGTGGAGGAAGTGGGTTCAACTAATTAAAAAAGAGGCAATACAAGACTGCAGCTGTTCCTGCTTAAGCACAGCTTCAGAAAACTTTGTGCAGTTTTGCAACCTTGATCTCCAGGCATTTCACCCCAGTCTCCTTCAGAAGAGGATGAAGACCTTGAATAATGCTGTAGAACACAGCTGGCCTTTCATCCAGAGTCTCTTTTGTAGGTTTTGTTTTGTTTAAATTAGGAAAATACTTTTTAAAAATAATTTTTTGGGGGAAAAAACCCTGGTATATAATAAAATATAGAATTAGAAAGCAAAAGTGTTCTGGTAAAATTTTATTTAAATATTTTGGAGTGCTAAGCTAAAAGTGGAATATAGATCATATTGCTTTTAGATTATTTCAAACAATAAAAAAGAATGACTGGGCCTGGTTTATTTAGAATCTAAGGAGTGTTCTCAATGCAAAGGGGGAAGGAAGAAGTTCTGTGCTGGAATCCTAAATGAGCAAGTATCAAAAAACTAGTGAAATGTGCAGCCCAGTGAAAGGTTCAGCATCTAATGATAAAAGCACAGCAGTGGTTCAAAAGCAAACAAATCCTGCTGGAATGAAAAATCAATGAGCTTTGAGCAATGGTGACAATGAAAAGGTCCCTCTCCCTGTGAGATCACATGGAGAAGCCCCATTAGCAGAGCTGCCATCTGCCTTGTCCTGCTCCCCACGTCCTGGACCACCACCCTGGCTACTTTCTCCTTCATCAATACCAGCACTTCCACACTGGAGCAAACAGGCCCAAAATTTAGGGGGAAAAAGCAAAATGAATGATGTGGGGTGACACAGAAAGGTGCCAGAAATCAGCCCTTAAAGCCAAGGCCCAGCCAGGCCAGGTCAGCCTTTGGAGGGCAGGGAAAGGAACCCTTGGTGCACAAAATGCCCCCAGGGCCAGGGGAAGGGATGGATCCACGAGCCTGAGGCACATCCCACAGAGAAAACTGATTATTCACACACACCCAGATTAAATAGCGCAGAAATGCTTCTGCAAGGTTATCCCACACAGCACTGGGCTAAAGGTTTATGGCAGCCAATGTCAAAAAAATGAGATTTCCCTGAAAGCTGCTGAACAAACCTGGAGGTGAAGGACAAATCTGGATTATTGATAAGTGTCTCTGACTTGTCCCCTTTGATAACTCTCCAGTGTCTTCCCAGCCAGGCTAAATATTTCCAAAACAATGGCTGCAATACAAACTGTGAGGGAAGAAATTTTACAAGAGACACCACATAACAAAGTGCAGTAGATAACACAAGTTTAAAAGACAACAGGAGTAAAAATTCCACTCTCTTGAAGAGAAAATTGGCTCTGACTCATTCCCTGAAGGTGACATTCATAACAAAACCCAAAGCAACAAGTGGTTTATATTTGGGGTCTGTTTTATCAGCTGAGAGTTGAAATCTGACTGTGAGAAAAGCAACATTCTGCTTCTATTCATGGCAGCTCTCTCCAGCTTTGCATGACTTTCAAAGCAACAAAATAGTTGGGAAATCAATTCAAAAAAAGTTCAAGAACTACTCATTAACAGTCAGACATCTGCACTTCCCAAACCACCCAAAACAAAGGCAGGCTCTTAATCCCAGTGGATCATGTGGACAGCAGACTGTGGGGGAATGCAAGGAGTGTTTTGGCTACAGCACTAATGCTTTGCAGTGAATAAATACATTTGCCTAAAAAGTAATGCAAAACACACATATTCCTTTCCAAATTCCCCAAGTGCCTCATCTTCCTGTCCCCATCCTTTCTGAGGGGCTCTATTCAATGGACAAACTCTGGCTAATTAAGAGGATGTGCCAGTTCTGTACCCCTGGAGTCCAGATCTGTTTCTCTTCAACAAACTCTGCTCTTCAATAAAAGTTCTACTCACAGTGGAGCATGAGCAGACCAACTCTGTACAATGGCTCTCCCATTTATGACATGAGAAAATCATTTTCTCTATTACTATAAACTCTGATGATTCATTTGGAACCAGTAAAACAGGGGGTTTAGCTGCCTTGATGAACTTCCACATCCACCCTGGATTCATCTTTTAAAAAGCATAAATAGCACAATGCATCAGAAAAACCCCAACCAAATCATTCCCCAGCTTGTGGCTTTATGAGTTACAATAAAAACAACCTTTATTTATTTATTTTTCCACCCATAAATATCAGAGAATGTTAAAATTTGGCACGGAATCGATCTGCATCTCAGCGTTGTGCGCTGATAAAAGAGATGGCAATCATTTAAGAGATAACAACACCTGCTTGTGCCCCAGGGGAATGAGGTGTAAGCTCTTGGTGGGGTGGTTCAAACAAACTAACACTGACCCCAAAAACCCCACCCCAAACTACTCTGCAAATATATTTCTTATTTCAGAAAGAATGCCCAGGACTATGGTGGCTTACTGAGATTTCTCAGATGATTTCCAAATGTTTCATTACTACAGAGTATGGGATAGGATTTCTGATCCAGATGCTTAAAAGAACAAATCTAACAGAGAAACTTAATCTGAGCTAGACTTGGCAAATTTTCCAAAAAAAAAAAAAAATAGAATGATGTTTTGGAAGCTGCTCAAACAAAAGCCAAAATGGAAATATGCCTCTTCCAACCATACCCTGGGCTGCTGTTAAAAATAAGAGGGACACTTAGAGTTTCCACAAGTGTGAACTGCAGCTGAGGTTTATAAAATAGAAAACTTCAATGTCAAAACTGCACAAGAACAGTTCTTTACTTTTATCTTAAGCTACAGCCACTATTCTCTACACTGTATTAACAAAAAAAAAAAAAAAAAAAAGAGAGGTCTTGCATATACATGGAAGATCCTAGATTAGAAGGAAAACATCCATTTTCAAAAATTATTATGCTTTTAAAATAACCCACAGAAGCATGAAGATGGCAGAGGAGTGACACAGTGCCCTGCTCAGTAATAATGCAGATTATTTAAACTTTACCCTGACATTTCAGAGCACCTAATGAGCACAGGCTAAACTTACAGAGGGTTTTTTTTTACCTCCAAACCATAGGACAGAGAGCTCCAATCTGCTTGGAGTCACGTAGGATTTATGGGAATTCAAATGTGCTGAGGTATTGCTTTATCTGATAGCCTTGTTCCTCCCCTGAAGAAAGACAAGGCTAAATCTTTGTACAGCCACACATCTCTCTATAAACACCAGGGAAATTTCAAATCCTAGCCAATACTTTTTTATTATTATTATTTCAAGCCATTCAGAGAGGAGAAAGAACCAAATTTATGTTTGGCTTCACTTACTTCTGGGAAAGAATTTGGCCAAATGTTTGTATTCCATCAAGAGGAAGAAACGATGAACTTCAACAATAAAAATAACCAATACCATATACAAATTACATATGGAAGAATGGTGGTAATTGTCTGTCTTTTCACCCCCCTACCTTATATTACTGCTGTATGGTTGCAATTTAAGGAGTAGAAAAGCTCTCAAAGCCGAATTCCTACAGTGAGCAAGCCAGACTGAACTACTACAGGGAGTAGCCCTGCATACCACAGGCTGTGTGGAGTTTAATTATGTAAATCTAGAATACCACATGCACGTTATAGAAATCAATTTTATTCTAATTTCCTAGCAAAGAGGAAAGGCTCACAGAACCCAGAGGTATCAGAGTTAGCAAACATCTGCAACAAATCTAATTCTTTTATTCTGCTACAGCCACTTGGCTCCCAAAGTGTGAAAAATGGCTATCACTTAGTAAAGCTGCTGTCCAACTACTTGAAAGCACACTCACTTTGAGACTAAAAGTTAAATTACAAATGTTCTTACCTTGATTGGAGATTTACATTTTATAATAGCACAGAAATTTATAGGAAGGGAGAGTTCAGTCTATTAAATTTATGATGAGTTTAGATACTTTAACTTCACCTCGATTTTAATTACGTAACAAGATACCAAAGTACAATTTTAAAAAAGCCCTGAACACAATCATTAATATAGACATTTAAACTGCTGTCAGTGAATTGTGGAGCTCTTAATTTCCCTGTGCATGACTGCAATGCTGGTTTGAATTCAGCCCCACAATGGCCAAGACATTTCCCAGAGTGATAACAAAGGGGGGTTTTGTTACGGCCGCTGGAGGGGTCAGTGGCAGCTGCACCCTGGGCCTGCCATAATCACTATAAAATACTGGCCTGCAACAATGGCTGCTCACTGGAATATAAAACAATTGGAATGCTGAAGCTGGAATTTCAGCAGCTGCTACTGGCCATTTTCCATAGCTTTGAAGCATCAGCTATCAGTGCGCTCATTCGCTGTCTCTTCGCATCCCAAATCTCATTTTAGTGATAAAAAACATTTGTGGGATTGTACCACGAGTCAGATGCCTGATATAAGCCAGTATAAAAATAATCCCACAGAAATGGCAATATTCTTAATCCAAACCATCCCAGAGAAGCATTTTGCAAGGCAGCTCCTCCAGGAGTTGCCTGGTGGAGCAGAGGAAGAGCCTGAAGCAGAGGGAGAGGGAGAAGGGAAAGGGCAGAACTCCCCAGCTCACCTTTCCTCCGAAGCAGTTTCATCTGCAAAGATGCCTGAGTTTATTTAAGCCAAACCTTCATGTTGCACAAGTAAAAAGATTGCATTTTGAGCAATCTCACAATGCAATGTGAGCACTGGCCTTGGCTGATGAAAGATCACTTGATTATCAGCAGCAGGCAGACAATAAATCACAGTGCTCTGAGGGTCTCAGCACTTTGTTATTCACACACACTGCACCAGCCCAATACCAGGTTTGTCCCTGTGTTTTTAAATCTCTCTCTCCTTAAAGAATATTTAAAGAAATTATTACATATTGTAAAGCAAATGTCAATATAGTGGAATTCAAATAATGCTGCTAATTTAGATTTCAGGCTTTTTCTCTAGGCATGAGCAGGGAGGAGCACTGAGAACTGCAGGACAGGATTCAGAGGTTGACATTTATTTCTCACTCAATAGGATTTAGTTTCACTTAAATACAGCCCTCAAGGAATGAAAGAATAAAATATTCAGTCCCTGACACCTGAGAGCTCTGAGCCTTCCCAGTGAGCAGTGTAAGCGTGGATGGGATGATAAATACACGGCAGATTTTGCAAACACACACAGAGACATTTGCTAAAACACTGTTCAGCTTCCTCCCAGAGTTCTAAATCCATTTTTTCTTCTTTAATAAAGCTTCAGCAAACAATATTCCCAGAGAGCTGGAAACAGCACTGATCTGCTGAGTGAGACAGGAGGAATAAACACATTTTGGCTGAGTGAAAAGAAACATCTTCAGTGTCAAGCACAAGGAAAGCAACTCAGACACAATTCCTGGGAGACAAATGATTCTGGCACCAGCAGAAAGAAGCAACATGAAAAACCTTTTCCAAGGTCATCTCTGGATGCACAGCATCAGAAGGGGAAAGCCAGACTCATGGAAAATATTTAATCCATTGACACAACGTCAGGTGAGTTCCAATATTCCCTGGCCATCAGAACATTATTTCTTGGAAATTCTCAGCAGCAAGTGCTCAGGAGTTGATGTGTGGGTCATAGCCCACGTGTGAAATACAACCACACACTGAAAAAAATAGTGCTATTTAAATTAATTAAAATGGTAACTAAACAGATCACTTAAAGTAGCACGGAAGGACAAAACACAGAGCAGAAAAAGAACAGGAAAATACAAATTGTGAAGGAAAAGGAAAATTGTCCAAAGGAAATGTGGACATGAGTCCTCTGCAGCCTGATTTGACAACTGGCTGCAATTACAAACATCAGTGTGCAACAGCATCACTGAAAATTCAGAAAGAAAATGATGATCATGGTTGCAGAACCTCTACATTAATAGCAATATATTCATTTCAAATAATGCAAGTAAATACTTATTTCTGCAACTATTTTCAATTTTTGTCTGTCAATTGATTTATCAAGTCAATATCCGTGTGCCCAACAACGAATAGTGCAGTAAAGAGAATTTGGTTTCCACAGAACAATTTAATTTTGATTTTTTGGAAGTGGAATATAGGTCTGTGCCTTAGAAATAATCAGTAATGATCTGTGTGAAATGTTTAAATAATATTTTACAGCTCATATGCTCCATTTATTTTAACTTAAATTGTATGAAGCCACCACCGCATTTAACTGGTGGTATCAGCATAAGCAACTATGCAACATCAACCAAATGCAGTCAGCCACTACAATTATTTAATGTAATAATGTCAGATGGATGTTGTTCTCCTCCTGACCCTCCAGGATACCTGTTTCAGTGCTCATACAGAATAAAGAACGGTGAAATAGCCACATTCAGCTCAGATTGTCAACAAAAGCAGCATTAGGAAGACCCGAGCTGATGTCATGCTTTTCATGGCATCTTGTCGACAACAAAGCCTGGATCCAAGATCTGACCACTCACAATTTCTAAACCAGCTTATAAAGCTAAATCCATGCAAACCCTTAATGGATCAGGATTTTATTTCGAGCGCTGCAAAAACTTTGGCCGTGGCCAAGTCTTATCAGCTCCGGTGGCAGCAGATTACAGGAGCTGTGCCATGGATCAGGGGCAGGCACTCCCGGCCTAAACCAATTACACACTTAGCACAAAGTTGTCAAACTGCAGAGCCATGCCAAGGCCTGGCATGTCATTTCTGAAATGCTTGCAAATTTTAAGGAGAGTTACACTGAATGGAGAGTCTGGGAGAATGGATGGTGGAAGGAGCAGGGTTTGGAAATCCAGGAATTTTAGTGGTGTGTAAATGAGGGATCCACACCAACTCGGGCTGGAGCACTGCAGAATCTACTGGATTTTTACCAAAAGCCCACGGTTCAAACTCCCCTGCATCCATTCATGGGCAGACAGATCTATTAAATTATTTGCCAGCTGGGAGTCATTTCTTTTACAATAAGCAGAGGAGTGAGAGGTAACTACAAAGCAATCCAGAGCTGTCCTAATTACTCCTTCCAGGCAGGAAAACGTGTGATAAAATGCACGTTTTGTGATTCCCTTCCCCTTTGGTGGCTCCAGCACTGTTAACCTGTAGCTTCTGATGGCCTTCCCCAATGCTCTAAACCTGGTGAAAAACCCCGAGACAGACAATCACTGTACAATTTAAGGCACATAATTAGCAATTATTTCATGCACACTTCACAATAATAATCTGTTACGTACTAAGGGGAAAGAAACATTAATGAGCTACTTCTGGTGCCGCTCTGTGTACTGTGTTTGCATAATAATGAGGCCCAATCTGCTGGAAAACACAGAAAGGACAAATTAATAAGGTCGTCATTTTTGTCTAATGATGCTTAATACAGTTGGAGCAATCTGCTCGAGACAAAAGACGGGCACTCAGACATAGCCGATTATGCATTCGCGTGGCAGCTGAAATCTTTATTAAACAGAATGATGAATCTGATTAACATGTGATAACAAATATACAGTCTGGGCCAGGGCCCTGGCACCTCCCGCCAGCTCTGCTCCAGCCCCTCTTTACCGAGGCTTTACTGAGATTGAGGTCACACTGCAATTCCCCATAGGCGCATTAAGATAAAAGTTTGCCAAATGTGGTAACGTGCTGAACAAAACAATATCCTGTTATATAAAAGCTACTGTCTCAACAGCTGACTGTCTAATCAGTGATAGCAACAACTCCTTAATAAGTTTAAAATTCTAATTGTGGGTTTCAGTCGCCTTTTAACATATGAAGGATGATTTAGTACATTAGCTAAGCTACATCTTAAAGCTTGTGCTAGCAAAATATTCTGATTTTATAGTCTAATATTCTAATTCCAAAGTACTGCCTTCTATTCCATTGCACAACACAATTCTATTCCCAAAAAGGAATAGATAATTATTTAGGGGACTAAAAAATACAATTACTCCTTAATTGTGGGTTTCAGTCACCTTTTAACAAATGAAGGATGATTTAGTACATTAGCTAAGCTACATCTTAAAGAACCCCTACATTGGTGCTACCAAAATATTCTAATTCCAAAGAACTGCCTTCTATTCCATTTCATAATATAATTCTACTTCCAAAAAGGAATATACAATTACTTAGGGGACTAAAAATACAATTACTCCTTAATTGTGGGTTTCAGTCACCTTTTAACATATGAAGGATGATTTAGTGCAATAGCTGAGCTACATCTTAAAGCTTGTGCTACCAAAATATTCTCTCTAATTCCAAAGAACTGCCTTCTATTCCACTGCACAACACAATTCTATTCCCAGAAAGGAATATACAATTATTTGGGGGACTAAAAAATACAATTACTCCTTAAGAAGTTTAAAATTTTAATTGTGGGTTTCAGTCGCCTTTTAACATGTGAAGGATGATTCAGTGCAATAGCTGAGCTACATCTTAAAGCACCCCTACATTTACCCATTTCACAATTCTATTCCCAAAAAGGAATATGCAATTATTTATAAGGGACTAAAAAATACATTTTAGGGACTAAAAAATACAATTATTCCTTAATTGTGGGTTTCAGTCACCTTTTAACATATGAAGGATGATTTAGTGCAATAGCTGAGCTACATCTTAAAGCTTGTGCTACCAAAATATTCTGTCTAATTCCAAATACTGCCTTCTATTCCATTGCACAACACAACTCTATTCCCAGAAAGGAATATACAATTATTTGGGGGACTAAAAAATACAATTACTCCTTAAGAAGTTTAAAATTTTAATTGTGGGTTTCAGTCGCCTTTTAATGTATGAAGCATGATTCAGTGCAATAGCTGAGCTACATCTTAAAGCACCCCTACATTTACCCATTTCACAATTCTATTCCCAAAAAGGAATATACAATTATTTAGGGAAATAAAAAATACAGTTACTTAGGGTGTATACAATTACTGAGGGTGTTTTAAGCAGTACAAAAGATTATAATAATTTATATGCCACTGTTTTGGTGTTAATGGAGGTTTCTAGGTCAATGGGGAACACAGGATGGGATTGAATTTGTAGAAATGTAGCAGTAAATTTAAAAATCTAATTTTCAATAGAAATAATTGATAAAAAAAAAGGAGGTTTAAAAAAAGTACAAGATGCAATTTGATAATCCCACCTTAAATTTAAGCCATGAAAATACAGCGCTGCCTCTTTAAGAGTGACCAGATCTAGGAGTAAATAACAGCTCTTAAATGCAGGGGTTCTATTTTAAGCTTGTTTTGCTGAAGCAATGTGATTTCTATTAAATGAACAATTCCTTGCCTTGCAGAACCAACTGTGCTTGATTTCCAGTCAGCCCACGAGACGGAGCAAGTTCAGATGCCACACGATACCTCATGGCAATGAGCATGGTTTAGCCCAGGCTGGGCAGCAGCAGGAACTGTAATGTTGATTTTATCTCCACAAATACATTGCTCAGAACCAGCAGGAGCTTGGATTCAAGAGCGGGGAACTGGGAGCTAAGACTGACTGAATCACAGCTTCTTCACTTGAATGCATCTGGGTTTGCTCTGGTAAATGATAGCACATCATAAATCATCATTTTCACCTCCTTGGACCCCTTCTGTGTGCCCTCATTCACATCAATACATTCCCAATTACAGGACAACAACAGCTCATGGATTTAAAGCAAGGAGGTGATAAAATTAAATCTAGCATCATTCATCCCCAGCCCATCCTACATTTGTAAATAAATATCATTATTTTCACACACAAAAGAAATAAAATAGAATAGAATAGAATAGAATAGAATAGAATAGAATAAAATATAAAATAAAATAAAATAAAATAAAATAAAATAAAATAAAATAAAATAAAATAAAATAAAATAAAATAATAAAATAAAATAAAAGTGGTTTCCTTCCTCACCCCCTCAATCCCCCATTCAAGTCACATCAATCTAGCCTAAGAATGGTCAGCCCCAAAGCAGAGATGGTTCCCCAGCTCTGTGGAAGATGATGGGAGCTGTTTTTCCTGACACAAAGCCATGCATCAGAGATTGGATGTGTCTCTCCCAAAGCCATGAGCTCTCACAGTGACTCCCCAGAGCCACAGCTGGGGGGTTCAGCCTCTTGCAGGCCCTGCAAGGTTCTGAGCTTTCTTTTTAGTGAATACAGAAAGAATAACAGGGAAGAATGGGAAAGGAAGAGACTCATTCAGAAAATCTGCTGGAGTATTTCTATTATTATATATTATTTATAACAGAGTATTTTTAGCTAAAAACCCCCAGAAGTTCAATCTACAGGTGGGCTGAGAAGAAAACACTGGTTTGTTTTACATTTTTAAGCTAAACCCAGCTGATCCCATGTTTACACCTGATGGGATGGAAGAGCCACAAAAAGACAGTTCAGAAGCTAAAATAAAAAAATCAACTTATTCTACCTCAGAGGATCCCTTCATTTCCTATCCTGCCAGTATCCATTCCCTCAGTGTAACATTTCATTATGTTTGATACAAATGAACGCTGGAAATGCCATGAAATCTTTGTGGTGGTGTTTGAAATCCCAAAATTCATGGCAAATAATGCCTTACAAAGCTTGTCCATCACCACTCTGCATTTCCAACAGCTTGGACAGCTGATAATGACACACACAGGCAAAACATGGGGATCATATTCAGCTTTTGGCAAAGATTCAGTCTCAAAAATCTCTCCTTAAGCTCAACTGTCTTTATATCCATGGAATAAATGAAGGAAAATGCAGAAGTGTCCTGGGCTTACCTGCACAGATCCCTCAGGATGGAGCTCACCCTCCACTTTTAAGAAAAAAATCCAGAATTTTCTCATCTAAATTTCAAAGGGTCCTCTTGAGAATTCAGTTTGCTCACAGTGAAACACAATAGCTAGAAATAAATTTCTTCCTGTTGACTCCATTAAACCCTGTCCATGTTCATCCTTCAGGGGCTGATTAACTTCTTCTTTTTCAGTGCCAAAACTAACATAAAATTACATGTCTGAGAATTCAAGTCTACAGCACTTGTGTAAATATGTTTTGTTCTGGTTTTCCTTTCATGAAAGACATGGATGGCTGCTATTTTCCCATCCCTTTTCAGATGTAATACTACAGACATTGCAGCAAATTGGGTACAGGCAAATGTATTCAGTGACCTGAGCTCAGTTATAACTATCATTTCAAATCTCTGTGGTAGAAATCAGATAAATCATAAAATTATCTAGGTAAATATTCATTCTACCTTTTACAAAATTAGTATTTTAGTATTTCCTGTCCAAATCATTCCATTATAATTTTATTATACAAAATAAACTGATCTGACTTACCCATGACTGCACTTTATTACTGAAATTTGTAACCTCAGCTCCTATCAAAGGACTTGGAGAAATGGACTGAAGGGCACAGCTCCTGCACTGCAAGTAACTTGTCAGAGAAGATTCCTTCTCATTCCAAATAGCATTTAAAGACAAACTGCCATCCAGGTCTTTCAAAAAGAAAGAAACAGGGGTTTATATAGGAATCAAGAGAGATGTTTAAAAGAGATAGAAGTAATTTTATCAGCTGCATTGCACACATTTCAAACTGTCAGAAAGATTGGTAAAGAAGGCTCAGTCCTTGTGGCAAAACCACCTCTCATTTACTGTGCCAGCCTCACACCAGGGGATGGGCAGCAGAATTGCCCACAGATAAATAAAATACTTTATTTCTGCTCTCTGTCACCTGAGGAAGCCAAGGGTTGCACCAGGCCTGGGCTGGCAGCTGGAGTGAATTCCTGTCAAACCCAGCACTTCTGTTTAACCACAGGTACATGTGGCCAGCTCCTGGAGTGAACTGGCAAGAAATGGATTCTGTGCTCATTATCCTTTTCTTTTATTCTTCAGCAGGATTTATGAAAGGACCCAACAAATCTGGCAGTGCAGGGGACACTGGAGCTCCTTTTCAGTGTTTTGAATGTGCAGAGCCCACAGAGCTCTGAGGAGGGAAAATCTCACCATGAGTTCCCAAAAGGTCCAAGGGAGGGGTGGCAAATTGTTGCTATTTAATTGAATTTAAAGCAAAAGGACTTGACAAATATTAGCTGGAATTGATCAGTGAGAACTTACCTTTCACTGGCATCTGATAAACCTTCAAAGTCTCTTTAAGGTGACCAAGACTTGCAGCATCTGAGATGACCAACATCACGTTATCATCTTCTGAAATGGCCTCTACTTTACACTTACAATTATTAATGGATTCTTTGCTTCTTATATTGGCATTTCTGAAGAGTTTCCAGATTATTTGCAGCTCACTATTACTGTAGCAAGCTTTTCTCAAAATTCCTATAATTTAAAAAGTGGGGTGTAAGACTTATATACACACATGGTTTTGAATACAGTACTGTTCAACCATGCTGCAAACTTTCCACATTTACAAGATGGGAATTTAGGCCCTGATCCAATACCCACTGCAGGCACTGAAAAGACTTCTATTGCTGTAAATGGCCCTTGGAAGAAGGCCTTCTTTAAAATTTTTAATGTGTCCAAAATTTACTTTTCAACAGATAATTTTCCCCTTGTTATTACTCCCAAATCGACCAGCGAGCTTGGATCCACTTTGAATAAAGCCATTTATTTTTTAATTTTCAGATTTTTTAACTTTCCTCAATCAACTGGCATCTGAGATTCAGTTTAAACAACATAAAACTCCTTGCTGACAACAGCCACCCTGACATTCAGGCATTCTGTAGGCCAGAATGCTTCTCCTGAGCCCTGGGGTTCCAGCTCAGGTTTGCGCCAGGGATTTGATGATGCTGATAAATTCAGGGAGGGAATGAAAGTTCCTGATGAGATTACCCAAATCTTAAAGGTTCTTTTGGGAAAACAGGGAGGCAAGGAATGACCTGGGCTTGCCCACTGTGGACTTTTCTAACTGGCCTGGGTTTAATAGTTGCAGAAAATGGAAAATCTCCCATTGTCCCTCAGGCACAGGTTTGGTTTGCTGAAGAGATTTTTGTCCTTTCTTGCTTTCATCAGCTCCAGACTGTTTAAGCATGAAGCATCTCTAATTTGCATGGAACTGATGAGAATATCTTGTAATTAGGTCATTATCACAATGGCCCAGTGGCCTGAAGATGAAGCTTATTTTTAAAGAAATAGAATTGCTGTTACTTTTATCAGCCTTTAGACATTTCCAACTTCAAGTGTCTCACAAAAACACAAAGAATTCCCACAAGCAGCTCATCCCCACTTTGCACAACAGAATAAAACCAAATTGGTACAAAGCAGGTTACACATTGCAGAATAGCAGTGTCATTATTTCAGGCAGACTTTTGATAGTTCCATGCACTGGATTCCCTGAGTTACTGTGCCAGGGTATTACCAAACTTCTCACATAAACTGGGAGCAAATTAACACCTAATCCTGGGGAGGAACAAACCCCAGTGAATGGGCCACTATGCTCCAAAGAATTCCTCCCAGCCTCCCACAATGGCAGCAGAAGTTGCCTTCAGTTAACTCTCAAATATCAGATTTAAGCTCAACACAGGTCAGCGTGGCAGGAGCCTGAATCAAGAAAACTGCCAGAAAAAATAACTTCTTTTAAATAATTGTTGTTGTCACAACTCCCTTCTCTGCCCTCAAAGGCTTTCTGCAGGTCTCATGTATCCAGACACCAAATCCAGTGGAGAAATGAACCAATTATTCTAAAATATCCCTCCAGCATCCAAAACTGGGAAAGCAAAAGGGTGGATGAGAAATCCCATCCTTCCCAATGGAACAGCTGATCTTACCCTGGGCTTTGGGCAGGATTTCAGCTCCACACACAACACAGTGAAGTCCTTTCCTGCAAGGCTGCTTGGGTGCTTCCTTCTAGCAAGGCAATGCACAAATTGGTGTAAATACTGGTTTGCATACAGTAACTATGCAGATTGAAGCATTTAAATATCAATAAAGTATAATATAAATAAATTAATACTATCCAAACTGCTTCAGAGAAATACAGTACTTGAAATGCTCAAAGGTTATCATTTATATCAGTTAATAATTCAATATACACCATGCTCAAAATGGTTAACCTTACTTAAATAGAAAAATGCCATATAAAATATGAGGGATTTTACAGCCTATAACACCACAGGCTATCAAATTGTTGGGAATTTTGGAAGGAGCCTGGGATGGTTGGTGCCTTTGTGTCTCCCATGAGAAACAAAAGTTGAGTTTGTCAACCAGAGCTCTGCAGGTCAGGAAGGAACTATTTCATTGTGTTATTTCAC
Source organism: Molothrus ater (assembly GCF_012460135.2). Lineage (NCBI taxonomy): Eukaryota > Metazoa > Chordata > Aves > Passeriformes > Icteridae > Molothrus > Molothrus ater. Next base: position 9,053,558 of record NC_050498.2, on the reverse strand, counting down.
TTGAAACATGATGTAATAAATGATTCTCACTGCCTTGCACCCTGGCACTCAGCAGCCACTCAGACCAGGCATCTCACCCATGGTACCTTTCTCTCTCGGGAGCAGCCGCTTTGCCTAAGGGCACCTTTCCTTCTGCTGCATCTCCTCTGCACTTTCAATCCTTGAATGAATTCAAGATTTGTTAGTATTGTAGGCAATAGAGATTATACTGAGCTGTTATATCAAAGTAGGAAAAGCATTTTCACTATTTTAGCCTTGATAGATGTGATAAATCCAAATGAATAATTCTAGGAAATTCAGGATATTGACTTCACTTCCCTTCTATCTGCAGGCTGGGCAGCATTTAATTCTGAGAAGTACCACAAATATCTTACCTCTAACCTATCAAACAGCACAATTATGAAATAGAAAGGCCAATTCAGAATGAATTTACACCAAAAGAAACAGTCCACCCCTTACCTTCCAAACCCAGCAAACACAAAGGGGATTTATCCCCCTGCTGATTTGAGTTTTTAGAGGACAGAAATTTTTTCCAGAAATCACAGTAACAAGTGCTGCTGTTTCAAACCATATCTCAGAATATTAATGTTAATTTGATATAAAGTTTAAATGGGTGTGATTTGACACAGAGCAGGCCCTGCCTTCAGGGATTTCTGATCAAAGGAAGAGGCACCACGAGCTCAAGAAAGGAACAATCTGCTCCAGATAAGGAAAAGGAGATGGATTTTCCTCTTTTTTTTGAATGTTATGGATTTAAAGACAGACAAATCTCCTGAAAGACAAATAAGAGGCTGTGCTGTGGGCCCCTGGATGAGCAGACAAGTGACAAAGCTTAAGTGATTTCTGTTGTCTGTTCAGACACACAAAAATGCACAAAGGGGTTTGGGGCAGAAGATTTGCTTTAGGAAAACTGAGGATCAAACCCAAGAACAGCTCTAGAGGCCAGGAACCAACAGGAACTTCAGCATTATTTCAACAGAAATGAAGAATATTTCTCTTTAGATGTCTCAGAGGTTTTCAATAGTGATCCCAACAGGAACTTCAGCATTATTTCTATAGAAATGAAGAATATTTCTCTTTAGATGTGTCAGAAGTTTCCAACACTGATACCAACAGGAACTTCAGCATTATTTCTACAGAAATGAAGAATATTTCTCTTTAGATGTGTCAGAGGTTTCCAATATGATATCAACAGGAATTTCAGCATTATTTCTACAGAAATGAAGAATATTTCTCTTCAGATGTGTCAGAGGTTTTCAATACTGGCATTTTTGCCCTATTAACTAAACCAAACCTGTCAGTGAAATCCAGGACACCTAAACCAAGGAAACTTGGCCATCAATATTGCAAAAATTGAAGCAAAAGCCTTTTGCCAAATCCTGCCAGTTGTGGAAATTCTAGTGTTCTTCTCATTCTTGCAAACAGTGTCCAACTTCATGAAGATGAATTTATTTTATAAAGGAAGGGCACAATTGAAATCCTATTGATCTGAGCATGCTCACAGCTCTGTAGGGATGGACTCAAAATGTTATTTAGATGAACTTCTATGGGAAGTGACCAGTTAATAATTTCATTTCTACTCTCAAACAAAAAGTACCAAGACATATGAACCAATCTTTAGATGGCAAAAATCCTGCATCTTCACATGAATGTAGGATGGCAATGGAGAATCTTTTCTTAAAAAGTCAGTATGTTTTATTACAGAAAAATCCTGGCTCTTTTCATTGCAGAAAATGAAAGAAACATTAAAATACTAAAAAAAAAAAAAAAAAAAAAAAAAAGACTGGGCAAAATTCAAAGACCTTTGTGTACAATTTACATTTTATATGTTACATGTAAAAAGTGCTTGTAGGACATACAAATGAGAACAGGTTTAGACATGAATAAACACAGAATCCAGCCAACAGAAAAGGATTCCTCTCACAAAAGCAAAACTTAAAGAAATCTCAATTTTTTTTCTCAAGAAGCTTCTCATCTTCATCAAATATCAAAATGTGCACAGCTCCTGCTGGACATTTTGATGTAAGAGATTGGCAGGAATCAAAGTACTGGAAAATAAACCTGTTGTGGTATTTAGGCTGAATCTGTGACTTGATCTGCAAAGATGCTGCTCTACATGTTTTACTAAACAAACCCCAGTCTAACAAATGCAGAAAACCATAATTTGGTTATATGGGTGTTTGGCTTTCTGAAGAAAACCCCACTTATTTGACTGTATTTAATGGTGGATTAATTAAATCTGTCCTAGACAAACCAATAATTCCAGGTCAGGTCCTACTTGGGTTTCTATTCAGAATTTCCAGACATGATGTTCCTCCAGCCATGAAGTCAGGATGAAGAATCTTCATCCTATCTAGAAAACTGCACATGGCAAAACTCCCCCAGTGAAAATGCCCAAGATAAAACGAGAGATGGAGCCTGAGGGAAGCTTTTGCTCCATGAGGACAAGGAAGGTGCAGCTGCCCCGTGCTGTTTTGAGGGCTGCTCACCACAACTGCCACAGGAGCTGTCACCAGGTGCCACCACTGCCCAGCAGAGAGGATGACACACCTTTATTTCGGGATCTGGAGAGGCTGATTTTCCTTTTTGGGGTGCTCATCTCCTGAGCTCCTCCCTGCTCTGCTCCTGCAGCCCCAGCTGTGCTGTCCCTGCTCCTCACATCCTCCATGGTCCCATGGGGGCTCCTGCCAGCCTCAGCTTTCCCAGGCCCATTCTGTGCTCCTGAGGTGCTGGTGGCAAAAGGAGCAGCAGGGACTGTGGAGTTCCCACATTCCCCCCAAACCCCAGAGGTGGAACAGGCTGGGACTGGGGGCTCAGTTCTCTGCTCCTCTGGCTCTGCATCATCATACAGCTCTGGAGTGAAGTAAATGCTCTCATCCTCATCCTCATCCTCATCTAATGCTGAAGGGAACTCCCTGCAGGGCTCAGCTCCAGGATGTCCTTCAGCACCTGGGGCCTCAGCACTCCCAACTGAAACATGACTTGTGTCCAAACGTGATTCTGCTCCACTTGCTTTGTGCTCTGCAATTAATGCTGATTGGCATTGACTGGAATGATCAATAAGGTCCCTGGGCCCATTCCCATGCTGCTGCCTGCTGCTCTCTGTGGCCCTGCAGTTCTGGGCTGCAGGAGTTGAAGTCAGTGCCTCAGAGCAGAATTTCTCCTCCACAACATCAGCATTGCCCCAACCATTCGTTTCTTCTCTCTCTATTTTGATTGCTGCCATTTTGGGGGTGCAGTCCATGTCTTTCCTTCTCTGTTTTACGTGGTGAGAATGGCTCTCTACATCAACTTTCTGGTCACCTGTGAGAAATCACAAAACATAAATTAATTGTATCTGATTTACAACATGTTTAGCACATCAGAATTACCACTGTTTTAGAAGGTTTATAGCAATTTTACAACATTCATTAAAAATGAATGTTGTAAAATCACTATAAACAATAATACAAACAAAAGCCCAGATGTTATAACCATCTTTGCACATGAATTGTCTTAATTAAATGAATAGATTAACAGGCACATAAAGGTAGAGTATGGCTGGATTTGAAATTTGTAATGTTTATTATTGTGCTCTTTCTTGATTGAAATGAAATCAGAACCTTTCCCAAAATTTAGGGATGGATTTCACTTTTGAAGCTGGAACTAGAGGAGATCACATGGAAGGTGTCTCACAGCAATGCCCAAACAACAGATGTAGCTTGAACCAGAGCTCAACTTGCAATAATGCTACTCTTGATGTGTTTCAAATATATTTTAAATTATCTTCATAGTGCTCAATGGAAAAAGAAATTAAAATGAAACCATTTTTGATTGTACTATAAACTTATCAAAGATTACTCTTTTAAGACAACCAGATGGAACGAGAATTAATTTCAGTCTGTTGAGCACAGCTCCTCCACATTTGTGAATAATTATCATTTTCCACAATAGCACTTCTGTAATTTAAAAAAACCATTTGTTTCCTCCAAAAAAGATTCAAGTCCCCATTTGAAATTGCCAGTGGAAATGAACATACTTTGTTTGACTGCTGCCGTGCTGCCACTTGGCTGATCCCATGCTGTGGGATGAACTGAGCTGATGCTTGCAGCAAAATGAACTTCTGAGTCCAAATTCTGCTCCTGCCTTGTGGCAGGAGCATCAGGGGACAGAGGAGCGGTGTTCTCCTGAGGAGAGCCCTGTGAGAGGTGCCTGGGCTGTGCAGGGAGCTCGGAGCCGGGCCCTGGGGAGGGCTCCGCACCGTGCTGGTTGCGGAGGGCGAAGGCGCGCAGGGAGCGCAGGGCGCTGCCGAAGGAGCCGTGGTGCTGCACCTGCTGCCGGATCCACTTGGACAGTCCTGGGGGGAAAACACCTTATTGCAAAATACCTTATTGCAAAATACCTTATTGCAAAATACCTCATTGCAAAATACCAGCAGCTTATTGCAAAATATCGGCACCTTATTGCAAAATATCGGCACCTTATTGCAAAATATCGGCACCTTACAAGAACACCTTATTGCAAAATATCAGCACCTTCTCTAAACATCAGCACCTTACACCAAAATATTGGCACCCTACACCAAAATATCAGCAACTTACACCAAACTTACACCAAACTTACACCAAAATATCAGCACCTTACACCAAAATATCGGCACCCTACACCAAAATATCGGCGCCTTACACCAAAATATCAGCACCTTGCACCAAAATATCAGCGCCTTACTCCAAAATATCAAAGCTTACTCAAAATATCAGCAGCTTACTCAAAATATCAGCAGCTTACTCAAAATATCAGCAGCTTGCACCAAAATATCAGCACCCTACACCAAAATATCGGCACCTTACATGAAAATATCAACTCCTTACTCCACAATATCAGTGCCTTACTCCACAATATCAGCACCTCACACCAAAATATCAGCTCCTTACTCCACAATATCGGCACCTCACACCAAAATATCAACTCCTTACACCAAAATAACAACATATCCAAAATATCAGCTCCTTACTCCACAATATCAGTGCCTTACTCCAAAATATCAGCACCTCACACCAAAATATCAGCACCTTACTCCACAGTATAGCAGCAGCTGTACAGGCATTTCCCAGCCCTCGTCAGCAGCCTAAGGTGGAGCAGCTCTCTGGGCACAGACAAACCCAACGTTCCCAGGCATGGTGCTGGGGAAGGCTGGGAGAAGCTCAGAGGAAAGAAAGAGAAACAATTCTTATCTGAACCTGCTGGTAACAGCGGGTGCTGTGAACACGTGCAGTGTGCTGTGGAGATTTCTTCATCAAAGGGTGCTTCACTAATTAGTCAATGGTGATGTGCTTGAAGTAAAGGACCAATGAGGTCCACCTGTATCTAACAGTTTATAAAAGAACAATGGGTTTCTTAATAAAGAATTCTTGATCAACCTTCTGTAATACAGGGAGTCTCTGCTAATTATTGATCAACCTTCATTCATGGAGTCTCTGCTAATTATTGATCAACCTTCATTCATGGAGTCTCTGCTAATTATTGATCAGCCTTCTGTAATACATGGAGTCTCTGCTAATTCTTGATCAACATTCTACAATACATGGAGTCTCTGCTAATTCTTGATCAACATTCTACAATACATGGAGTCTCTGCTAATTATTGATCAACCTTCATTCATGGAGTCTCTGCTAATTATTGATCAACCTTCTATAATACATGGAGTCTCTGCTAATTATTACCTGGCCAGGGGCCTGTTACAATGACACTCTAAGAGTGCAAATATTTCTGTGTAGGTACAGTCTCAAAGGTTTCAAGAATTTGCTCATGAAGCTGCAACAATTCCTCTTTTCCAGGGCTAAGAACCTGATTTATTCAATGGCAGTATTCTGATAAGAAAACTAAAAATATCTTTCTTTTTCTATTAAAAGCCTTTTCCTTTTTCATTAGTCTTCTTTTTAGGTTCAAACTGCTGCCTTGTAGAAACATCACTATATTTCTTTGTTGCCTGGCTGTTCATTCTGCTTGTTATCATGAATTATTTAAAAGTGGCTTACACAGAGTGCAGCTATTTATTATCATATTAACAGGGTCTGATAAAAATTTGAATAAAATGAAGCTTTTCACAACTTTGTGTCAGATTAAGTAACAGTAACTCAAAGAATCACAACTGTTCTACAACTACAGGTTTTATAATAACCTGGTCCTATCAAAATAACCAAAATATTAAATATCAGATGTCTTGAGCAGAACAGCTTTTTACATTATATTGGAGCACAAGTAAAAACTGACTGTCTCAATTTTAGAAAGTGTTCCTGAACCCATTTAAATATTCTTTGTATATCAATTAAAAAAAAAACAAAACAAAAAAACCCAAACCCACAACAACAACAGAGATCTTCACTCTTCTGTGAAGTTTTACTTTTTAGAGAAAGAAATCTTACCAAGTGTTGAACATATGCATTATTTGTGCTCCTATATGAATTTCTAGAGTTTCCTGCAATAATTTCAGTGTATTTTTAGTAGATCAAGAAGGAGCTGGACTCAACTGCAGCAGCTGAGCTCCACCTGCTGACTAAGCCCAGCATGGGCTGGTGAGCTCAGCTCTGCCCAGCAAAAAGGGCAGGAACAAAGGTGAAAACACATTCCTAAGCAGTTCATCTTCTACGTTTTATTTTTTAAAGGTTGTGTGCAGGATCTGTTTTATTTCACTTGCATTTATTTCTACCCAGTATAAAAGTACAAACAGAAACTCCTTGTTGTATATTGAATATTCAGCAGTTCAATTTCTGTTCCATGGCTGGGGCACATTCTGACCCTTCCTACTCCCCTGTATTTGTACAACCACATTTCTGTAATTCAGAGATTTCAGTATTTTTCAACATTAGGAGTTTCCCCAAAAGATTTTTACCTCTTACCAGTGATGTATTTATTGGGGTTCTTCCTGAAGCGGTCATCCACTAAAATAAGAGCCCCCCAGTCATTCCTGTGCCTTATACACCTAAAAGTGAGGGGAAAAAAAAGAGTATTTATGTAATTAGAGGACACCCAGCAAAAATCTGTGGGAATTAGGAAACAGGGATTGCTCTGAGTCAGCTGGAATATGCAAAATTATACAGGAGGTGCTCTTCTACTGGATGCACCAAAAATTGTGATGGATGTCATGGAAGCTTCATTTTCCTTCAGCTGTTGAATGTACATGAAAACAGCTAAATTAAAAATAAAGCACACAAATATTCAACAGCCAATCAAACCACACAATTCATTTTCCACTCTTAACTGGGCAGAGTAAATATTGCAGAGCTTCCTGTATGGAATGTTGTGGTTTTATCAAAATCCCTCCCCACAGCTCAGGTTAGCAAGGTCTTTGGCTCGTGGTTTGATAAGGAATTTGTCCCTTTGTGTCAGAATGGAAGCCTATTTTCTCCATTTTAGACCACCCAAATAATAAATTAAACAACAAGTAATTGTCACTAAAGCTTGATTTAAGTTCAAGCTGATTTATTTCACTACTGGTATTCCACAAGAGAGCTTTCTTAACCTATGTAATTAATGCAGAGGAATTTAAGAAATCAGGCCTGTACCAACAAGAATCCCCAATGAGATTTCCTAATGTTACAATTTCTCTCCATTTTCTCTCTAAGCCTTCATTTATGTCATCACATTTGCATTAGGACTAATTCACATCAGAAGAGTTTTCCAGCTGATGTTTCTGTGCCTCTGTAGCCATGACAGATGCACAGCACCTACAATAGATATGGATGACAGCTCTAATCTTTATTTATATGATAGATTTTGTTGAAGGAGGATGAATTAATTCTACCTTGTTAACAACATTTGGGGGAATTTTTCCATCTAGGAAATGGAAGCTACACCACTTCTTCTAAATCTGGGAAGAGATCAGTGAGCACAATAATTGAATTGACCTTTTGCAAAGGTCTGAAAAACCCCACTGCTATTTCTCCCTTTCAAAAATACTTGTAGGCTAAATATCAAACAAGTGTTCTGGGCCCACTGAGAGTGTGAACAATTAGTGCATGGGAAAAGGCCTAAGGATCTTCATTTGCTTTTCAAGCTCAAGAAAGATTTGTCTCTGCTTGTGCTTTTTTTTCCTGTGTATCTTGACTATGAGCAATAAAACTTCAACTAAATTGAAGTGGGTTCTGAATGTAAAATAAAATCTGAACTATAACAATGCACAACAGGCTGAAAAGCAGAGAATTGCCAGCACAGAGCAGCTCAAGAGACAGAATTTGCAATATGAGATGTTTGGCCTTATCCCTTTCTGCTAAAAGAGGGGAATAAATCCTTAAAGATGTCCCTTAAAAAAGTTGTACAAATTTCTATAATTTTAGTTATGTTTCTCTCACCTTCCCAGGGCTTGGTTGAGAGCTCTGTAAGCTTGAATTTCATACCACTGACTCCCTGATAAAAGGCCTCTTGTGCTTTTGTGCTGGTCATTGTACTTCCTCTTTAATTCAACCTAAGAAGGAAATAATAAAATATTTGGTTTAGGAATGCTGTTGAAAAGGAGATATTCTAAAAGGGGAACACAAGCAAACAGTGATTAAATAAGAGAATATATAAACTGTGCTTCAGTGTTTCACCTCTGTATTTTGTACACTAACCAGTTCTGGCTTCTGAAATTGCCCTTAGCTGTGATCTGTTCCAGTAATTTGAATGTATTGACATGAGCAGCACACACTCATCCAAAGCTCTGTGCCAGTGAGAGGAGGATGAACTGCTCAGACAGGTGAAAACCCCAGAGCAGGGACAGGTGATGGACCCAAAGCCCAGACTCACTGGCCCTTCCAAAAGGAAATGCCCCACTGGGGCTCTCCCTTCATCCCCAAAGCCACTCCTCATCCCAGCTGGGACCAGACTCTCATTTCCCAGTGAGGCTTCAGCAAATTCAACTTTTCCTCCTTGACAGAAGCTGCAGAAGAGCTCTGGGGACAGAGGGAGCTCTGCCAAAGAGCAGCAGTCAGTGACACCGAGCAAAATTCCAGCCTGGCATCAGCTCCTGAGCTCTGGAAATGTTTCACTGCAGAGCATGGGGAGATCAGGCAGGGAAAAACATGTTCCCCTTTTTAAATCTCATCCCTGATGCTTCAGAACCTGGAATGAACTGCCCAAGAAATCCCTTCCCAATCAGGATAACCACACACAGTGCCTGGTCTGAACTGGAACAATTTGCATTAGAACATTATTTATATCAAAAGGTTTTATTATTATTATTATTATTATTATTATTCAACCAGAGGAACTGAATTATTATTTTTTTTAAAGAAGCATAAAACTACACCAAAAAGGGTCCTTCTGCTGCTCTTTTGTGAGTATTAACCTTTCTAAACTGACAAGTGAAAGGACACGCTTCAGGAGAGAAAACAGCAGACTTCTAACCTCTTCTGACAGGTAACTTTCAAGTTGCATTTGGACAAGAAATTTTATTTTATGTACTTATGCCCTTTAAATTGCCTGTCAAATTTACAAATTCAATCTTTACAGCCAGAAAGTAAATTCAGTTTGATTTCACAGATTTAATATTTGTTCCAGTCACTCAGAATTTACTGACTGGCATGTGAGGTTTCCTTTTTAATTTCCCAAACAGAAGATGATTTCTTCTGAATGGTCTATGAAGATTAAACCATTCCTTAAAAAGGAACTTGGCTTTACCTGTGCATTTCTACAAACTGAAATACTACCTGGAGAAGGAAAAGGGTACTGCTCACCTCTGGAAATGAGGAATGATGATGGAAAAGTTCACTGAAGCCTTTAAAACAGAACCATTGACAATATTCCCCTGGGTGTCTTTTGCCTCTGTCTTCTAGTCCTGGTCAGTTTTATAACAATTTATTTTTTGGAAGAATTGTGTTATCAGTAAGATTATGGCCATTTGGAACCAGTGGAGGTTTACCAGCCCCTCATTTTGCCACAGCCTGTGCAAACAGTGCTGGAATTACTGCTCCTGTCTTATGCTGAAAAATGACATTATTTTTAAATACCTGCACAAACTCACTGAAGTAGCAGTAAAGTGCAAACCAGTCAGATCACCTAAACAAAATACATTACTTCCACATTCTTCTAATGTCAGTGTTATCAAGTTTACTGCTTGTATGCACACCACCAATGACATCTCATTGCTCAAATGATATAAAACCCAATTTTTAATTGAAAACCCCATGAGTCTGGGAGGGGGTTTCACCCCAATCCCTTGCTCTAAGGGTGTTATATATCTCTAAAACTTCCTTCTATTAATCTTAAAAGAGTTACCAGAAAAGAAGCATTGTGTTTTGTGCCTGCAGTGCTCCTGCCTCAGCAGAGATGTGAGTTCAGTGTGCAGGGGGATGTCACAGAGACATTTTATGGAAAATCCTTTCCTGAGGATTTGTCCTCCTGAGGAACTGAGAAGCCTCAAAAACAAACTGTAACCAATGGTTATCTGCTGCTGTGGAATGCAACAGGTGCAGCTGGGATTGGCTCATGTGGTTGTTTCTAATTAATGGCAATCACAGCCCAGCTGGCTCGGACTGTCTGAGACACAAACCTTTGTTATCATTCTTTCTTTTTCTATTCCTAGCCAGCCTTGTGATGAAATCCTTTCTTCTATTCTTTTAGTATAATAGTTTTAATATAATATATATCATAAAATAATAAATCAAGCCTTCTGAAAGATGGAGTCAGATCCTCGTCTCTCCCCTCATCCTCAGAGCCCTGTGAGCACTGGGGGAGGCTGTGCAGGTAAAAGGCCAGGGCCTGTCATTTTAATGCAATCAGAATCTATTTCATTGTGGACCTGCTGCACTCCCCCCCATCAATTCCAGGCCAGATTCAAGCTGACATGTTACATATGTGAAAAAGGCAGTGCCTCCTGCTAGCAAATCTCCACAACGTGCAGGAAAGCACAGGCTAGAAGGGATTAGTTAAAATGTCAGAAGACAGCCTTTTACTTCTACCTGTTCATCCTTAAAAACATCCTCCCAGCTCTGGGGCAGGATTTGCAGACAAAGAGCTGCACAAGGCCCCTGGCAAGCTCTGCCATCCTGTAGCTGTCACCCAGATTAGGCTTTGATCTGTCTGGGAGGTCACGGGCACTGCCAGCTGCCCACGTTCCACCTGCACACCCCTCCTGCCTCTAATGCTTAATGGCTCTGACATCTTTCACTCTGCAGCATCAGCTGGGAAACAGCACGAGAAAAGATAAATGCCATGAACAATTCTTGGTTTTTTAAAGGATTGGAAAGATACTTGGAGGCAGTTTGTGCTACAGCTCAAGTGTATTTTTCAAACAGAATTAGCAATGGAGGTTTTTCTCCAATGACAACAACATTAAATGGCATTTGTTACATTAGATTTTAAAAGAAGTTACCTGTGGTGATATTCCTTCATGTGAACAGACTCAGATTATTCAGGCTATAATGGATTTATACCGTGTTGACCATGGATTGTATGAGTTAGTTCACAGCACAAAGCTGAGAAGGGCAACTCAAAATCTACAGCTTGGTTTTGACCCCCAAAATGACCTGCAAATTCACACACAGAGCCTTGGAGCAACACACCAGGCTGGACCAGGTTTATTCACAATACACAAACAGTATTTAAAGCCAGGTATGCAAATACCAATCTATGAGGGACTAACTATTTCTACAGAAAAATCAACCAGGACACTGTAAACTGATTTATCAGTGCCACGGCATGAAGCTGAATGGGGTAAACCCATTTGTTCATTTTGTGCAATTTAAATCAGCAACATGAACTGTGCTTGGTTTTACTTCATCTGGCAAAGTTTGGAGGGGTATTTTTAATGCATTACTTCACTGAACCAAATGCAAACTTTGCTTTTTAAGAACAAATACAAGTAACAGTTTGCAATTTTTTTTGTTTAACAAGTCAGGCCTGTTCTTGGATAGGACAACCCCTCACAAACATCTCCAAGTGCCTCCTGTTTGCTCTGGTAGGTAAAGGAAGAGAGCAGGGAAAGGCCAACAGAGCTGGGCCTGTGTCCCTGCAGGGCCAGGTGGAGGTGGCACAGCCACACCTGGATCAGCTCCTGCCCTTCCCTCCCCTTCCCTCTCCTCCATGGAAAGAAAAACCAGAAAATGGATAGAAACATTTTCTGCCATTCCACTAACTTGTTTCTCTGGTTTTATGAGAGGAAAAATAGTAATGAAAGCAAAGACGTTGCTCACATCATCCAAAAAATTTTTTTAAGTCACATTCATGTTTAACATCTACTAATTCCCCACGTCTTAAAAACAAACAAGCAGAGAAAATACCAGGTGGTAACTCCCCTCTTCCATCCCAAAAAAGACATAAAAATGTTTTTAGAGCAAATCTCCCGTCCTAAAAATCTCATGTGTCCACTTAGAGTCTCTCTTCCACCTGAAATAGCAATAATTCGAATTTTGCAGGAACACTTGCCATCTACTTTCCTCCTGACGAATGCCAAGGAGCCATAAAAGTTTGTGAGTGCAGGAAAGTTAAAACATGAAAAGCCATTTCTTTTCTTTTACATCTGAAAATCCTTCACTAGAAGCAGCACTGAACAGTGCAGCATTTCACTCACTTCAAAAGCAGCAACCAGGGCTGGGGGTTTAACACAAATAATGCACAAGTAAAGGCCTGGCTGAGTCACAGCACGAGCTTCAAACTCCTCAGCCCTCCCAGCCATGTCTAAACACAATATTCCCATTTCTGAGCCCACAGGATAAAGATATTATGGCAGGATTTTATCTTTGAATGTTCCAAGCATTCCAAGTGCAGTGCTAATACATAAATAATGTGGAATAAGCAAATTTTTATTTGCTGAATTTTACCCAAGTAGATTCTGTCAATTACAGTAATTTATTAAGGTCATCCTAACGAGTTCATAGAACTGAATAAGGTCACTAGACACAAATATAACACTTTTATTTTCATTTCTATTTTATAGAAATACTGCATTTCCTCATAAAACAGCAACAACCCCTCCAACTGCCAACGAGACCCAATCAATATTTGTACTGCTCAGTTAGCATCAGGATGCTGCCACCAGAAATTGCTCAGGTGACCTTTTCTGCCTGAACATTTCTGTGTGCACTCATCAAAATTGCCTTCCTTGGATAGCACTGAATAAAAAAAAGGAATCATTCCAGCTCCCAGACTTGCTCTGTCTCACAGGGGACATGGAAATAGCCTGGGATTGAACAGTGCAATGTGAATGGGGATAAAATCAAGAATTAGAATTACAGAGATAGAAAAAATGGCACAATAACACAGTGCAAAGGGATGTTTCCCAGCTCTGGTTAAGCATAATAATAATTTAAATTAAATGCTAAAAGAACAATAATTTTCTAAGAAATCTTGCTTTTCCTAGAGTATGGTAAATAAGAAACAAATTTTTCTAGCAATCACTTATGTAGCACAAGATTCTTTCTCCTTTCAAGGAACACAAAACATATAGGCTTAAAAACTGCCACAAGCACTAGAAATTCAATATTGGGACTCATCATCATTCTGAAATGATAGAAATATCTCAATTTATTGAGAAATATCTCAATTTGAGATAGGAGAAATGGAAACTTCAGCCAAAGAGCTGCAAGGTGTTTGTATCATTAAATTACATAAAGCCCAGAAAATCCCAATTGAAGTGATGATTTCCTTGGTGTAAGAACAAAGGAGATACTGCCCCCATGGCAGCCAGGGAAATAATTCCCATTCAATAATTCCCATTCCAGGCAAACTCCAGCAGTGCCTCTGCTCCCAGCTCCCAGCCCCAGTGAGTTCATTTGCCTCTGCTGATGTGAAAGAATTTGACTTTCTGCATTTTCTGCTGTGTTTTGGTCAAGTTCTGCTGGCTGTTCCACGGTGAATTCCCTCTCCTGCACAGGATCAAAAGCATCTGCAGAGGTGGAAGTGCAGAAAAGCTCCCTGGGCAGGGGGACTCTGCACTTCAGAGCTGCCCATTCTCAACATTTCTCTTTCTTTTCAGCTCCCCAAGGTAAGAACAGTAAATTATGACTTGAACTAAACAAGTCACACTTGGCTCCAAAATCAGATTTTCCTACCTCTACTTTCAGGTCCCAGAGGTAGGCAGAGGAAATCCTGGTCACAGCCAAAGAAGTCATTTTTGGCTCTGAAATAAATTTTCCTGCTTTACTGGAGCCAAACTCTACCATTGAGAGCACCAGAGCTTTGAGCAATCCTTGAACATTTTCTTTTATATTATTTTGTTTTAGCAACCTGATTCTCCAGCAATATGAAACCCTTTGCAATAACACAGAATTAGGGGTTGGCCTCTTTCTTCAATCACTTTTGTTTATAATCAGGTCTGAGCCTGAATCATTTCTTTCTCCCTAACCCTGACAAAGTGGTTTAGACTCTTCTCTTTGTGAAAAGCAGTGAACCTAAGACACAATATGCCTAAAAACGTTGAAGTGAAACGAAATTATTATCTTTAAAGCCTCCACAGAAATTACTGTAACTTATAAAAGCACCCAGTTACTTAAGGAATTCCAATGTTTGCCATTTAATACCAGGATTTGTGGCATATACTTAGCACAAACATATGGAAAAACTAAAATTGGATATTATTCATCACACTTGACAATGAGTCTCTTGCCCAAGATTGATGTCTGGATCTAAAATGCCACACTTCAAAATATCTAAGAGAAGTTAATTAACAGTATGTTAGCATCAGATAACACATCTGTGGGATTATCCATCGCTTGCTGTCACATTATTTATGTTCCTTAATATTACAGCTCAATCAAGTCACAAATCATAAACCATATTTAGAAAGCAGGTTGATCACAGACAAGTCATATTAGTGGAGATGAGCCAACATCAAACTGCCACCATGAAATATTGCCCTGCAAAGGTCCAGTCCCACAAAGCCTGCTGCCTGTGCTCAGTGCTGGGAGCATTAAAGGGATCACTCCCACAAGGAAAAGCTCTGTGCAGGAGTGAGGGGTTATGGAATTGAGGCTTAAGAGGACTTTTATTAACCCAAAAAGCAGACATCCAAGTGGTTTTTCATGTAGAAGCCCAGCACTTTTTAGTGATTTAAACCAATCCCAGAAGTATATAATTCATGGCTATTCCTAGGGAATAGTTAATCACTTGCATTTCCTATTTTTAAAGGAAAGTCATTATCAATCATCTTATCAGTTTCCTCCCTGGTACCTCTGCTGGGCACTATTGCTGTGGGAGAGCCCCAGATGCACCATTTCTGTCCAAGTCCAACCTGGCCTGTGCCACTGTGGTTTGAATTTTATGGCTGCTGGAAACTCAAGATCCTCCCCAGAAGTTCCAGGCTTTACCCACTTTTCTGCTTCACCCACAAAATCCAAAGAAACACCAACCAAATGTGTGCAACTATTCCCTAAATGTAACTGCTGCATTAGGGAATTCCAGCTCCTTTCCTGAGCTGAAAAAGATGTTTCATCTTCCAAATTTCTTTTCTATTTCTACAAAGATACTGATAACCTTCTTCAAAGTGACCCTCCTTCACTTCATCCTTCTTGCAACTCAGCTGGTCAAAAAAAAAAATGAGCATTAATCCAGAATTGTTGGGGATCTGATAACCCTAAAGCTTGAGCAAAACAAAATCCTGTTCAATATAAGGACATTTCAAAGAAAAGCCATTTTATTTTAGATCTGCCATGCAGATCTCGTGCTGTGAGACTGGTGCCTGCCCTGCTCTCATCCAGAATTGATCACTGCAGAGCTTTGGGCATTCCCATCTCTAAACACACTCTCAGACCTTGAGCTGTTTGCAATTTGGCAGCTACTGTTTCTAGCCCTACTGAAAAATTTAGAGGTTTTCTTCAGTCTAATTTAAAAAAATAGTTCAAGAGAACACTGATTTTTAAATATAGTTATCAGAAATGGACTGTAGTGCTGTGATTCTGTTATTTGAAATATTTGGTTGACCTCAAGGTAAAATCAAACCATAATCCACTGTGAAGATAATTCACCCATAACACATTATTTTCAACCTAATTTTGTATCATTTAGAACCCAAACCCATTGATTTTCAGGAAATCATTTGGCATTAATTATAAAGTTCCAGCCATATAACAAAGGATTTCCTAAGTACCCTGTCAGCACATGCCCCTAAAAGCCAGCATTGCTAACTGCAGAAAGAGACTGAGTACTCTTTAAATGTGAATTTTTACACCACAGTGGAGTGCATTATACTTCAGAAGGACAAAGAATGCTGTGGCTGGGTGAGTGCTCCAAGGAATTCTGCAAACACTGGAGGAACTGCGCTCGCCCAGCCTCCCTGGCCCTTGGAGGATGTGGTTTTTCCCAGCAAGGCTGGAAGCAGGCACATGCTGCAGACAACAAAGAAGCCTTTGCTTGTTCACTTAAGCTCAGAACACATCTCTCAAACCAAAGCTGAGTCTGTTTGGCCTTTCAAGTGCTAACCTATGATTTTCTTGTTTGATTTGGCATTAGTGAGAACCAGAATCCAGCTGCTCCTGGTATTTATTTATTCTGTGATCCTTCACTTTGTTTCTTGGCCTCACAGAGCAGTTCCACAAAGGAACACAGAGGACAGGCAGTGACAGTGACTGGCAGCACCTCAGTGGCACAGAGCCCTACAATAATACCCAATAATAAACCACTTTTTCAGTAAGCAGAAAGCCTAGAAAAATCCTTTTCTATATTTATTGGCTTTCTTTTCCATTCAGCTCTGCAGTGCCTGCTCTAATGGAACATCATCTCTCTGTCACACAAGCCCTGCTCAAGTCAAAAGGAAGGAAGTGTTGAGGTGGGCAGTTACACAGCACTGCAACAGGATGCTGCTTTCAGCACCTCCTGAAAAACACAAATAGTTCCAGATTTATTTAAGTGCAGCCATTTCCAACTGCTATTTTTACAAGGGGGTTACAAGATTTTGCCTAAAGTTACACGAAGCTTGAATATTCCAAATAGAGCTGTCCTCAGTATCCAGGAAGAGTTTATGTTGTGGCATAAATTCATGTTCAGAACTGCAAGCTAATAAAGCAGCACAGGCTTGGAAAAAGTTTCCAGTTCCACTGTGTGCTGAAGTGGGAGAAAGAATTACACTGAATGGGATTAGAAAGGTGAGACAGTGCAAGCAGTGGGATATACACAGTTATTTTGTAAAATAATAACATAATTAAACAGTCTTGATCTTCCCACCTGTTTTCTGCAATAACCTGCCTTATTTAAATCACTATTAAGAAGTTTGTATTAAAAAAGCAGTATTAAAAGTTTTTATTTTCTGCAATAACCTGCATTATTTAAAGCACTGCTTCAGCTCTTACCTGTGCAAGGTCACTCAAGGAATTCAAATGGGATGGAGAGAAGTTCAAAGGTAAATAGAGAGAAAAGGTATTTTGTGCATATTTAGTGCTTTGAAGATGACATAAACTAGTTGCTTTTATTTTAGTAAACTAAATATTTAGTGTTTTGAAGATGACATAAACTATTTTAGTTTGGGTTTTTTTTTATTTTAGTAAACTAAATATTTAGTGTTTTGAAGATGACATAAAAATCTGTTTTGAAGATGACATAAAAGTCTGTTTTGTGCATTGAAGATGACATAAAAATCTGTTTTGTGGCTATTTAGTGTTTGGAAGATGAGACAAACCCAGGCCAGGCCTGAAGCCATGTCCTACCTGCAGGTCCTTGACGTTGGGGAAGGGGATCCCGATGGTCACCACGGCCCTGGCGTTCTCATCACAGAAATCCAGCCCCTCACTGACCTTGCCCCTGCACACAGCCATCAGGAGAGCCCCATCTGCAAGAGCAACACTCAGCATGCCAGGAGCACTGGGGCTCACAGGAACTGGCACCAAAACCTTCTAAAGAACTAAATATGATATGATATGATATGATATGATATAATATAATATAATATAATATAATATAATATAATATAATATATAATATAATATAATATAATATAATATAATATAATATAATATAATATAATATAATATAATATAATATAATATAATATAATATAATATAATATAATATAATATAATATAATATAATATATACTGCTGCAAAGGGTGAGTGGCTGTAAAAATAGAGACTCGTATGAGGGATGAGATTAACTCCACTCTGATCAATAATATTCTGATTCTGATCATCAAATAGCAAAATAATTTTAGATTTTATAATACAGGGGAATTAATTATGCAAGAACAATGTGTATCTACAACCAAATGTTAAACCTTGAATTTTATTTGAAGAGGCTGCATTCATTATTTGGAATGGCTGAAAAATGTACCTTTTTCTCCTTTACATTTGATTGCATCATAGTAGGCTTTCAGCAGCTCATCAAAGTCACTCTTGGCCCCTCCCTGGGGCTCTGCAATGACTGTTTTAACATCCTCCAGGTTCCTCCACAAGCCTGTGTGCATCCAGCGCTCCTTTAACTTGTCCAGCATCTGAAAACCAACAGAAAAATCCATCAACTGCTCAAACAAAGCACACAAAGACATTTCTTTTAATGAAGTTATTATTCAGTTTTTGTGTTTGTAAATGCAAGTTTTCCTACCATGCACAGAGCCTCAGCTGGGCAGCAGTTGGGAAATAGTGGGGAGCACTTATTTTGCTAATTAGAAATAATGCAGATTTTTGAGTTGTCAAAGCAAACTCTCTAAATCTATGACAGTGGCCATTAAAGAGCATCTTGTGCTATTCCTCAAAGCAGAGGAATGTCATCCAAAAATATGGAAGTTATCTGTTTTTTGATTACTAGGGAAGATTAGAAATAAATTCCAAATTAATTTGAAACAAGCCTTTATATCTTAAATTTCCAGAACATTTCAATACTTGAAAATTTACATGGAGAAGTTGGGGCAGGAAATATTGATGTGGGATTTATCAGCCTCCTCTGCTTCTCGAAGAGCCCCTCAGCTTTGTTACACCTCCCAAACTCTGAACTGTGCACATTTCACTCCAAGTCAGAACATGTTCAAATAAACTTGTCCTGCTTTTAATGCAAATAGTGAAAATGCTGCATTACAGAAATCAGAGTTTAAAATTAGCACAGAACCTGAAGTCAGCTGGGTGGGGGTGATTTAGCAAATGCACCAAGTTCTACATTGAATTTTAGCAAGTCAGGGAGCCAAAATGTCCCTCCTTGATCTGCACAGAGCTGCCCTTGAGAGAAGGGCAAGGCAAGAACACGTCCAGGGTGCAGCAAGGAGCTCTGGGTCAGTGCACAGAATTCAACCCTTTATTTCACCCTTCTGCTGCTCAGTGATCTCTGGTGTGTCACTGACACATTCTGTGCAGCTCACAGATGAGATTCAAACTCCCAGACTCTGCAGGAAGGGCTGTGCTCTGGCTCTGCACTCCCCTCCTGAAGACTTTTCCAGATTTTGCTCCAGGCTGCACAAACTGCTCCATCTGGAAGCTGCACTTGCCCTGCTCCATTCCTCCAAAAGCCACAGCATCCCTTCACTGCAGCCCACTTGTCCCCAGTGCACTCCAGCCAAGATGCCAGGACCCTGAATGGGTGATTGTTACAAAAAGAATCTGTCCCCTGTCCAGATCCACAGTTTCAGCGCTACAGTGAAGCAGAACTAATGACAACTAATTGTTGTCACATTGGAGAATTTATAGGAAACTGGTGACAAGGCCCTTTGCATTTTTCATGTCCTCAGCATTAAGGATCTGAACTCATTCTCTGACATGAAGAATTTGGATGGGTTCCTCACAAGAGGGGACAAATGCTGTTATTGCACATTCTCCCTGGTTTGTCCCAGCCTCTTGCTTTACTACTGATGTGACACCATTAGCAAGCCAGCACAGAGAGAGTAAGTGCTGAGTAGTAGGAACAGTTTCCCCTCACACAGTGTGGCTGCAGAATAAATCATCTCTGCTAAATGTGTCTGTCCTCCTGTCTGTCCCCTTCCTCCCTCTGTCATTTCCTGGCAGAAGCTGTCTGTAATCTCTTTTTCTATAAAGGCTGTAATCCTGTGACAGCAATGAGTGTCCATCTCGCCATCCCAGCCTGCCAGTGCAGCCTCAGTTCTTGGATGTGATGTGGAGATAATTCTGGGAAGGCAGAGCCTCAAACACATTACAGCTCTCAGTAGATCCATTTGGGAGCTAACACCATTAACTTCCCAGATTTCACTGCTGCTCCTGTGCAGTGGGGCTGCAGCAATCCCTGCTGGGCTCCTGGCACTGCCAGCCATGCCAAGGGCAGCCCTTGGGTAGAGCTCAATTTCACTTTGACGTTCATGGAACCACCCAGCCTTTGACTTCCAAGGGTCCCTCCCCCCTGATTTTCTCCTCTCCTCTTGTCCCACCCATGGGATTTCTCCCCAGCACCCCTTAGGAAGTGTTCTTCCTCACAAAAATTCCTTAATCCCTCAACTCCACTGTATTTCTCTTGTATTTGAAAGAAGTAAAATTTATATCCAGAACTGCAAAGACGGCAGGAGAAAACCTTTATCCAAATTCTTAAGAAAAGATCTTTTCTCTTTGTGGGCTCCCCTCCCTTGGCCCAAGGTTCAGCTTTCTTGTTCCATTGACAGCAACCCCCACAACAAAAATCTGTGATTTTGATGGAAATATGGGAATTATTTATGAAATCTTTGGCAAGAATGGAACAATTCATTTAATTCACACACCAGCTATTACCTCTTCCATTAATGGAGTTTGCTAGATATGGAAACTTTCCTTGTATCCACAAAAACACAGGACCCATGGCATGGACAGACATTAAAACAACAAGAATTATGGAGCTGACTGAATACAAATAAATAAAATATAGAACACACACATGCCTCAGAAGAGCCAGGAACCAAGTGCGGGTTTCTCATAAAAAATTATTTCACTTTGGGTCGGAAAAGTGCAAATGGGAGCAAGATCTAATGCCAGGAATCACAGGAAGGAACCATTAATGCCCCCAGTCAGGCACTCCTCCCACCCAAGGGAATAATAGCTCCTGCACTGGAAGGCAGCCTGGGTATATTTTATTAAATCCCTTAAAAATGGCTTCTCAAATGCTTTATTAACAAATGCTCTTCCTCCAAGAGAGCAGAAAATCTTGTTAGAAAGAATCTGTCATCTCCCCATGCACCGAGGGCTGTTTACTGGGATGGCTTTTCCCTTTCATTGCTTGCTGCAGTTGAAGGACACCTGTCAGCTATGATCCATGAAGACCTGGGGCTCAGGGTGGAGCTCTACCACCCATCTCTGCCAGCATTCTCTTCTGAGCAGTTGTTGGAATATTCTGGAAGTTTGGGGATGGGGGGAGCTGTTTTCTCCTTCCCTCCAAGGCCAAACCCTCCCATGTGTGCCCACAAAGGAGCAGCTTCGCCCTTTTCCATTTGCTGCTTTGTTTTATACAGTGCCAAAAATCACATTAGGAGGCTCCCAGGTCACGAAGCAAACCCAGAGATTTGTTTAATGTATTTCACCCTAAGGCAAGCTGATTGTAATTTCCACCATTGGATCAAACCTGGAGTTAACTTCAGGTTGCTGGGGCTGTGCTTTTCCTGCAGGGTCCATCACCTCCTGACAGGGAGTTGTGGAGTACAAAACAGCTGAGAAAAGAGGAGGTCTAACAGAAAAATTCTGGTTTATTTAACTCTTTTCCTGCTAATTTCTTTACATAAAATATTCCTTAAATATTTTAGCATTGATTCACATCATGAATGGGTCACACCTTGTCAGCAGAGAAAAAATGGTACCACAGAAATAATCAAAAGTGCTTGGGGAAGCAACAAAGCACCCAAAAAATATCCAAGGATGCTCCAGAGCAGTGCAGGACAAAAAGGATTTGACCTAAGAAGCACCTGGCAGCAGAGTAAACCAGCTCTGACTTTACTGGGTAGTTTAAGAGTTCACAACTCTTAACTATTTAAAATAATTATCATTGCAATTCCATTGTGTCCTTGTGCACCTGTAAAACCACAATCTGTCTCATTTCCCCTCATTTACACAATAACTGGAGAAAAGTTATTTCAAGGTGAACAGAACTTACACAAATATCTTGTAACCCTTCTTAAAAATCTTAAAAATTGTACCCTAAAATAACCCCACTCCTTCAAAGTTTTTTTTGATCTTGGCTCTATGTAATGATATGAAGTTGCACTTTTCATTGTAATTCAAATATTCAGGTAGTTGGAGGGGAGAAAGGCAAGAGCCATTAGGTTTTCTTAATAAAAATCACAGTATTGGCACCAGTGTCAGTGCAAAAAGTCTGAGCTGCCCAAGGGAGCAGCATTGATCTAAAAGCCTTTTCCCTGTGCTTGCTCCCAGGGTTTTCTTTGTGAACAAGCACTGCTCCAATCCAAGTGTGTCTCCAGTGGGCTGGAAATGTGTTTGAAGGGTCAAACAGAAGTTCCACAGGCAGGCAGGCAGGCAGCACAAAACTCCAGAGATGCCAACAGGAGCTGGGCACCAGGAGGGGAGCTGGGCACAGAGAACTGCAGGGAGAACAAGGGGGCTCTGGGCACTGGGAATGAAAGGGGGGACTGGGACACAAAGTGGGGGACTGGGACACAAAGTGGGGGACTGGGACACAAAGTGGGGGGACTGGGACACAAAGTGGGGGGACTGGGACACAAAGTGGGGGACTGGGACACAAAGTGGGGGACTGGGACACAAAGTGGGGGACTGGGACACAAAGTGGGGGACTGGGACACAAAGTGGGGGACTGGGACACAAAGTGGGGGACTGGCACTGAGATGGAGCCCCTGGCACTGCAAGGGGAGCCCCTGGCACCAAGCAGGGCTCTCATGCCCCCCACCCACATGGAGAGTGGCCCAGAAAGCCCCAGTGCTGCCCTAAGCATTGCTGTGCAGTGTTTGTACCTGGCCAGATCAATAACAGCTATCACAAAAGGTGCCACAACCAAAGAGGCTTTTTTTTTTTTAAACTCTGAAAACTCTTAAATTCAGAAGGATTGTCAAGAAGAAATGCACTTCCCTTGCTTTGCTACAAAGTATTTCCCACCATTTGGGCTGCCTGCAAAAGAACCAAGCCCAGGTTGTTTAGTGTCACAGAACAACTCAGCCTCCACCTGCACCAGCTGCATCCTCTGCTGCTTTCAGTGAAAATAAATGGAAACATGGAAAGAAAGCCCATCCACCCTGGCAGGTCCTTCTGCAACTTGAAGCTGTAGGTGAAGGACATCGAATTTTCCACTGGGGCAATCTCTGCTGCTCCCAGGCCCAGGGGTTCTTCTCATGGCTGATTCCAGAGGAACTGAATTCCTTCCACACCTTTCCTGATTCCAGAGGAACTGAATTCCCTTCCAGACCTTTCCTGATCCATAGGAACTGAATTCCTTCCACACCTTTCCTGATCCATAGGAACTGAATTCCCTTCCAGACCTTTCCTGATTCCAGAGGAACTGAATTCCATTCCAGACCTTTCCTGATCCATAGGAACTGAATTCCTTCCACACCTTTCCTGATCCATAGGAACTGAATTCCCTTCCAGACCTTTCCTGATTCCAGAGGAACTGAATTCCATTCCAGACCTTTCCTGATCCATAGGAACTGAATTCCCTCCCAGACCTTCCAGGAGCAGCTCTGCTGGGCCAGCTGCTTTCCCCCTGCTGGAATTTTTGTTCCAATCCCTCAGGTCCCAGGAGAATCACCTGGATCAATGTTCCACTTCCATTATGAAAGGATGGAACTGTCCCTATATTAGGGATAATCCTAAAACATATTCAGACATTAAATCAAGGCATTAAATTCCTGTTGTTTCAAAGAGTGGAGAGTGCATCTGGCTGGATTTCACCCACTTTTTTTTGGTATTACAGGTTCCCATTAAATTAATTTCTTCAGTGATTAAGATGCCTTGGAAAAGTGGACAATTAGCAGAAGTTATTTGACAGTTCTTGAACTAAAAACTTTGCCAAAACTTGGTACCAAACGACCCAGAATCCTACAGGCAGCTGAGCTCCAGGAATACTGGAACTCTTCACTTTGGGGAAAAAAAGAATAATTTACAAAGAATTTACCAATGTGGGGTGACAGGAACATTAATTTATTCCATTTCCACCTTTAGTTAAAAAACAAACAAACCAAGCCTAAAACAAAACCAACAAAAGCAACAACAACAACAAAAAGGGCCCTTGAGGTTAAAAATGAACAGAAAGGAAAAAACAGAAAGGAAACAACACAAAAGTGAAGGAAGAAAGGAATGAAATGGGAATAAAAGATTGAAGGGACAAGAACAAACTGCCTGGAAGGATTGGTGTGAAAGGAAAATTGAGTTTCCTTCCAAAAACAGGAGGGAAAATATTTAGGCTAACTATCCAATAAACCCCAATGTCCCTTACCCCAATCTCTGGAATCACTCTGGAACAGCACCCTGGAACTATTAAAATATTAAAAACAGCACCATCCAAAGCACAGCGTCCCTCAACAAGAGCAAAGCAAGAAAGCAAAGCAAGCAAAGAAACCCAAGCACATTTATCAAAATCACCAAAATTATCCCACACTTTGAGAAGGACCAGAACAATATTCCTGCATCTCTGGGCCACGAGTCATTTACCCAACTGGCAGAAATAATCCACATTTCACCTTCTCTTCCTCTTAATCACCCCACAGACTTTTCCAAAAGGTCATTTAAATCATATTTTTCACCAAAAACAAGAGAAAAGCCTCAATTTTGCTCAACACCCAGACATTTGCACTGCTCTGGGCTGGGACTCCAGCAGCCAAGAATAACTGAGGCCATTGAATTATTTAAAGCAGTTGTTTGCACTCAATTAGATTTTCATGAAAGGTTAAGCAAGAAACTGATTCACAGCCCCTCCCCATGTTTATGGGAGGGTTTTAACACAGGAAAAGTCATTGGAATGACTGAGCCAATGCAAAATATAAACTTTTTTTCACTACAAAAAAAGTATTTTAAACTTCAAATTTCATTTTCTCAGCTTCAAATTCTAGCAGATTTAATTTCAAGAGAATGTGAAAATATCTGTGCCAAAATATTTCATTTTTGAAGTAAAATTTACTTTTAAAGTAGAGCTTTACATTCCCACTGTTAATAGGAAACTGGAGAGAAATATTAAACATCCATATAAATACACATGCACAGGGTAATCTCGTCTTTATGGACCAAAAATAAATTGATTAGTGCAGAATTTGAATGGCAACAGGCCACACAAGGATGTTATTCTTATCAAGGAGAGGCTTCAGCTGCTTTCTCCTGCTCATTTCCCATTTATTGCATCAGGGGCAATGCAGAGAAGGGTTCTGAACCTGCCTGGTTCCCTGAGTACAAATTCCAGCTGAATTCCTGCCTGATTGCCCTTCCCAAAGAGCCACAGAGCCTCTGGAATGAAATGCTCCAGAAGAGCAAAACAGAAATTACTAAAAAACATTTAAATGATTCATCCAAGAGGCTGTGCAGGGACCTGGAGCCATGTCAGACATTTATTCTGATATTTTCCATTTCTCCCCCAGTTCTGAGGGAAGATCACAGAGACTCTGAGTTGTCCTAACAGTGGGCAGGGAGTCTGGGCAAAAGCTGCCCTGGACTGGAGATCTCCAGCACTGTGCTATTCCAGGGGATTTGTCTCCTCATCTCTCTATTTCTCCACAGCAAAAGATGAGTTTGAAGGATAAAACTTCAAACCATGGAGGTGGGATTTGCAAGACTCCCTGGAAAAGGCATCTTTTCAAATTGAGAAGTATCACACTTATTTTCTCCAGGAGAATTTTAAACAAACATGAAATAAATCCAAATATTTAGGACCAAGAATGGTGTATTTTAAACCATGGAGGTGGGATTTTCAAGACTCCCTGGAAAAGGCTTCTTTTCAAATTGAGAAGTATCATATTTATTTTCTCCAGGAGAATTTTAAATAAACATGAAATCAACCCAAATATTTAGGACCAAGAATGGTGTTGAGATGCCCACAGATGGTGGGAAATGTGGGGTAAAATCTGTGCTCATCCCCACAGACACTGCAGGGGAAATTTTAAAAACAGGAAAAAATTCAAGAGCTAAAGCTACTGTGCAACTCAACTAAACCCTGAGCAGGGTGAAAACCTCTGCATTGTGACCAAGGTTCTGATCACCATGTGCACACTCCAGCACAATAAAAGGTGAATAATTCATCCTCATTTTCCAAGGCAAAGGATGCATCACTCAGCACGGGGATTTCGCTGGCAGGATTTCTCTTTGGGGACAGTGACAAAGTGGTGCTCAGCAGCAGGAACCTGGAGCACTGAAGTGTGTTCCATGTGCCATAAATCAGCACTGCAGCCACAGGATGTCTCTCTGGTCCCAACATCCCATCAATTTTTCAATAACCCCCTTAAATAATGGAAAACGTGAACGGCGACAACAGTAATGAAAAATGAAATGTTTTGCACGCCAAAGAATTCAGAATAACACTGTTAATATGGTGCTTCTGCAGCTAAAGAAGCTTTTTTATAGACATTTTCTCCCCCAAAACCCAGCATGTTTGCCCCCCAAACAAGCTGGAGAGTTTTTGTTCAGGTTTTGAGCTCTGTGGCTGCTGGTTAGGAACAACCTGCTTCAAACCAGGCTTTCTTTTGTGGTTTTAAAATGAACCAAGACAATGAGTTCTGTGTTCCAGGAGCTGCTTGTACATCCACCCTAGGCTATCATTACACCTTCCCATCCCAGGGAGGGAAAACCCTTCATGCAAAGAGAAAAAAAAAAAATGATTTTTAAAAGGATGGTTTAAATCCTGGTCTGGAATAAAACAGAAAATGATGAAGTGGCCATGGATGAAGCCAGCATCTCCAGTGCTGCTCTTCCCCAGCCAGAAGCCAAGCTCAGTCACCTCTGACCTCTTTGTGTTTTCAGAATAAAGGGGAAAACAACCCAAGGCAGCCCCTGGCACTGGGAGCCTGCCCAGGGTGCCCAGGTGCCAGCTCTGAGCTGCTCCTTCCCCAAGCACAACAGGAAATGCTGCTCCTTGTGCCTCCACACATATATCAGACAATCCTATTAACTAACTCACTTAATTAATAACCTCAGTATTTCTTCCAAGTTCCCAGCTCAATCCCTTCTCCCTCCTTCCATTCTGTCCCGCCCAGAAAAATTACAAAGAAAGAAATGACAGACTTTTTTTGATTCTTAGGAAAATAATTTCTCACCTAATGATGAAAAATTGGAAGTAAAAGCTGAAAATGAAGTTTTTACTGTAGCACATTGCAAGTGATTTGTTTTGAAATATTTTTGCTAGAAATGAGTCCATTAGTGTGCTGTAAAATGAATCAAAGTGCAGTGAATGCTCTTTGGAATACATCACTCACTAATTAAATGTTCTCACACAGGAGCTTGCTTACCCTACCAGAAGGTGAAACTGGGCATGATTTTTCTCATTTTCTAAGTTATGAGTTGTTGGCTCCCAGACCTCCCAATGATGTCAAATTTCTCTGAATTTAAAACAGCCCAAGAACTCCTTTCAATACATTGAATATTCAGCTTCTTGTAGGAGCTGTTTCACTGCTGATGCAGACCATGCCCCTAAATAAATCCTTTCCAGTTATTTCCTCTCATATCTGGTGGTTTTCACACATGAAGAAGCCACATCAGGAACTGAATCCTCCCACACATGGCAAAGGGACCAAGAACTCTGCAGGTTGCAAAGGTTCAGAACATTCATGTCAGAATAACCTGGGCAGGATACACCTTCCTAAGAATGGATATCATTCCCTGTTCACAAGTGCTTTCCTTCCCCTTCATTAAAACCTCCTGAGGAGAAGGACGTGTTCACCCTGTTAGTGACTATCAGGATTCCAGCATTCACAGAGTGCAAACTTCTTGCCTGTGAAAACTCATTTTCAATGCAGTTCCTACATAAATAGGAGGAAAAATATGCAAGCAGCAAGTGTTAATTACAAGGGAAATTGGAGCATGTGTTAACGAGCTACAACAATTCAGCTTGCAGCACTTTGACAAGTCAGAGCTCAGGAGTGAGAAACAATAAAAGATTTTTCGTTGATTCTCCTGATACTGTCTGCTCAGGGTATTGAAATTAACAGTGCAATGAAATATTCAACTGCCCAACTCTCAGGGTGTCAAAGTCACAGGCCAAACACTCATCTGCCAGCATGGCAGATAATTTTTTTAGACACAATATCCAATAATCTGCCACGACTGTCGCTCCGGATCGGCCTTGGTGTGACGAGCAGCAGAGCTGGGAGCTGCTCTGTGCAAAAAGCAAATGCCACAGGGCACCTGAATTATTGCACAGCCCTTGCTGCTGACCACGGCAAGGGAAGGACTACAAGAAGCCATGAGCAGGGGGGTGCTGGTTCATTTTCTGCAGCTGCAATTCAAAGAGGGCGTGTGGGAGCCAAGGCACAGGTGGGCATTTCCCCTGGGCTGAGGAGAAGGTTCCGGAACAAGGAGGAACAGAGGGAAAGGGCTCAGGGCAGGGACAGCACAGAGCTCCAGCCCCAGTGCAGCTGCTGAGGCTCTGCACAGCACCAGGAGCCAGCACAGGGCATTCCTTTCATGTCACCTCACCCACAGCTCAGTCACCCAGAATATTCACCTGAGTGCCTCTCCTGCTACTTGGTTAATTCACAGTCACACAGAGCCAGTAAAGGATGCTGCAAACTCACACCAACAGCTTCAGAACATCAGCCACAGTGAAAAAAACCAGGATTTCCAAAGGAGGATCTTCATAGATTCTCCAATTACAGTCAACCACTGGAAAATATATTAAAATTTAAAAAAAACCCCAGAAACAAGAGAATGTTTCATCCCAGAGACTGAAAACAAAAAAAGGATAATCTTGGAATGTGCAACATCATCTCTTCCCTTGAGCTGTCTCTGACACTTGTCTGACCTCCTGAGGAGACACCACAGTTCATAAAGGCACCTGGAAACTAACTGGGAAAAAATGAATAAAAAGGATCAAAACTTCTCCTTTGCTCAGGAGCTCACAGAGCAGCACAAGAGCAGCCACAGGCAAGGGGGAAGAACCTGCTCATGCAGCCACTGGCCCCCAGATCAGCTCCTCTGAGGTCTCAGAGCATCTCCAACATTTGGATTGTCCCTAATTCCCCAGAAACCAGGAAATCACCCCATCACTGGTGTGTACATCCACGATTGTGTCATATGAGTTAAGAAGGAAAACACATTTTGCAATTATCCAGATTGTCAGTTATCGTCTCCAAAGATACAATTTTATCTTGGCCTGCTGTTGGTAACCAAGCAGTGGGGAAAAAACAACCACAAAAATACCAAAACTCACCCAACTCAAGGTCAAAACATTCTAAATGCAAACCTTCTACTAAATCATTAGAGTTTAGGAGAACTTTAGGGAGCCAACACCTCAGGGATTGCTCTGCAGAGCCCAGCACTGTGAGTTTGCTGCAGTTGCCAGGGTGTGAACTGCCAGCTCCAGCTGCACATTTCATTTGGCACAGCTGGACTGAACTGATGACATTAAAGATAAATATTAAATACCTGGTTATACAAAAACTCTCATTGCAGTTATTTCTGTATGAAGCTAATCATCCCTTCTGCTCCTGCTTTTTCCTATTTGAAGCAATTTCTCAACAGTGCCTAAAGCAGAGCAGTGGTGAGGGAATGGTTAAAATCTTCTTTAATGGTTAAAATTTTTACAGACATTTCTATGCCCAAGTCAATGGGAAAAGCAAACTGTAGACTGCAGGAATCACATGAAGATTTACAGAGCTCTTGGAGCTCTCAGAAGGCACCTCAGATAATTGTATTTTTGGATGACTGTGAGAGCCCCAATAGCTAGACAGTTTATATGACTAATATTGAAATGATGGAAAATAGAGAATTAAACTGAAAGTAGATACTGTATATGATTAATGGGAACAAAACCCCCCATAAAACATAAAGAAGCTGAGATAAAGTTCAAAAAGAAAACTACCACTGCAGGGCAAGAGCAAAAAACAAGCGATGAAGAAATAATATGGACAAGTAAAACAAAATTCTATCTACATTTATTAGGTGCAAACGTTGAAATGAATAATTTGGGAGCCATTAGAATTCAGCTTTTTTTAGAGCTCATTTTCCCCAAATCATGGCCCAGCAGACAGAAATCACTTCCCTAAAGATTTCCAGCAGAGGAAGGACAAAGGACACTGGCAAGAGTCCTTCCTTCCGAAGGGAAATAAAAGCCCAAAGGGTCCCTGTGGTGTCAGAGCCCAAAGATCTCCTGGCATTTGAGGGGCACTGCTCAGCCCAGAGGGCCAGGACAGAGCCAGGTGCCCTCAGGGGTTGTTCAGTGACCCCTCCGTACCCCGCTCTCCTCTAGGCCCGAGTTTGGGGCAGAAAGGTGCCAGGACCCTGTCACTAAAGGCTCTGCAGCTTTGGGCTCTCTGGCACAGCTCCCCTGAGCTGTTTGGCTCAGACAAATGAGGCTCTGGAGAAGAGGAAACCTCTCCCTCGGGAGCAGAAAGAAATGCTGGCCAGAAAGTGAGCATCATGATTAATTCACAATTATTTTCTAACTGACTCCTGCAATGCCAAACCTGTCCAAAGGCAGCTTCCTTCCCATGCCGGGGTGCTGGGCATGAGCTGCAGGGAAAACAGCTAAAATTGAACAGCACCTTGAAACATTCTTGTTTCCTGCAGCGTTTTAAGGCTGTAACTGTGTCAATTACATTCTCTACCACTAAAATTATGCAGAAAGGTAATGCTGATGTAACTTGAAAGAAGCAATTTCTGTCATAAATGACACAAACAGATCCTTACACCCTGCAAATATTTACACACAGGAGTAAATCTCTTCTTCAAAGCCCTCCTAGAGCTGTCAGCAGGAACATCAAGGAGATTATTACTCCTGCTGATGAAGAATTTATCCCTGCATGCAATACAGAAATACACCCAACAGAAAAAGTTCAGCATTTTGATGGAACTTAGTAGATAATTCCTCAGAGCCCCATCTGTGGTGCAAAGAACTATTTTCCTATTTAATTTCAAGTTCACCTTTTAACTGCACGAACCTAATGGTTTCCAATTATTCCTCTGTACATAATACAAGCAAAAAGAGGCTGTGGAATGTTTCTGTCTTATCTGGATATTGTCATTTTACTGTCTCAAACTTCTAAAAACAAGCTTTTGGCTGGGGAGGAAATCAGCCAGCATCAGACCTAGTGGGGAAACCCTGCACTTGCTCAATGTCTGTGGCTCTTACACAGTTCCAGATGTTCAGAACATTAATAATGCACTAACTCAAAACCTCTTTTTGAAACTTTAGAATGTGCAAATTGCATTAAAACCTCTTTGCCCTCATTAATGGTATTGTTACAATCCCAGTACTCTGGAAAATGTTTTTTGGCATTTGTTTAACTTTGTGATATTGCCATTTACTCATTTTAACAGCCAGTGTTCAAATCTTAATGCTTTTAATAGGCTGGGCTAAACAGACTACCATCCTTTGGAAATTTATTGAAGTAATTTATTAAATAAGTAAAAGTTGTCTGAAAGCAGCATTGCTTTGTTTTATTGATGGCAGGAAAAATGGGTTTCTTATAATTTATTTACAAACCCACGTTTCAGGAAAGTTTTAGAAATGAAAATATTGTCTTTTCAGAGTTCTATTCATTACTGAAACACCTCTTGAAAACAAGAACTTCTACCAATGTCCTGTATCTCAATAAGAAAAGGCTCAGTGTGAAATGAAGAGGAGCCAGACATGAGAGTTAATCATGAAATGATCTCCCTCCCTCAGCCTGCCATTCCTGAGGGTGCCACATTTACCTCAGGCCAGCTTTAAATCCACGTGGACACAGCCAGAGCTTAAACTGAGCTCCCTCCCGTTGGTTCCAAATCCTTGCCCTGAACCTGAACGCTCTCAGTCTGTTGAAAGCAGCTCCCCACTGCTCAGAGTTAATTAATATTGTTAATTCCTGCCTGTCTGGAGCTGTGGGAGGGTGCCAAGAAAGGTTTGTCAGCACAAGGGCAAACAACACCTGCCTGAGAGTCCTGTGCAGGTTTGGTGGACACCTGACACAGGGACAGGAGCCAAGCAACCAGGAGAGGAGCTCCAGCCCCAAGGGATTTGCTGTCACCCCAAACAGAAAACAGCAGCAAACATCTTCCCAGGGAGCAGGAAAATGGGGTGAGGCTGCCAGAGCTTCAGCTCTCAACCAGCAGCTCCGGAAGTTACCAGACAAAAACTCCACTGGGAAATTCAGTGTTTATTTTTGCAAGTGGCAAAAGCTGCTGTGTGTCATCACTATAACCTGACCCCAAAATTCTCAAGGAAAACAGCCAGTGCAGTGCAGCATGAATCATTTATATGCTAATTTATGCTAATTGTGCCACTATTCCATAGTCACGGAATAGTTTGGGTTGCAAGGAACCTTTGAATGGGATCCAGTCCAACCTCCCTGCAAGGAGCTCAGGTTTTCAAGCAGAGAATTGTTACCAGTTCCTAAGTTTTGCTGTTGAAAACATTCATTCCAACCCTTTCCAACTCCAGCTGTACAAATGCTGCTTCCAAGTGATGCCTCCTCAATTAGCAGATCCAAATGAACCAACACCGCCTCAGAGAACACAACAAACCAACATTAACATCATCCTCCAAAGCTTCTTTTGTTAAAAAAAACCAAACCCTACTAAGAAAGGTCAGTTAATTCATCATGATGGATCATCAGTACAATTTATAAGCATTAGCATTTTTCTCCTTGCTGCCTAGGCTGACTCTGATATGACACATATTGAATGCATCATCCAAGCTGCAGGCACCAGGCAAGATATATCTTAATGCAGACAGGTTGGCAACATGAGCCCTAATGGGCCTTATCTTAATCTTGTTTAAAAGCATCTTACATTTCTGGGCAATCTTTTCACCTTCTGATATTCTCTTTTATAGAGTGTTTTTTGCTGGAGTTGCTACTGATTTTCACATAAATGTATTTTTGCTGCATAGTATCACCAGTTTTAGGAGCCTTAAAAATGATGGAGCTTTGGAATTTTGTGAATGTTAAGATCAAGCTAATTTTTTACAAAAGTCAAAATGTGCCACAACTCCAAGAATGACATTAAAAATTTCCATGAACCATCACAGCTGTTCATAAGAGACACCTATCAAATCTGGGTATGTACAGCTGATGGGCTGTTTGCCCATCCATATATTTTCCTCCACTGCATTAACTCCATATATTTTAAACAGCCACTTTTCAATTAAAATATATTTTAATTGAAATACCTGATTAAGATAAAGGGAAATGTCTCTAATATTGTTTTTTTTCCCCATTCACATTGCAGGTAGTAATTCCAAACTGAAATCCAATGTACATACCCAACTAAATTCCAGCTCCATCAAATCACCTGAATAGAAAATACTTAAAATTCAAAGCATTGTCCTCAGCCTTCCAGACAGGAAAAAAAAACCCTTTATTTGTCACCTATTCCAAAGTTGAAGCTTCAATTCATAAAACAGATTGAGCCATCAAAAAATCTGCTTAAATCATAATAGTGAGGTCCATGACCATGTGTATTAATCAGATCTTGACAGCTTTGAAAAATTCCTTTGAAGGCTGCAGCTTTTTAAAGAGAGGCAGCAATTTCCTGTGAAAATCACTTTTGAAATGCAAATATTCTTGATGATGATGAAAGAAAGAATACTTTGTTTTCCCTGTATTAATGTGCTTACATTATTCTGTATTTTCAACATATTAATCTCAGCCTTAAAGGCAACCCAATCCTGAATAAAAGCAGTAGGAAGAAAAAGGGCATCCATAGAGAAATATTGGCAATGTGATTTTAAAATATCATCCTTCAATTGTCTGCAATTTCTATTTGTCAATACCGTGCTGGGCTCAGGGAGTGCTGCTCCAAGGAACAGAACACTCAGCGTGTGCAGGGTGACCTTTCAGGGAGGCACAGGGGCAGGGGGAAGGTTCCAGAGCTGGCCAGCAATTGTTTTCCTCCTTTATTAAATGTCATTACAAAGTCTCTGTGTACTTGCAATTCACATTATATTCTCATAAAAACTTTCATAAATATTTGTCAGGTCTGGATATGGAAGATCAAGCCTCCAACACGACACACTCAGCAAGGTAATGCTGGAAACTGGAAGATGCTCCAGTCAAATTCTTAAATAAATTGGAGATTTCTTGTAAGATCATTTCCTTTGCATGCAAGTGCAGGGTTTTGTGAGGTTAAATAAATTTATGGTCAGTAATCTGCTTTTTTCAGGGGCTGCCATTACCTGGTCTGATGTGGTCACCTAATGGTTACTGTCAGGAATTGCACTTAAAGACATCCAGGCAAGAAACAACCCTCCCTTTGCAGCCTGCCAGCTCAATGATAAAAGATGAAGGGATTGCAAAAAAAGAATAAATAGGTTTTATTTCATTTTGTTAAATATTCTCTGCTTAGGAACCTTAGGGATGAGTGGAAACATCTGAAATTCTATTTCCAACATGCTGGTGTTTTTAATCATTTGTAGGATATTTTGAGAGGTCTTTGTGTTTTGTCTGTTAAGATGATTTTTAAAAATCATAAATATTCATTTAAAAATTAAAAAGTCACACCCTTGCAAGCAGTACAGGAAAAATGAGTATGAATTACAGAATTATCTTGCAAGTTTATATTCCTGCTCCTGACCATAAACAACAGGAGCAACAAATAGAGAATAAAGCAGAACTACTGGGAGATCCAGATTAACCATAATTAGATAACTGTTGTCAGTGAAATTAGATATTACATAGTTTGAAATGGAGAAATTTGATTCCTTTCAGCCAATGTCAGTGAGCAATTCCCCTGACTAAAGAAAAATACACTCCAATCTCCAATGCAGTGAAATGGAACAAGAAACAAGTGGAGGAGAAATTACCTGGATGAATTCTGCATTCTGATAGCACAGAAAGAACATGCAAAGACATTGCTGCTGCTGAGTTGTACAGAAAGTATCATTTCATGATGTGATTTTTAATTTTTTTGTTAATAAACAATTTCTAAACCTTCAGGGAAACAACATAAGGAAAATGTATGGATCTGGCTGGTTATCTTGGTAATGCTAATTGAAATGATTTTCTGTGTTAATAAGTGCATCTGTTGAGAAAAACCAAAGATGTTTGCTCATGAAAACAAACCTGAAAGCCAAGAATTAACAATACAATCCCCCTGTGTTATTACATTTATTTGATAAACATTTCTGTCTATTGATGTATAAAGCAGAAAACCACCCAGTGCAGTTTCAGAGTGTGTGTGGTTTGAGGGGAAGAACTGCAATTCAGATTTCTGTTGCAGTGTGATTTCCTGTTTCACCTGTCCCAACCCCTCAGGTGTGCCAACCTCTCCTTTCCCCTCTGCCCTCCTGCTCAGAGCTGCCCATCAATCTTAACATTGCAGCAGGCTCGTGGTGTGCTTGGCAGGACTTCCAAAGATGCCCCTCAGGCTGGGGTTCATTGGCCTGTCCAAGTGTCATTGTCCCCTGAGCCTTCCCCTCCTCACACCTGGTTGGTCCTCACCTGTCCCTTCCCCTCACCTGTCCCTTCCCCTCATCTGTCCCTTCCCCTCATCTGTCCCTTCCCTTCCCCTCACCTGTCCCTTCCCCTCACCTGTCCCTTCCCTTCCCCTCACCTGTCCCTTCCCCTCACCTGTCCCTTCCCTTCCCCTCATCTGTCCCTTCCCTTCCCCTGTCCCTTCCCCTCATCTGTCCCTTCCCCTCACCTGTCCCTTCCCTTCCCCTCACCTGTCCCTTCCCCTCATCTGTCCCTTCCCCTCATCTGTCCCTTCCCCTCACCTGTCCCTTCCCTTCCCCCTGTCCCTTCCCTTCCCCCTGTCCCTTCCCCTCCCCTGTCCCTTCCCCTCATCTGTCCCTTCCCTTCCCCCTGTCCCTTCCCTTCCCCCTGTCCCTTCCCTTCCCCCTGTCCCTTCCCCTCCCCTGTCCCTTCCCCTCCCCTGTCCCTTCCCTTCCCCCTGTCCCTTCCCCTCCCCTGTCCCTTCCCCTCCCCTGTCCCTTCCCCTCCCCTGTCCCTTCCCCTCCCCCTGTCCCCAGGTTTAAAAGCAGACAGGACCATGGGGTCTGGATTCTGCTGGGAGCTGTCACCACATTCAGAGTCTGTCAACCTGGAATAAACTCTGGATTAAAACTCTATGGCAGAATCCTCTCCTTTCTCTCCACTGTCACCTGAACCTTTCCCACCAGAGGTAAACTGAGTTCCTGCTATGCCTGGATTTGTTGTGAGTGCCCAGCTGCAGCACCCAGCTGGCCAAAGGTATCTCTGGGGTGAAACACCACAGCTGCTGCCTTTGGCCCAGCAGTGAGGGTCAGACAGGGCCAGGCACGCCCCACCTGGAAATACTGGGATTAATATTCCATAGATTTCCTTACCTTATAGGATGGCAAAAAGCACAAAATTCCTTGGCCAAGTGTCTGACAGACTGACAGCAGCAGGGCTCCCACCTCATCCTGGAACTCGAAGGTCTCGCTGTGCTGGAAGGTGGCGCACAGCTCCCGCCCGCTGGGGCCGGTGCCCACCGTGCCAACCCACACCTGGGGGCACAGGGACAAGCTCAATCCTAAACCAGCCTGGACACCCCACAGCAGGACCAAGAATGAAATTTAAAAGTGTGAAAAAAAGGTGCTGGAAGGTCAAACACAGCTCCTGCCCGCTGGGGCCCCCACATCTGGGGGCACAGGGACAAGGTTCACTCCAAGCCAGCCTGGAGAAGCCACAGCAGGCTCAAGAATGAAATTTAAGTGTGAAAGAAATGTTCCTTAAATTCATTTCGGTACTTGAAGTTCAGTAATTGATACTGCTAACAGCCATCTCATATAGCACGAGCAACTTTTCCAGGGAAATGTGTCTAAAAATTGCCTCTTAATTCATTTAAAAGTGTAATTTTCCATTGCATTAAGCCAAGCAAGAGTCTGGGCCTTTCTTTTAACTGACAGAATGGGTTTGCCATCACTTTTATTTGGTTTTTGTACCATGGGCAGCATCAGAGCTCAGGAGAGGGAGCAGCCCTGCCCAGCTTACCTGGGAATTCCGGATAACGTGATTCGCCTCCAGCTGAATGGAAAACTTCACACCAAGCTCTGAGGAGAAGGAATCCATGGGAGAGAGTGTGCCTGATGTCAGAACAATTGTTCTAACTTCATTTAAGTCAGAAAACGCCTAGGTGGGAGAAAGAAAAGCAAGAATTTAGAGAATCAGCACAATCCCTTTCAGATCTGCTGTGTATTTGTTATCACTCAGAATATTTTATCTTTTCTTCACACTCAGCTCACCACAGCAGGGTTCAAGCACCAGAAATTCAGCATGTGGACAAGGGTTTTCTGCCTTGAACTCTTTTTGTGCTTGGGCCTTGGGAAGAAGGAACTTTCATCTGCATCATCACGTTGGTCTTCAGTCATCCAGGTGTAAGTTTGTTGTAGAGCAACCCTGTAATCATCTGCAAACCTACACAGAGACAGAAATATCAGTAAAAACCACAATTAAGCAATCGAATCGTGAGCATTCAGCTGATACATGTTAGACCTGACCTGCTGTTCTCTTTGAAGAGGCAGGAAAGGACCATGAACAGGCCTTTGAGCATGACCTGAGCTGCAGGGCTCACAACTGGCACCTCAATAATTTCCTCTCTCCCATGCATAGACACTTTTTCTTCTTTTTCCAGGACAGCAACAAGATGTTTCTGCAAGAGGCAAATTCCATATTAACAACATTCTAAGTGTCTCCTCAAAACCAAAGTTAATAGAGATACAAGACTGTCAGCTCACTGCTTTAAAATTCATTTAAAATACTTCTAAAGTCAGAGGGAAAGGGGCAAAGAAGGACCAAGGGAAAGGGAACAATACTTTCCATTTTTAACAATGCTTTTAACATCACTGGCTTACACAGAAAGGAGGGATAAACTTGAAAACAGGGTAAAAACATTTCAACACTCAATAAAAATGCAGCTGGATAGAACAGGCAAAATGGCTCAATTCAAGTAACTGTATGTGAGCAATTGTACCCTTCAAAACATTGATTCTCCCCCAATTCCAGTAGCTCGAGTGGATTACTCCTGGTTTTCCTCAGGAATCATTTTCAGACAACTTTTCAAGACCTGTTTCCATTTCACTCCTGTGCATTTGAAGATGCTTAACACCACCAATATTATTCATTTATACAGCACCCAACCTTACCTGTAAAATGGGAAAAGTAATGCCAGTTATTCCCATTTGGTACAAGAAGTTGAGCATTTCCTTGCCACTCCACACCTTACAGGCACTTTCATAGGCTCTCTCTACCAGCTGCCCAGAGCTCTCCTGCAGCCAGCTGAAAGAGAGCAAAAGCAGAAATCATTTCAGCATTGATTTTAGAGATTTAGAGACACTTGGCACGTACAAAGCAAACCTCAAAAATTGCACCAGACTCCTAAGATGATGATAAATGTTTTAC
Source organism: Molothrus ater (assembly GCF_012460135.2). Classification (NCBI taxonomy): domain Eukaryota; kingdom Metazoa; phylum Chordata; class Aves; order Passeriformes; family Icteridae; genus Molothrus; species Molothrus ater. Next base: position 9,015,279 of record NC_050498.2, on the reverse strand, counting down.
TGCATGAAAGGGGAGAGATTCTGCTTTTCTTTTATACCTGTTTTTTACTGTTGAACTCCCATGGAACTGCTTTGGATGCAGCTCATTGAAATGAGAAGAAAATTTCTCCCCACATGTTTATACTTCATATAATAGATAATAAAGAAAAGGAATTAAAATGTAATTTCCTCTTATGATGTGTCAGGCTCATTCAAGCAAGACTTCTGCTGCCTGTCTAAGGCCACTCATCACTGCTCCAGTTGCTGCAGGTTGGTTTCTCATCCCTGTCAACTGCTGCCTTTCCAATTAAGAACAAATCCTGAGGCATGAAATGAGCACTTTTCACATTTACACAGGGAAGGGAAAGTGGGGCAGTACAGAGTGCCCATCTACAGCTACCCACAGGTACTGGCACTGCTGCACCTGGAAGCACAATTACAATTGTGATACAATGCAAAATGTGAGTGAGTGCTGAAAGCACCAGCTAAACATGGAGAACATCTTCTCTGTGGCAGAGCTGCCATTGGCTCTGAGTGAGCACATCCTCCTTCATCCCTGCAGGACCCTGTCCCTGGCTAGAAAAGCAGCTCCTTGCTCCCCTCCCAGGAAGGCTGGAGCTGTCTGTCCATCAGAAGGCAGGAGGCATCAAAAGGACAGCTGTCAGTGCTGCAAGAGCTCCAAGGAGTCACTGCAAAGCCAGCTCATCATTAGCAACTCAAGAGCAAGGCTCTGGGACTGTTTCAGTTCTACATTTCCTGCCCTGTCACCACAAATCATCTGATCCATGGAACAATTAAAATATAATTTCCCTTCTGCCAGGTTAAATGCAAACAAAACCCACCAATACTGCCACTACAATCAATTCTTTGGCTAGAATTTGCTTTAGCTCATTAAGGAATGGTGATCACTAAGACTAAGGCCCCAATTCCTCAAATGGAACATCAAAAAGACCTGGAATTGAAATTAGGACAAGGCCCCTGTGACAGGAACTAAACACATTTACAATGGATAAAACACTTCAGGAAATGTAAAGTATTTCCCTGTTATGAACTTCAAACACCATCACATACTTTTGAAATAATAAATGCAAATACAAACTTAACACAAGGGCCAAATATCACCAAAAACCACCCTAAATTCTCAAATAAATTCCATCTAACATTAAAGCATTCACTTGCAAAGCCTGTTAAAATTATTTTTAGAGCTAAGCAGGAAGCATAAATAAAATTAGCTTGATTCCCAGAAAGGTTATCTCTGCTTTTGAAGTGAAAATTGCTGTATGCAGTATTTCCAGGAAAAGAATGAGTGGATGTTGCACACATGCCTTCAATTCCAGGAAGAGAATTTGCTGCTTCTCCCACCACCAGCAAAGGGCCCTGTTGACACAGCATCTCGCACTGAGCACAGGGCCCAGCCCTGCCAAACCTGCAGCTCAGCAGCAGAGCCTGCCAGGCCCCTCCAGGGCCCAGCTGCAAATCCCTCCCAAAGGTCACTGCAGCCCCGTGGCACCCAGCCCATCCCTAAGTGCTTTTTGGAAGGAGGGCCCAGGATCTTTAGAAGTGAAATAAGATTTTTTCTAGCTCCCCATGCATTTGGCAAAGCCATGTCACTGTGCAGGTGCATTTTACCTGTTACTGGCTATTTACACCCAGTCTGCTGCTTTCCAGCAAGTGCTTTTCATGCTGCTGGCAGATTTGCCAAGACAATCAACCTCAGTTTTCCTGATAAGGTTAAAAAGCTTGAGGCAACCAAATCTTCAGCCATGCTGTTCTTATCTTTTACTAAAGTTTAACATTTGAAATATCCAAGGTAGGAGAATTGGCTTCTGCCAAGCAGAAAAGTCCCTTGTCTGTGTGTGGCACAAACATTAACTCAGAGCAGAGTGAGGATGGGGAGTGAACTCCTCCTGTGCTGTGCTGCACAGGCTGCTGCAGCAAAGTGAAGACTCTGCACACACTGGAGCAGAACTCAGTTAACTGCAAAGCCACTTGCAGCATTATTCACTTTTTTCTGCTGACTTTGATCCTTCTCCTTCCCCCAAAAGACTTTGCCCTGGACCTCTTGTTTCCTCCTGGGCTTCTGTCCATTTGCTTTTGTTACATCCCCTCTCACAATGTTCAACTTATGCTCAGCTCTTCCTCTTCCAGGAAGCTGTTTCCTAGGGAAAACAAGAGGCATGACTGACAAATCCACTTTCAACTAGGAAGAATTCAATCTGATTCCAAGAACAGATTCCAAATACTTTCTGTCCAAGGCTCTGAAAGCATTCTATAAATATGAACTGATTAGTTCTTTGATAAAATAATGCTATTATTATTTGTCAAATATGTGACATACAAAATGTCAATAAGATGAATTTTTGTATGTCATACATTTGTCAAATGTGTGACATACAAAAATTCATCTTATGAAAATTTTCATACTGAGCATTATAAACCAGGAGTCCAAAAAAGCCCCATAAAGAGCAGCACATCATTCAAGAGCACAAGACTTTTCAGAAGAGAATTTCAATGTTTCCATGTGAGACCAGCAGTTCTTTTAATAGATCAAACCCAGTGGATTCCTCAAATGAACATAAATCACACAACTGCATAGCTCTAAGTGTACCTTTGCTGCATTTTATCTGATGTGACAGAGTAACTGATACCATCCAATCTAAAGGTAATTTGATAAATATTAAGTGATAGAAAGCAATAAAAAGTTGCCTTACTTGATCAAGGAGCAGCACACAGCTCGGAGGGGCTCGTGGTGCCTCTGCCTGATGCTGTTGCTGACCATGAAGTCGAGCTCCTCGCGGGCAGCTCGCAGCTGCCTCTCGCTAACGCCGTAGCTCACGGACTCCCGAGCACAGTCCTCGATGTTGTGGGCTTCATCCAAAATCACTACTTGGTCTTTTAGGTTAATGTCCATCTGAAAAGGAAATTATTGTCTAGTGAAACAGAGTGAAAGACATGAGAAGCAGCAACTCACAGGAGCCTGTTAAGAAAGGGATATTCTGCAGCATAGCACAAATGAAGCTTTTCAGGTTTTGAATCCATTTTCATAACCTAGAAAAATATCCAAGGGGGGAAAAACCCCAGGAGTTATTTTATAGATATTATTTTGGACATGAATGGCATCTCAGCTGACCATAGAAACAAAACATTCAGTGGGTAATTTCTTTTGAATTCTTCTCTTTAACTTCTTGCCACTGCTCCCCAGGATACTCACGCTGTCCCGGATCTGCGGGTCCAGGAGATAATTGTAGGGACAGAAGACGATGTCTGCCCCCACCAGGAGCTCCCTGGCTGCAAAGTAGGGACAGGCCCGGAGCTTCCTGCCCAGCCTCAGCAGGTCCTCGATGTCCCAGGCCTGGGACAGCCCCGGGGCAGGCTGCAGGGCTGGCTGCTCACTGAGCTTGTGAACACCGTGGTAAAAAGAGCAGGACTTGCCCTGGAAGCAAACGAGTGCAGAGACTTCGTGGGTACAAGAAATAATGAAAACCAAGCAGGTTAAATCTTCCAAAGTTCCATGCATTTGGCTGTGTCTCAGAAACGTTTCTAACAGCTGCTCTTTATGCCAGACAATAACACCTCATGGCATGTAAATCCATGTTTCTAAAGTGTACATCAATAAAGGACACTTCTTTCTTCTTCATTTATAAACCCAGAGATAATTTAAGTCTTATTACACCATTAACCTGGCAGTCATAAATTTTATTCCTGCCATCAGAAGTTTTTACAGTGTATCAACACTTTCTAACAATTAATATTTAATTTTAATGCCACCAGGTGGTATTTAACCAATATAATATAAAGAAGTAAAATATTGGTATATATTGGTATTTAACCAATATAATCTAAAGAAGTAAAAAATGTTACTCATTCCATGTTAAATCTGACTTTGTTTAATGAATGCTCATTGTCTCAAATCAAATCACTCACATGTTTTCCTTCCAGCAATTCTACACACATTTCACTCCTGTTACTACTGTGGGACACCACAGGGTGAATGCAGGTGTAGTCCCTGCTGGAAAGGATTGTCATGGGCACACAGGAATACGCTGTCCTCTTCAGCTCCCTGCTGATCTGGCTGATTTGCTTGTGTGTTCGTGTCCCAAAATAAATTTTGGGAACACACAACCGATCTCCATTTTCTTTCTTCTTTGTGTGACTGGGATCTTTACCAGGTTCTTTCCCAGAAGCACAGGAACACTCAGTGCAAGGGCCAGGAGGCTGCAAACCAAGACATCAAAATGATGCACGGAATCCCACTGTGGATGAATGTGCTGAATCTGCTGATGGTCTGGCAAGTGCCCTCTGGGATGACTGGTTCAGTCACCAGGGCTGCCCAGCAAGCTGCAACAAGTTCTAAAATGTTAAAGCACCACATCCTTGCACCCGGAAATTTCTAAAAGAAAAAACCTTCCAGCAATCACAATTTTATCATAACCCAATCAGAAGGAATTATTAATCCAGTGGGATATTTACACACGTGAATAATGCAAATAAAAATTCTCACATTGAAGCTCCAGCTCAGGACTTGTTACAGAGCAAGAGTCCAAAACCTTCAATGAAGAAAACTTGGAACAGACACTCAAATTAAAATATTTTTTTTCCTTAAAGCAAGCAGAACTGCAGACAGCTCAGGAACTCTGTGTGCAGATAAAACAGACTGCACCACACTCTCTCCATTAGAAACACGTTTGCTGTGCCATTCTGCCAAAGGCCATTGAGTAACCAGGGGAATAAAGGAAGCACAGGGAATAATTCTAAACAGAACCTAATCCTGCAAAATATTTGTTAAAAGCCATTTTTGTTCTGCCACCAGAACATTAAATACTGGAACAACTGACATGAAATTGTCATCATGAATGTGAAGAGCCACACAGGAAACAAGGAACTCAAATGTAACCATGAAATTGTCATCATGAATGTGAAGAGCCACACAGGAAACAAGGAACTCAAATGTAACCATGAAATTGTCATCATGAATGTGAAGAGCCACACAGGAAACAAGGAACTCAAATGTAACCATGAAATTGTCATCATGAATGTGAAGAGCCATACAGGAAACAAGGAACTCAAATGTAACCATGAAATTGTCATCATGGATGTGAAGAGCCACACAGGAAACAAGGAACTCAAATGTAACCATGTCCAAACGCCTCTGATGGAAAACAGAGCTCTTCCAGAGTCAGGTGGCAGTGCAGGTAACAACAGGCAGCTGCCCACTGCAGCACTCCTCCCTGCCTCTAACTGGACCAGTGAGATTATCCATGAGAAACAAATGCTAAGTCGTGCTGTGTGTTCCACCCCAATTGTGGGATCAAGCTGTCCTCAGCTTCCACGGCAAGGAAAAGCAAGTTGGGGTCCCCTCAGCCCCACTCAGCCTTGTCTGCCATTAAACATTACAATTCATGACAGAAAGCATGGAAATGCAACCCCCTGAGCTGCCACTCACCGGGATAAAAGGTTCACTGATGTGCCAAACAAACAGGCCTCAGAGCAGCTAAAGTTACACCCATGCTGGAATTGTTACATTCCCCTCTCAGGTTGCCAGCACCAGCAGATTTCATTACCCTGTGCTGCCACATGAAATAGCCAGTTCCAAATATCCTGCCTCCTCTATTGAATAATTACTTCTTCACTGGAAGGATAAAAAGAAGAGTTCTGAATGGGGCTCTTGTCCCAGGCAGGCAGGACCAGCTGACATGTGGTGTATGTTACACATGTGCAGGGCTCACACTGAAAGCCCCAGTGCTACCTTGATATTTCTATCACTTACATTCTGCTCTGCCCCTGGAAATAATGAAAACCACATTACCAAGGTACAAATTCATTTCACTGAAGCGGTGACTGTGTAGGGCCTTGAAGAATATGTCTATTTTTTAATTTTAATCCAAGTCAGGTTGTGCTTTCAGAGGGAAAGACAATGCACAGGACACCAAGATGAGACTTTAGCACCAATATTTCACTGCTGTGCTAAGGCAACTAAAAAGAATTGACAAATATTAGGACCCATCAGGCAGCTGTTTTGCCAGAGTTCTTAGAACAACAGGAAAATGCAGCTCAAATTAATATATAAAAACATGAACAGAAGGTTCTCCTATGATGGGCTTAAAATACCAGATATTATTCTTTGCATAAAAAAGAAATAAAGTGTTCTTATGTGTGAGGCTTATAAATTACAGTATTTTACAGGTGGGCTTAAAAGTTTGGTTTAAGAGGTTTGGAATTGGTATAATACTGGCATTAAGAAGCACTTGAGCCATTATTCCAGTACTAAAATGTTACCTTAAACTTTGAAAAAAGTTTTATGTTCAAAAAACACTCAAACCCACAATACTGAGAAAGCTGTAAACCCAGGCTGATTTTATAGTAAGTAGTTAAGAACTAAAACTGCCTGCAGTAGTCACAGCATTTCTGAAAGCCACAGCCACCATTAGCCCCAAATACTTTAATAAATAAAACTTTTTTAGGACGTCCTTCATAATGAAGAAAACCTTTAGAAAATTGGTTAAAACACAGTTTAAAAGTTGAGTTCCCCATATTCTTTCCACATTACTCCAGTGAGTCAATTTGCACTTGAATCCTTAAAATACATCTTTAAATTTTATAAAAGGCAAAGTGTTTTAACTCAGTATTTCTCTAAGAACCAACTGTGGATATCTTATAGCAACTCCTCATGTGGTGTTCTTCTCCCATTCCTACAGCAGAGAGAAAGAAAACTCTCCATGAAAAAGGGGTTTCCTGGCAGGGTTGGCTCAAAGCACAAATTTTTACACTCATACCACGGAGATACTGGTTAAGATGTAACACAATTAGAAAATGTTTCAATTTATCTATGAAAGAATTAGGGGAGAGCTGATTAGAAATAACTCATCCTGAGACAACAGAATTGTATTTCATAATACCCTCTGGCTTCAGAACTAAACCTGTTTTCAGCTGTTGGAATCTGAAAGAGGGATTTTCATTTGGGAGAGGGCAAAGAAAGATCCTCCTGTACTTTCTGCAGTATTTAATCAGAAACACCCAGGAGCAGATGCCATTAGAGATCAGATATCAGCCTGGATGGACCTTAGGCTAATGCAGCTTGTTTGTACTTCTGTCAGGGCTAGATAAAGCAGCCTATCACATCAATATTTATATGACAAAAACGTGCAAGTCCGATTAAAAAAGGAATAATCAAGTCCACCACCCTGTACTGTGTGTAAAACAGAGCTAAACAAACACTGGGGCTGTGATCTTTGAAACACAAAGAGGTAAGAGGAGTTCTTCATATCTGCATCTACATTTCCCAGCTCCAAAGGCCCCTGAATGCTGCAGCAGTGAATGTGTCTTGTGTGAAATATCACACAAGCACAATCTAGGGAGATATCAGCAGTGACACCAGCAGAGCTTTTCAGCTGCTCCTTTGGAAGCTCTCAGTCAGCCCAGTACCCTGCTGCTGCAGCCTCTTGTTCAGAGCACACAAAGCAGCTGTTTATCCTCCCCCAGTCACCAGCAGGTGAACCCAGTTCAATATTTATCACAGGCTTTCACAGATCACTGCTAACCAAGCAAACGTTTTAATTAAGCTGGAACTTGCTTCAAAGAGCTCATTCAAAACGTCAATCAGCAGGAAAAGGATCAGATACGGTGTCAGGTGAGAGCATGTAACACAAATCCACAACTTTCTTCATCCCATCGTGGTCAATTAGCCCATTCTGGAGTCCAGACCCTGATTGTAACAGGCTGCCAGTCCCCTGGAATGTGTAACAGAAGTCACCCAAGCCCCATTGTGCAG